>NC_059166.1:7664133-7968633 GCF_019923935.1 Bubalus bubalis
TGCCAGTTTTCCCAGAGCATGGAGTGCCTAATTTCTGCTCTCCACCCTGAACTCCTTTCAGGAAGGTATTGGAAGCCAGCAGGTGCAGCAGCACATGATTTAATCCTCGTAAAAGATGGCAAGGGCCAATTGGTAGTTGGCAAAGGACTGGAGAGTGTTGGCTAAACTGTACAGACCCAGTTCCTGTAACCATGTGTATCCATTTCCTGCAGCTATAGTGATGTGCATGTGTGCTAAGTCGCTTCAGTCATGTCTGACTCTGCAAACCTCTGACTGTAGCCCCACCAGGCTCCTCTGTTCACAGGATTCTCTAGGCAAGAATACTGGAGTGGTTGCCATGCCCTCCTCCAGGCGATTCTTCCTGACCCAGGGATGGAAGCTGATGGAACCTGCATCTCTTATGTCTCCTGCATTGACCAGCATGTTCTTTACTACTAGTGCCACCTGGGAAGCCCAGCTACTGTGACAAATTACCACAAATTGAGTGGTCCAAAACAATAGGAATTTATTCTCTGGTGGTTCTGGAGCCCAGAAGTCCAAAATCTGGTTGTGGGCAGGGCTGCGCTCTCTCCTGAGGCTCTAAGGGAGAATTTGTTCCTTATCTCTTCCGTCTTCTGTCTTCCACCCTTGGGCATCCCTTGGCTTGTGGCAGCATCACTCTGACCTCTCACTCTGTCTCCTCTGCTCCGTCTCTGTCTTCCACGTGTCTCTTGTAAGGACACTTGTCATCCATCAGATTTAGGGACCATCCAGATAAACCAGGATGATCACATCTCAAGATTCTTTCCTTAATTACATCTGTAAAGGCCTTTCTTCTGAATACAATCACATTCACAACTTCCAGGGCTTAGGACATATCTTTTGGCCATAGGATAATGATTCAACCCACTACACTGTACCTAGAAAAACAAGTTTCGATATAAAAATGAAGGAAGCATCCTTCCCTCTCCTTCATTCTCTAAAAATAGGCCAGGGAACTTTACCTTCTTGTGGCAAACTCAGGTTTTCTTGCCCAAACCAGGGCTCAGCTGAGCCATTGTTCTTGATTTTCTGTGTTTAGAAATTTTTTTGAGGTTGAGGCTTGGGAGGAGGCTATGGGCATGGAGAATGGCCTCATGGAATTCTGCTTTCTTGGACCTGGGGGAGATTCTTGAAGGATTTGCAGGGGCCAGAGGGAGGCCTGATTAGAAGAAACTCCGACAGTCCACCTTGACATGGGTTTCATTTAAGGTCCATTTTTTTTTCTTCAAATTTTTATTTACTTTTGATTGTGCTGGCTCTTTGTTGCTGTGAAGGCTTTTCTCCAGCTGTGGTGAGCAGGGACTACTTTCCAGCCACGGTGCTCTCTGGTGGCTTCTCTCGTAGTAGAGTTTAGAGCACAGGCTCTGGGGCTTCCCAGCTGCGGTGCTCTGTGGTGGCTTCTCTCATAGTAGAGCACAGGCTCTGGGGCCGCAGGCTCAGTAGATGCAGCTCCCAGGTTCTAGAGCACAGGCTTAGTAGTTGTGGTGTGTGGGCTCAGTTGCTCTGTGGTATGTGGGATCAGGGATCAAACCTGCGTCTCCTGCATTGGCAGGAGGATTCTTTACCACTGAGCCACCAGGGAAGTCCTTTGAGATATATTCTGTTTCTGATGTTGCTTTTTTTTAAATGAAAATTGTTGTCTTCCATCTTGACAGAGTCTCTTAAATGAGCCCACACACGGTTTTTGGCATGAGGGTGCAGACTGAAGGCCTTACCAACGTTTGGAAGCAAATGACATCATTTGGCATTTCCAGCTAAACTGAGGGCTCTCAGGCCGTGTAGCCTACCTGCTAAGTCAGGCCCCCGATGCTGCCTCACCCAACCCAGAGGCTTCCCCAACCCGAGGCTCACCCTCACCCTCGGAACCGAGCCTGCTCTGGCTCAGTGGGCGTTTCCCCATCACCTCCGCTGGCACCCCCGTGAGCAGAGGCCTCCGTTCACCCTCCTGCTGCCCACTCTGCTCTAGGAGAAGATGGCTGGTCCCTGGCTCTAGGGTGGAGAGAAGGTGAGGCTGGCCTCCAAGGCACTGTGGGTGCTCTGGACCGCAAGGTTTCTGCTCAGAGTTTCTGAGTTTTTCCAAGTGGGGGTTCTTAAGCGTTTGCTCTGCCCCTGTCTTCGTGGGGCTCCAAATCTCAGTGCTCCATCCATAACCCTGGTGTTGGTCACTTCTTCCTGCCCCTTTGGTGGTGGTTTGTTCGCTAAGTCATGATCAACTCTTGCGAACCCGTGGACTGTAGCCCACCAGGCTCCTCTGTCCATGAGATTCTCCAGGCAAGAATACTGGAGTGGGTAGCCATTTCCTTCTCCAGGGGATCTTCCCGACCCGGGAATCGAACCCGGTCTCCTGCATTGTAGGCAGATTCATTACCAACTGACCTCCTGTCCCTTTAGGAGTCACTAAAACACTTTCTCACAATCTATCCGCAGCGGCCCCATAAACTCCACAAGTAGAAACCCCTTCTGGGCTCTGCTGGGCCCTCCTGCCTGATTGAGGATTGGGAGCTCTGTGCCCTGCCTCCCAACCACACCTGGGATCCCGAGTCAAGGACCCAAATGGCTCCCCAGAGCCCTTCTCCCTGTTTTTAAAAATGTTAAGCCTGAGATCGTTTCCTCTTTCTCCCTTTCCAGTTCCAGGAAGATTGGTGGGTTGTTTTCTCCTGATAGCCTTTCCGGTTCCATGTGGGCCTGCATTTCTCATTTCTCATTGGGAATATAATTCCCAAAATACCCTGAAAAAGATTGTTTTTGTTTTACCAACCTGCACGGGAAGAGGGTTAATTATAAATTCCACAATTGGGGATTCCTAGGCCCATGTGATGAAGCAGGATGATCTTGACCTTCAGTTAAGGATATCATTTGCTTTATCATTTATTGTGATTTTTTAAAACCTCATTAAAGACTTCCCTGGTGGTCCAGTGGGAAGATACTGTGCTTCCAATGTAGGGGGCCTTGGTTCCTTCCCTGGTCAGGAGACTAGATCCCATGTGCCACAACTGAAAAATCTCCCATGTCACAACAAAGATAGAAGTTTCCTCAAGCTGCAACTCAGGCTCAGCACAGTCAAATAAATAAAATTTCATATGTGAAACAGATTGCCAGTCCAGGTTCGATGCATGAGACAGGGTGCTCAGGGCTGGTGGACTGGGATAACCCTGAGGGATGGGATGGGGAAGGAGGTGGGAGGGGGTTCAGGATGGGGAACACATGTACACCCATGGCTGATTCATGTCAATGTATGGCAAAAACCACTACAATATTGTAAAGTTATTAGCCTCCAATTAAAAAAAAAAATTCTCTGGACCAAAAAAAATAATAAAAATAAATTAAAAAATTAAAAACCTCATTAATGTGCATATACAGTCTATACATACATAAAGAGTTCCCAAGGAGAGACTGGAATGCTTAACCAAAATTCTGTTTTTCCTTTTCTTTTTCTCTTTGTTTCCTATACAATCAATAGACATGAACCAAATGGTAGAAAGGGCAGCCTCAGGCCTTGGAGTGGATTGGATTCCCGAGGTGGTACAGATGTACCTCAGACAACAGTCATATTAGTTTTCTATTGCTGCAGTAATATATACCAAAAACAGAATGACTAAAGACCCACCTATTAGGTCACAGTGTCTGTGGGCCAGAAATCTGGCCACTGCTGCTGCTGCTAAGTCACTTCAGTCGTGTCTGACTCTGTGCGACCCACAGATGGCAGCCCACCGGGCTCCCCCGTCGCTGGGATTCTCCAGGCAAGAACACTGGAGTGGGTTGCCATTTCCTTCTCCAATGCATGAAAGTGAAAAGTGAAAGTGAAGTCACTCAGTCGTGTCCAACTCCTAGCGACCCCATGGACTGCAGCCTATCAGGCTCCTCCGTCTATGGGATTTTCCAGGCAAGAGTAGTGGAGTGGGGTGCCATTGCCTTCTCTGAATCTGGGCACAGAGTGATTCAATTGACTTCTCTGCTTAGGGTGTCATAGGTGAATGTCAAGGAGTTGGCTGGCCTGGAATCTTATCTGGAAAATTCACTTCTGGACTCATCTGGGTTGTTGGCCAAATTCAGTCCCCTGGGGTTGTAGGACTGAGGTTCCTGTTTCCTCGCTGACTGTCAGCTGAGAGTCATTCTCAGCTTCCTGAGGCTGCCCACATTTCTGGGCTTGGGGCCCTTCCATCTTCAAAGCTAGAAATTGTGTCTTGACTCCTTCTTCTGCTTGGAATGTCTCTTTCTTCCCCTTCTGCCTTCTTCTGCTGCTTCTAAAGGACTCATGTGATTATACTCGGCTCAAATGGTAATGCAGAATAATTTTATCTAAAAGTCAAGTGATTTCTAAACTTCATTGCACCTGCAAAGTCCTTTCAAAATCCTTATCTAGATTAGTGTCAGATCAAACATCCAGGGGATAGAAAGCTTCTTATGGCATCCTTACCATAGCAACACTGAACCTGAAGACTTCCTGGATTTCTGGCACAGCAACCTTACAGCTCTGTGTTAATCACACCACCTGGGTTCATTGTTTTGTTTGTTGGTTTTGATGGGTTACAAGGAATTAAAATGAAATTTAAATTAAATTAAATTAATTAAATTTAAACCTTTTTTCTATTTGGAAAAGGCAGAGGAATTACAGATCAAATTGCCAACAAGCAAGAGAATTCCAGAAAATATCTACTTCTGCTTCATTGACTATGCTAAAGCCTTTGACTGTATGGATCACAAGAAACTGTGGGAAATTCTTCAAGAGATGGGAATACTTTACCTACCTCCTGAGAAACTTGTATGCAGGTCAAGAAGCAACAGTTAGAACCAGACATGGAACAATGGACTAGTTCCAAATTGGGAAAGCAGTATGTCAATGCTGCATGTTGTCACTTTGCTTATTTAACTTATATGCAGAGTGAAACACCTGGATGAAACACAAGTAGGAATCAAGTTTGCTGGGAGAAATATCAATAACCTCAGATATGCAGATGACACCACCCTTATGGGAGAAAGTGAAGAGGAACTAGAGAGCCTCTTGGTGAAAGTGAAAGAGGAGAGTGAAAAAGCTGGCTTAAAACTCAACATTCAAAAAACTAAGATCATGGCATCCAGTCCCATCACTTCATGGCAAATAGTTGGGGAAACAACAGAAGCAGTGACAGATTTTATTTTCCTGGGCTCCAAAATCACTGCAGATGGTGACTGAAGCCATGAAATTAAAAGACACTTGCTCCTTGGAAGAAAAGTTATGACCAACCTATATAGCATATTAAAAAGCAGAGACATTACTTTGCCAACAAAGATCCATATAGTCAAAGCTATGCTTTTTCCAGTAGTCGTGTATGGTTGTGAGAATTGGACCACAAGGAAGGCTGAACGCTGAAGAACTGATGCTATTGAACTGTAGTGTTGGAGAAGACTCTTGAGAACCCTTGGACTGAAAGGAGAGCAAACCAGTCAATCCTAAAGGAAATCAGTCCTGAATATTCACTGGAAGGATACTGAAGAATACTAAAGCTGAAGCTCCAACACTTTGGCCACCTGATGCAAAGAGCTGACTCGTTAGAAAAGATCCCGATGCTTTGAAAGATGGCATCACGGACTCAACGGACTTGAGTTTGAGCAAGCTCTGGGAGATGATGAAGGACAGGAAAGCCTGGCGTGCTGCAGTCCATGGGGTTGCAAAGAGTCGGACATAACTGAGCGACTGAACAACAACAACACATCATAAAACTGTTGGCTACAAATCTCAGATTATTATTGGTGCTAAGTAATGGAAACCAACTCAGAGATTATTGGTTCTATGTAATAGATTATTTTGTTTATACAAACAGAAACTCACTGAAATTAGCTGGAGCTGAAAGGAGATTTTATCAGAAAAAAGAGGAACAGCTCATGGAGATGGAGATATAGGGCAGGTAAAATACTGGGGCCAAATGCAAGATTGGAACTGAGCACTGTAAAGCCTGGAACTGGACATAAGCTACCAGCCATCAGAGCATCTATTCGTTCAGTCTTTCTTCCTCGAAGATGCAGAGTTACTGCAAATCATTGTATGTCACTTTTCACAGACCTGCTTTGTTTGCTTCTTGATCTGCGGAGCAAATGTGTCTGCCTAATCTCTAAGGCCTAGTGAACCAAGAAATCAAAGAAAGTTTGATATCTCCAAGTTCTAATTTTGAATTCACAGAAAAGAGAATCTGTGAGTCATTAGTCAGGTATCCATACCTGGTTCAGTTATCTGTGGTCAAGTGGGCAGGAGAGCAAGAGGATGTATGTGACCCATAACTGGGAAGGAAGGTGGCGGAGTCAGCAATAAAAGCATGCTCCCGGTTGGCTGCACTCTTTAATCCCTGTCATCCTCTGCAGGAAGGTCAAAGTGTGTGCAGCTGCCTGGGGCCGAGCCATGTTTGCGGAGTGTAACAGGGCCTGTCATGTTGGCTCAGAGGCAATTATGGAAATTTGGGACTGCTTTCTCTACACAACACACCATTCTCTGAACTTTCCCTGAGCGCACAGACAACCCGTGAATCGAGAGATGTCTTAATTCTGGATCTGTGAGGACCTTCCCTCTTCCGCCTTCTTTCCCCAGCTGCCTTGGATCTTTACATCACTTCATTCTTTCCTGGTCCCCAAGGCCTCCTCTCTTTTTGTGTGGCCTCCTGTGTGGGTGGACACTTGTTCTCTCTCCACTCGGCTCTGCTGCTGGAAAGGTGTGTGAGGTGCAGACCCCTGAGGCTGAGACGGAGGAGGAAACACCCCTCACCACGGCTCCATCTCCAGGAGTGCTGGTGGTTTAGTGGCTCAGTCGTGTCTGACTGTTGTGACTCCATGGGCTGTAGCCACCAGGCTGCTCTCTTCATGGGATTTCCCGGGCAGGAATACTTCAGCAGGTTGCCATTTCCTTCTTCAAGGGATCTTCCCGACCCAGGGATCAAACCTGCATCTCCTGCATTGCAGGCGGATTCTTTACTGACTAAAGCATCTGCAAACCAGTCGGATCCCCGAGCTGTGGAGATCAGCTTGCCATCAGCACATCTCCTCTATTTTACCAGGTGCAAACATTGTCCATCTCCTTTCTGACTTGGAATTTCAAAAAGGCCCCTCTCTTAAAAAAAAAAAAAGTACTTATTTGGCTGCACTGGGTCTTCATTGCAGCACATGGAAACTTCAGTCTTCATTGCGGCTTGTGGGATCTTTGGTTGAGGCACGTGAACTCTTAGTTGCATCATGTGGAATCCAATTTCCTGTCCAGGTATCAAAACTGGGCCCCCTGCACTGGGAGAGGGGCGTCTTAGCCACTGAACCACCAGGAAAGTCCCACCCTTCTCTTGTTTTAAAATGTACAAGGTACCAGGCTCCGGAAAGACTAGAGAGAGGAAGGCAAACTCATCTCTTCACTGGTATAATAATGAAATCCTGCCTAAGTAGACAGGGCAGGAAAGAACTCAGAAGGAAATGCCCTGAGAACTGAGAGGTCAGGACAGGATGGGCAGTTGGGCGGGGGGAACAAGGGTGCTTCCTGGGAAGGCAAGTTGAATGATGAGTCTCCCACAGGGACACACAGGCTCATAGGAGTTGGAAGGAGTCGGTGAGGCTGGACTCTGGAGCAGAAGGGGAGCTTTCATGGTTCAGGATGAGATTGTAGAGGCAGTGGGACTGTAGGGACCACCCCAGGCTTTGGAGCCAGGTTCAGGATTTTGGCTTTTGCCTTAAAGACAATGGGGAACCATCCAATGCTTTTAACTGGGGGAGTAAGAAGATCCAGTTTTCATTTGGAAAAGATCACAGCAGCTACTATTACTGCATGGACTGGAGAGGGCCAATCATGGAAGAAGGAAAAACGATTAGGAGGTTATTTCAGGAGTCCTGGTGAGACAGGTGTTCTAGCTGGAGAGTCTCAGAGATGGATATGGACAAAATAGATGACCCCAGGGATACTACAATAAACAGTTAGCTGGTGCTGGTAAGTGAGTTAGGGAAAGAGAGGAAGGCATAAAGATGGTTCCTGGGCTTCTGGTTTGTGGAACTAGGTGTAAGGTGATGCTATTAACTGAGATGGGAAATTTTTAGGGAAAGACAATAAACTTGGGGTTAGACATTGTGGGGTAGACTGTGTCTCCTAATTCATATGGTGAAGCCCTAACTTTCAGCACCTCAGATTGTGATTGCATTTGGAGATGGGTCCTTTAAAGAGGTAAATAAGTTAAAATGAGATCATACAAGTAGACCCTAATCCAGCATAACTAGTGTCCTTATAAGAGGAGGAGATTAGGACACAGACATACACAGAGGAAGGACCATGTGAGAACACAGAAAGGAGGCACCCGTCTACATACCAAGGAGAGAGGTCTCAAAAGAAACCATTCCTGCCAACACCTTGATCTCAGATGTCTTGTTGTTGTTTAGTCGCTCAGTTGTGTCTGACTCTTTGTGACCCCATGGACTGCAGCACACCAGGCTTCCCTATCCTTCACCATCTCCCAGAGTTTGCTCAAACTCATGTCCATTGAATCAGTGATGCCATCCAACCATCTCATCCTCTGGCATCCCCCTCTCCTCCTGCCTTCAAGCTTTCCCAGCATCAGGGTCTTTGCCAATGAGTCAGCTCTTCACATCAGGTGGCCAAAGTATTGGACGTTTCAGCTTCAGCATCAGTCCATCCACTGAATATTCAGGGTTGGTTTCCTTTAGGATTAACTGGTTTGATCTCCTTGCAGTCCAAGGAACTCTCAAAAGTCTTTCCCAACACCACAGTTCAAAAGCATTAATTCTTTGGCACTCAGCCTTCTTTATGGTCCAAGTATGAGAAAATAAATTTGTTCAAACCACGCAGTCTGTGGCAGTTTGTTTTAGCAGCTGTAGCTGGCTGATATAGACATGCTGTGTTGAGGTACCTTTAAGACATCTTACTGGAGATGTAAAATAGGCAGTCAAGGTGGTCTGGAGCTCTAAGTCAAAGGTCAGGCTGGGGAAGTTTGAGGCATTTACTTAAAGATGCTAATTGAGGTCACAAACAATGATGAGATTATAAAGAAGAAAGTGTTAAGTGCAAAGTGCAAAGAGAAAGCGCCTCGAATTGAGGAACTCCCACGTGTAATGTCTGGATGGAGAGGAAAGAGCCTCAAAAGAAACCGGTAAACGAAGGATGAAACCCAGGAGTGCAGTGTCTGAGAATCCAAAATAAGACAGTGTTTTCAGAAGAAAAAAGTGCTCAAGAGTGTTCGGAAGTGCTGAAAGGTCACAGAAGACAAGGTCTGGAAACTGTCCATCAGAGTGGGTGACATGGATGTCATCATAGCTATTGATGGAGAGGTAGAAAGAAGTAAGCCTGAAGGGCAGAGAGCTTTATTTTAAGATGAAACACTCAAACGTGTTTAATGTTAAGAGAAAAGATACAGTTCAAGGAAAAGACTGAACATAAACTAAACCTAGAAAAGAAGGAAGGTGGATTGACAGTTCCTAAGAGGACTAGAGAGGTTGGAATCTACAGCACAGAAGGACTCAGAGTTGGGAGATCTTTGTGCTTGATTTCCTGGGGATATTAGGAAAATCTTCTTTTTCCGCCTTAGCCTACCACCTTCTCTATTGGGGGACCAATCTTTGATTTCCATGTGCCTCATTAATCGAGGGAGACCTTGTAGAGCTAGGAAGTCTTCCTACAAATTAAATCCTCCAAGCACAGGAACAGCGGTCATTCTGTTCATAATAAATCTACTGAGTGTTGGGTACTTTGGTAAGTGCCAGGCAAGCTTAAAAGTTGTGTCACATGTTGATAACCCCGCCAAGGAGCACAAAGGTTGGAAGAGGAAGTAAGGAAAGTGTACAAATAACCATTGTATGAAAGTGAAATTGTTAAGTTCTGTGTGACACATTTGGTCACAGCCCTAGAAGGAAGATAAACAAAAGAACTAATCTAGAGTAAAGGAGACCAGAAATGCAATAACTAAGGTCAGGGCATGATCCTGGACTGGAAAAATAGCTATGAAGGACATCATCGCAACGATTGGTGATGCTGGAATAAAGACTTCGGGTTAGATAGTAGTATAGCATCAGTGTTGAACGTTCTGACTTTGATAATTGCACCATGGTCATGTATAAGAAAATGTCCTTGTTCATAGGAAATACATGCAGAAGTATTTAAGGGACAGGAAGCAGCATGTCTCCAACTTCTTTTCAAATGGTTCATAAATAGTGTGTGTGGGGAGGGAGAGAAAATAGAGCAAAATATAAATAATTGGTAAATCTGAGAAATGGTACACAGACTTTTTTGTTATTCTTACAACTTTTCTGTACATCTGAGATTATATCAAAATAAAACATACACAAAATTACTGTAAGTATCAAGTGAAAGAAATCTAATTTTCAAGTTGAAGACTTGATAGAAATAGTGCGGTTTTGCTGGGTGACATTTGGGTTCTCTGAGAAGAAAATTGGAGGGAGAAGCATCAGCAAAATTGTGGAGGCTGGAAATCTCCGGGATGAATTTGGAGAATGGAGAGTATTTTAATGGACATAGAGAAAACAGAGGTGAAAAGAAATAATCGGTTCCAGAGCAAGAAGGTCTTGGGATGCCAGGGTCATGGTGGAAGACTTCTCTTGCAGGCCAACAGCACGTGAAGAGCACAGTGGAGGCGGGATGGAGGAGGGCTGGGTAGGTCGGGGCAAGGCAAACAGCTTAGATGCGATAATGAAGATCCAGGCAAAGGGGGCTGTGGGTAGAGGGGAGGGCACACGTATGGCCAATGTTAGAAGTTTAATGGGGCAGTTTAACAGGAAGCAGAGAGACTGCATCTCCAAGGTAGGAGGAAATTCCACACCAGCGTCTGTCATTCTGTCCCCCTTTTCACCAACTCTATTTTTCTTCATTAATCTAACCAAAGTTTTGAACACTTTGCTTCCCTGATGGCTCAGACAGTAAAGAATCTGCCTGCAATGCAGGAGACCTGGGTTCAATCCCTGGATCAGGAAGATCCCCTGGAGAAGGGAACAGCACTCCACTTCAGTACTCTTGCCTGGAGAATTCCATGGACAGAGGAGTCTGGTGAGCTACAGTCCACAGGGTCACAAAGAGTTAGACACAACTGAGCAACTAACACTTATTAGAGTCTTGAAAGAATTTATTTTAGTGAGGTTGATCATCTCTATTACATGCATGTTTTATATTTAATTAATCTTTCTTTTATGTTTATTGAAGAGTTATAAATTTATATGAATCTATCAATGGCTCCTAATAAATGCAGCATATGAATGAAAAATTAAAATTTGCAGTGAGTTCTAACAACTGGAATAATGACCACATCCCCCAGTCTCCTCTGTAGAAATGCAAAGCCATGGACCCAGTTCTGTCCAAGGAGATGCTAGTTGATTGGGTAGGACCTCAGGAAGTCTCCTTGAAAGAGAGTTGATGTGCCTTTCTTCCTTCTTTTCTTCTTCTTGCTGTCTGGAGTGCAGATGTGGGTGATAGCAACTGGGACAATGAAGCGATCATCTATGGATAATGGATTTTTGTCAAGGATGCCAAGACCATTCAGTGGGGAAAAGAATAGCCTTTCAACAAATGATGCTGGAACAACTGAATCGTCACATACAAAAGCATAACTTTGGATCCCTATTTCATATCGTATACAAAATTTAACTCAAAATGAATCAAAGACCTAAACTTGAGAGCTAGGCTATAAACTTCTCAGAAGAAACATAGGTGTAAGTCTTAGTGCCCTGACACATGGGTGACCTGTAAAACTTTATGCTAAGTGACAGAAGCCAGATACAAAAAGCCACATTTTGTAAGATTCCAAATATATGAAATGTTCAGAAGAGGCACATTTGTAGAGGCAGAAAGTAAATTAGTGGCTTCCAGGGCATGGCAGGATGAGGGAATTGGGAGGTACACGGTTTCTTTAGAGGACGATGGCAATATTCTGGAACTGGACAGTGGGTGATGGTTGCACATTTTGAATACACTAAAAGCCACAGAATTGCAGACTTGAACATCATTATGATGGTGAGTTCATCTCAAACAAATCATTGACCCTGTTGACCCCATTCCACGAGTCCTGGTCATATTCTTTCCCGTAAGGGAAATGAGAGTGCAGCCTTGGGGCAGCGTCTTAGTTCCACCTCAATGGACACACGTAACAGTGTCTTTAAGTTCTTCAAGATGTCAGCATTCTTCATACATGAGAAAGACCACTTGAGGCAGCATTCAAGGAACCAGAGAAGCTCATCAAAGTTACCTGGGACCAGATTAGAGGTAGCTCAGCTAGTAAAGAATCTGCCTGCAGTGCAGAAGACCCAGGTTTGATTCCTGGGTCAGGAAGATCCTCTGGAGAAGGGATGGGCTACCCACTCCAATATTCATGGGCTTCCCTGGTGACTCAGATGGTAAAGAACCCACCTGCAGTGCGGGAGACCTGGGTTCCATTCCTGGGTTGGGAAGATCCCCTGGAGGAGTGCATGCAACTCTCTCCAATATTCTGACCTGGAGCATCCCCATGGGCAAAGGAGCCTGGTGGGTGACAGCCCAGCGGTTGCAAGGAGTCAGACATAAGAAAGTCCGCAAAGAGTCAGCTAAGTCTGTATGAGCAACTGAGCACATACACACAGCCCTGCACACACACTAATCTTTTCAGCAATCCCACCCTTGAACCATTGCTATAAAGCTCCTCATCAAATCCTCCTGGGTTGGGACACATCATTTTTAAAGAGCAGGATCCCTCTGTGTCCCCCATTGCCTGGCAAACCTATAAGGCTCTTCTTTTCTACTTCACCCAAAACTACCCAAAACTCTGTCTCTGAGATTTGATTAGGCCCTGCACTTGTGCACAGAAGTCAAGCTTTCAGCATCAAAGCCAAGACACAACCAAGCTAAAGAACAGAAGGAAGGATTCATTACCTGTAGCAAGTAAGGAGAACACCAAGATCTTTCCCAAAGCAGTGTCTCTCTGAACAGCAAAATTGGGAAAGTTTTAAGCTAAGGGTATGTGCATATGCATAAATTATCTTAGGCGGTTGACAAGGCTTCAGTTAATGGAAGTCATGAGCATCAGAAAAGGTCAGCATCGTCATCCACAAGGTTCCAGTAGACCTGGTGGCTGAGCACTTAGGTTACTCTTCATTATTGAAATAGAACTGGGAAACTTTACAACCGATCTATTATCTTTGCTATTGTTATTTCTCCTGCTTGATGACAACTGTATTTTTCTACATTCTTTTGTTCCCTGAAGATCACTAATCACTGAGACCTGTTCAAGGACAAGCATTATCACCATGCTTAGACCCCAAAATGGCTTGGGTCAAAAATGGCTTTTCTTATTCAAGAAAGCCATGCTTGGTTCTCTTTCTCCACAGATCCCCTACCATCTCTGCTTACACACACATCTTTTTTATTTTCAGAGATCTTTCTAAAGTGATCTGTTAACTGAAGAACTCATGGAAACTAACATATGCTGTGATTAGTCCTAGAGTTCAGCTTCTCTGTCTATAAGTGGGTCAGTTAAATCACTGTGCTGGTCCATGACAGCTTTTGCTGATTTGTGTCAAAATGGGGAAGGGATGTGAGAAAAATGCCATTCAACTTTTTAAAAGCTACCTTTGTTCTATGTCTAAATCCTGAGATGATTCCAACAATTTTTGGTAGCTACCTCTTCCTTTTACGAGTCAGACTAATAGAAGATTATTTTATTCTTGTTTCTTTGGTTCGGTTTTGTTTTTTGTTTTGTTTTGTTTTGTGGTTTTTTTTTTTTTTTTTTTTTTGCTTTTAAGTATCTTGCTGGCTACACTATGCCAGTCTTCGTAGTTCTGAATTTTATTTTCCTGTTTCGTGATGTACAATCAACTGGAACTGACAGACCAGCAGATTTCTTGCTCAAGTCCACCATTCTTATTTTCAAAATGTCTGTGTGTATCTATTTTAGTAAGAGAAGCATTTTTACCATGGCCTTAGCTTCTCAGTCTTTCTCTTGTTCCCCAAACCCCAGCGCCCACTCTTCCTCCCACTCACTGCTCCTCCAAGGCACCAGGTGAGCTAATGCCTGGAAAACCCTTCCCATTTCAGGTCAGGCTCCTCCCTTCCCTCTAAAATTAGGAACTTGCCTATTTCACAAACCTTTCCTGAATCGTTCCACTCTGTTCCAGTCACCATAATCTAAGTGATTACAGTCTGATAGCATGAATGCAGAGAAATAATTCAAATGCATGTTAGAAAGTCTAGACTGTTGAATGTGTGTTTTTATTTTTCTCATCAGAAAAACCTCTCCTACCTAATACTCATAACTACCTTCCCAAGGTTAATACATCAGAGCATTTAGGACTGGAATGTTCCTTGGAAGAAAAGTTATGACAAAACCAGATAGTGTGTTAAAAAGCAGAGACATCACTTAGCTCACAAAGGTCCATCTAGTCAAAGCTATGGATGTGAGAGTTGGACCATAAAGAAGGCTGAGTGCCTTGAAAGAATTGGTACTTTCCAACTGTGGTGCCAGAGAAGACTCTTGAGAGTCCCTTGGACTGCAAGGAGTTCAAACCAGTCAATCCTAAAGGAAATCAGTCCTGAATATTGATTGGAAGAATTGATGCTGAAACTGAAGCTCCAATACTTTCTTTGGTCACCTGATGCAAAGAGCTCACTCATTGGAAAAGACCCTGATGCTGGGAAAGATTGAAGGCAGGAGGAGAAGGGGACAACAAAAGATGAGATGGTTGTGTGGCATCACTGACTTAATGGACACGAGTTTGAGCAAACTCCAGGAGATTGGGAAGGATGGAAGGCCTGGTGTGCTGCAGTCCCTGGGGTCACAAAGAGTCAGACACTACTTAGTGACTAAACAAAAACAGGACTTGGAGAAGTCTTGGAGGTAAGTGACTTGCTCAAGGTCACAAAACTGGTTCCAGGAAGAACAGCCTCCTGCCTCTTCCTACCAGGGTTGTTGACATTGGCCATACCACTGTCCCATCACACATTCCTGGGAGAACCTCCACTGGCTTTAATACCAACTTAATCCTTACTTGCTGACTTCAGAATCTAGCCAGGAGATGCTTAGCACTCAGATAAGAGTTCTCTTAGAGACTGGCTACCAAGTATAGGAATTTCTTAGAAATCATTCCACCCAGAATTAATCAACTCTCTCTGAGCCAGCCATTTCTAAGGCAGATTCTTGGCTGGGACCTTGAAATCACCATTCTCCCAATGTTACAGCTGCTAATGGCCTGCCTTATGGACAGAATAGAACTTTGACAACTAGCAACTTCAGAAACTACATTAATCCATTTGAGCACAGTTACTTTGAACCACAGTGCACATAATTCTCACTGTAAACATCTTATTCTTTAATACACTCTGACTTCCCCACCAAACATGGATTTTATTAGTTAGTTCAATTTAAGGTAAAGTGCAACTTTATTTAGACTGTAAAATAATGATCCCCTAAAAAATGGCTTTTAGAGATTACCTTTTTTTTTTTTGTGGTGGTTGTCAAACTTTTTTTTTTTCCCAGTAGATATCAGCTTTAATGCTGAATTTAGTAACTCTTTCAAAGGAATGATGTCAAATATGCCTGAGAGAATCTGTCTCAGCAGGGTGAGTGGGTCTCAGCTGTCCTTATCTATTGTTGGAAGGGTGTGGTCAGCAGCTGGTCGGATTCTGGGAACTCAGCTACCATCCCCACAGCACAGGGAAGGTAGGAACCCAGCCAGGACATTGCTCATGACCCCTTTTCCCAGAGTCACAAGTCCAGACTCTGTGCGTTTCCACCAGCTGTGTTCATCAGGTGCTCCACCCCCACTTGAGGACTTGCTGAGTCAAACTTTTGAGTTAAATCCTTGAGTGAGTGCTCAGTTGCTTCAGATGTGTCCAACTCTTCCCAACCTTATGGACTGTAGCTCACCAGGCTGCTCTATCCATGGCATTCTCCAGGCAAGAATACTGGAGTGGGTTGCCATGCCCTCCTCCAGAGAATCTTCCCAACCTGGGGATCGAACTCGCCTGTGCCTGGGTCTCCTCCATTGCAGTCAGATTCTTTATGCACTGAGCCACCTGGGGAGCCCAGCTAAATCCTTATGAGCCCACAAGACACGGGGGCTACTCAGCTGGCCAACATGTAGTCACCTTGTGCCTTGACAGGAAGAGAAAACACAAAGGAAGCCTCCTCCCCTCTTCCCGAGAGTGCAATATTGCTCACCCCACCCACGTGATGGGAAAACTTGATTGGATGACTTTGCAGATACCAAAATTAGGAGGAGGATTTTGCTTGAGCACTCACATTCCCTGAAGAGCCCCAGGATGGTGTGAAGGAGTTCCAGGAGATGAGGCCCTTGTGATGTCCAAAAACAATGGAACAAAGCCACTCCTCCTCTGCACCCAGCAGCTGGGCTCCATCCATGAACAGTGTGGTCTGACCCCTAGGGAGCCGCCATCTGGTAGGAACAGCAGGAAACCCCAAGCCCTCTTCCCAGCCTGAGATCAGATGCTGAGACGTGTGATAGGTTTCTGGCACTAAGAGCTGCAGGGACTTGACAAACATGACCCCTTTTCCCCCAGTCACAAGTCCAGATTCTGGACTGGTTGTTCCAAGCACCTGGCTGGTTGTTCCAAGGGCAGGAGATAAGTGTGGCTGTAGCAGCTGGGGAAGGCTTCACACCACAGGCAGAAGCTGCTCTTTGAAAGGTGGCTTTTCCGCAGGAGAGAGAGCACAAGCAGGGCAGAGTCTGCTGCGTTTGGGGGAGCTGGGAGGAACTGGGCTGGCAGGATGAGCTACAGGAGGAGGTGGGGGCCCCGGATCCCCAGTGGAGAGGGTGTACTCTGGGTACTCTCCTGGTCACCTGTTTCCTTTGTGGGACCCACCCTGGCTCTCCTCTGCCCGGCTGGCCCCTGTCTGATCTCTGAGACTAGGGTCACTCTCCTGGGAAGCCCTCACCGCCCTCCTTGACCTTCTCTGTGTCTGAGCTGCCTGTCCCATGTTACCAGGGCCCTCAGTGCAGGGGGTGACAAGGACTGGCTTTCTGGTCAACCTCCCCAGTGCGCAGCCAGCAGAGCCAGGCTGCACCCCAGTGTCCAGCAGAGAGTCAGCTTTCAAGTCTGCAGAACATGGAGCTGGGTGAGGAGGGAAGGGTATGGGCAGTCTGGCAGCTGGGGGGATGGGGGTTCACTCGACCCTTGATGGGGACCCACAGGATTGAAAGGGAGTTTCTTGGCTGGCACGGCTACTGGAGAACATGACACTGTCTCCCCGCTTATGCGACTGCAGGCAGGCTCAGCTGAACCCACCGGGCCTCAAGGGCTACCAAGGATGTCAGGTACCATGTGAAGAAACAGACACTCAGCCTCTCAGCCACAATTAAATAATTAAAATTTAATTACTTAATATATATAATTATATATAATTAAAATTATTAATAAATTTAAAATTATTTAATAGATTATTTTTATTTAAGACATTTAAAATTATTAATCAATTTAATAAATTCAATGGTTTATGTATTAAAATGTTTAAAGAATAGTATGTGTCAAGTGATAAATGCAACATATTTTAAGCTAAAATGGTACATAGTACATTATTACTTTAGTTTCTGGGCACTTAAACTTCTGCTGTAAGCAAACAAGGGGAAAAGCCCACCTAAATGAAGTACAGTAAATGTGTATTTTTTTTTTAAATCCCTCATTTCCTATCTCAGTGACATCACCTAATATTTTATTCTTTAAGGAACCATAGTACGTTTTTTCCTTGAGTTATTTGATATGTTTTTCACTGCTGTCTGAAGATTTTGTAATTGAGTAGCAGTGAATATACACAATGTTTTAACTGCAGACCATGAATGGCTGATTGTGTAAAACTGCTTAATAAAATTTGTTTTTCAAATACAAAAAAATAAAATGTCAGATATAATTAAAACCTTTACCTTTGACCCAGTAATCCCACCCTTGGGAATCTGTCCCATAGAAATAAAAGTAAAACCCAGTGTATATGCAAGAATGTTTACTGCAGCTTTGTTTGTGACAGCAAAATATCAAAGAAGGAAACGGCAACCCACTCCAGTATTCTCGCCTGGAAAATCCCATGGACAGAGGAGCCTGGCCGGCTACAGTTTATGCGTTCACAAAGAGTTGGACACAACTGAGCGACTGAGCATATACCCTGAGAAAACCATAATTTGAAAAGACACGTGAATCCTGATGTTCACTGCAGCACTGTTTACAACTGCCAGAACATGAAAGCAACCTACGTGGCCATCGACAGATGAGTGGGTAAAGAAGATATAGTACAAATACACAGTGGAATATTACTTAGCCATAAAGAGGAAAGAATTTGAGTCAATTGAACTGAGGTGGATGAACCTAGAACCTGTAACATGGAGTGAAGTAAGTCACAAAGAGAAAAATACTGTATATTAACACATATATATGGAATCTAGATGCATATATATGGAATCTAGAAAAATGGTATGGACTAATGTCACCCTGCTTATTTAACGGATATGCAGAGTACATCATGAGAAACACTGGACTGGAAGAAACACAAGCTGGAATCAAGATTGCTGGGAGAAATATCAATAACCTCAGATATGCAGATGACACCACCCTTATGGCAGAAAGTGAAGAGGAACTCAAAAGCCTCTTGATGAAGGTGAAAGTGGAGAGTGAAAAAGTTGGCTTAAAGCTCAACATTCAGAAAACGAAGATCATGGCATTCAGTCCCATCACTGCATGGGAAATAGATGGGGAAACAGTGGAAACAGTGTCAGACTTTATTTTCCTGGGCTCCAAAATCACTGCAGATGGTGACTGCAGCCATGAAATTAAAAGATGCTCACTCCTTGGAAGGAAAGTTATGACCAACCTAGATAACATATTCAAAAGCAGAGACATTACTTTGCTAACAAAGGTCCGTCTAGTCAAGGCTATGGTTTTTCCTGTGGTCATGTATGGATGTGAGAGTTGGACTGTGAAGAAGGCTGAGCGCTGAAGAATTGATGCTTTTGAACTGTGGTGTTGGAGAAGACTCATGAGAGTCCCTTGGACTGCAAGGAGATACAACCAGTCCATTCTGAAAGAGATCAGCCCTGGGATTTCTTTGGAAGGAATGATGCTAAAGCTGAAACTCCAATACTTTGGCCACCTCATGCAAAGAGTTGACTCATTGGAAAAAACTCTGATGCTGGGAGGGGTTGGGGGCAGGAGGAGAAGGGGATGACAGAGGATGAGATGGCTGCATGTCATCACTGACTCAATGGACGTGAGTTTCAGTGAACTCCGGGAGTTGGTGATGAACAGGGAGGCCTGGCGTGCTGCGACTCATGGGGTCGAAAAGAGTCGGACACGACTGAGCGACTGAACTGAACTGAACTGAATCTATTTGTAGGGCAGGAATAGAGACACAGATGTGGAGAACAGACTTGTGACATATCGGGGAACAGAGAGGGTGGGACGAGTTGAGAGAGTGCCACTGACATATACACATGGCCATGTGTGAAACAGATAGCTCGTGGGGAGCTGCTGTCCAGCAAAGGGGGCCAGCCTGGTGCCCTGTGACAGTGCAGAGGGGTGGGATGGTGGGGAGAGGTGAGGGGGCTCCAAAGGGAAGGAATATATGCACACATATGGCTGATTCCAAATCCTGAAAGATGATGCTGTGAAAGTGCTGCACTCAATATGCCAGCAAATTTGGAAAACTCAGCAGTGGCCACAGGGCTGGAAAAGGTCAGTTTTCATTCCAATCCCAAAGAAAGGCAATGCCAAAGAATGTTCAAACTACCGCACAATTGCACTCATCTCACACGCTAGTAAAGTAATGTTCAAAATTCTCCAAGCCAGGCTTCAGCAATATGTGAAGCTTGAACTTCCTGATGTTCAAGCTGGTTTTAGAAAAGGCAGAGGAACCAGAGATCAGATTGCCAACATTCGCTGGATCATGGAAAAAGCAAGAGAGTTCCAGAAAAACATCTATTTCTGCTTTATTGACTATGCCAAAGCCTTTAACTGTGTGGACCACAATAAACTGTGGAAAATTCTGAAAGAGACGGGAATACCAGACCACCTGATCTGCCTCTTGAGAAATTTGTATGCAGGTCAGGAAGCAACAGTTAGAACTGGACATGGAACAACAAACTGGTTCCAAATAGGAAAAGGAGTACATCAAGGCTGTATATTGTCACCCTGTTTATTTAACTTATATGCAGAGTACATCATGAGAAACGCTGGACTGGAAGAAACACTAACTGGAATCAAGATTGCCAGGAGAAATATCAATAACCTCAGATATGCAGATGACACCACCCTTATGGCAGAAAGTGAAGAGGAACTAAAAAGCCTCTTGATGAAAGTGAAGGAAGAGAGTGAAAAAGTTGGCTTAAAGCTCAACATTCAGAAAATGAAGATCATGGCATCTGGTCCCACCACTTCACGGAAAATAAATGGGAAACAGTAGAAACAGTGTCAGACTTTATTTTTCTGGGCTCCCAAATCACTGCAGATGGTGACTGCAGCCATGAAATTAAAAGATGCTCACTCCTTGGAAGGCAAGTTATGACCAACCTAGATAGCATATTCAAAAGCAGAGACATTACTTTGCCAACAAAGGTTCGTCTAGTCAAGGCTATGGTTTTTCCTGTGGTCATGTATGAATGTGAGAGTTGGACTGTGAAGAAAGCTGAGTGCCAAAGAATTGATGCTTTTGAACTGTGGTGTTGGAGAAGACTCGTGAGAGTCCCTTGGACTGCAAGGAGATCAAACCAGTCCATTCTGAAGGAGATCAGCCCTGAGATTTCTTTGG
The DNA here is from genome assembly GCF_019923935.1 of Bubalus bubalis. NCBI lineage: Eukaryota > Metazoa > Chordata > Mammalia > Artiodactyla > Bovidae > Bubalus > Bubalus bubalis. The sequence continues at coordinate 7,684,887 of NC_059166.1, forward strand.
AAGGAATGATGCTAAAGCTGAAACTCCAGTATTTTGGCCACCTCATGCAAAGAGTTGACTCATTGGAAAAGACTCTGATGCTGGGAGGGATTGGGGGCAAGAGGAGAAGGGGATGACAGAGGATGAGATGGCTGGATGTCATCACTGACTCAATGGATGTGAGTCTGAGTGAACTCCTGGGTTTGGTGATGGACAGAGAGGCCTGGCATGCTGCGATTCATGGGGTCGAAAAGAGTCAGACACGACTGAGCTACTGATCTGATCTGATCTGATGGCTGATTCACATTGTACAGCAGACATCAACATAACATTGTATTAAAAATAAATTAAATTAAAAATTAAATTATTAAAATTAAAAATAAATAAAGGTTTTTGCTCTATGGCTCAAGAAATTCAAACAGTGACTCCAATTAAAAATAAATAAAGGTATTTGCTGTATGGCTCAGGAAACTCATACAGGGGCTCTGTATCAACCTAGAGGGGTGCAATGGGGTGGGAGATGGGAGGAGGGTTCAAAAGGGAGGGGATATATGTATACCTACGGCTGATTCATGTTGAGGTTTGACAGAAAACAACAAAATTCTGGAAAGCAATTATCCTTCAACAACAACAAAAAAGAATCAAAAATAAATAAATAAAGGTAAATTAAAAAAAATTGAAACAAACAGATGCCAGCGAGGGGCCCGTGGGCTGATACAACACATGCTCGGTGCAAGGCAGAATGCCCACCTCCACGAAGAGACGTGGAGTGATTTGCCGGGGGTCCTGCCCATGAGGGTAGCAGAGGTGATCCTCCCTTCCCTCACCCCTTCTCTTCCTTTCCAGAAAACTTCATGCGCAGGGCAGGCAGCCATACCCAGGCTGCTGGGACTGGTCAGGGTGAGGAGGCGGCCTTGCTGGCCAAGTCAGGTTCCAAGCAGAGCGTGGATGGTGAGGCATAGGAGGAGGCCTAGGGGAGGCACAGGGCCTGGGGGAGTGAGGAGGGTGGTCACTTACGGGGGCTGCCCAACAAGGGGTGCTGGAGGCCCTGTGGAAAGGAAGATCCATCGAGGGGCCCTGGCCTGGGGCTCAGAGCCCCAAAGGGTGAAGTGAGAAGTCCCGGAGGACTGAAGGGAACTCTGCCCTGGGATCAGCCCAGGCGGCTCCTTGTCAGAGATGGGAGGTTCTGATAAGGATGATTCAAACCTGAGTAAAACCCTGTGGCGTTAAATGGAAGCAGAGGTGTGGGTGTGAATTCACGGTTGTCAGTAAACCTAAGAAGTATAATTCAGATGTGTGATGCATAGATGCATGTGTACATGTGTGTGAATATGTGTGTGTGTGTGTGTGTGTGTTCAGTCACTAAGTTGTATTCCATTCTTTGCAACCCCATGCCTGTAACCCACAAGGCTCCTCTCTCCATGGAATTTTCCAGGCAAGAATACTGGAGTGGGTTGCCATTTCCTACTCCAAGGGATCTTCCTGACCCAAGGAAGTGTCTCTTGCATCTCTGCATTGGTAGGTGGATTCTTTACCACCACACCACCTACACAGGTGTATATAAATATATATGTGTGTGCATGTGTGAGTACATAGACAGATATATGTATATATCTATATGGACTTCTCTGGTGCTTCAGTTGATACAGACTATGCCTGCGATGCTGGAGACCTGGGTTCGATCCCTGGGTTGGGAAAATCTCCTGCAGAAGGAAATGGCTACACACTCCGGTCCTCTTGCCTGGAGAATTCCATGCACAAAGGAGCCTGGCGGGCTATAGTCCATGCGGTCCAAAGAGTTGGATACAACTGAGTGACTAACACATTCACTTTTCATATGTTTAAATAATGTCTAACTCTATTAACTGGGAGCTGTGCCCCCCTAGTGATGAGCCCTTCACTTCTGGGGGTCCAATTTAGAAGGCCAAAATCAAGGCATGGGCAGGGGTGGTTTCACTCTGACAGAACTGTGGTGTTGGAGAAGACCCTTGAGAGTCCCTTGGACTAGAAAGAGGTGAAACCAGTCCATCCTAAAAGAAATCAGTCCTGAATATTCAATGGAAGGACTGATGCTGAAGCTGAAGCTCCAATACTTGGGTCACCTGATGTGAAGAGCTAGCTGACTCATTGGAAAAGACCCTGATGCTGGGGAAGATTGAAGGCAGGAGGAGAAGGGGGTGACAGAGAATAAGATGGTTGGATGGCATCACTGACTCGATGGACATGAGTTTGAGCAAGCTCTGGGAGTTGGTGAAGGACAGGGAGGCCTGGCATGCTGCAGCCCATGGGGTTGCAAAGAGTTGGACACGACTGAGCGGCCGAACTGCACTGAACTGAACTTCTCCCTGGGCCCTCCCTTGATGGTCTTCCTTCAGTGCACACACGTGCGTATCCCTGGAGCCTCTTTGTCCAAATTTCCTCTTCTCTGGTCACACTGGATTAGGGACCCTGCAAACAGCCTCATTTTAGCTTAATTCCTTCTCTACGGGCTCCATCTCTAAACACAGTCACATTCTGAGGGACTAAGGGTTAGGAACGGGGAGGGACATGATCCAGCCTGTATCAGTGTGAATATACGTGTGTACACATATGTATGTGTATGTATACGTGTGCGTATATGTCTGTGGATGTAAATGTAAAAGCCTTAACTGATCATCCCGTGTCGTCCCAGTTGTAGCAACCATCCGCTGTGACTTGTTCTGCACTTCTTGTTGAAGGACTTTTGGTGACTTTTGCTCTTTAAGAAAATATTTTTATAGAATTGTGTTTCCTGAGTTCTCTTAACTCCCAAAGCAGGAGCAATGCTGTTGCTTCATTTTAGGTTAACCCAGTTTGGGGAAATGACGTGGGTTCGGGTAATCCTCTCTGATAACAGGATGTTGATGAAACATTATATACAGTCCTCTTCCACTAGGGGTCAAATGATCAGAGATCAAACTGGCTTCTCGTGACAGCGCCACTTCTCAGGAAGTGTCTACGTTTGTCCCTTTGGTTTATCTCATATGCTCTCTGTGGCCTTGTCAAGACACTTCGTTCCCCTCTCCCCAGCTTAATTTTCTTTCCCCTATGCTGTTTGGCTTCAGCTAATTCAGTCTGTGCATTTGGAATTGTCTTCTCCCGTAAAAGAAAGTCCCAGATACCCATATTGAATGGACAGTCCAACACGACCTCAAAAAAGGAAAGACATACCAGCTCCAATGCCTGATTTAGAAAAAAAAGAGTGTGTGTTTTCTTTGGAACACCCGTTGCACGTTTGCTGCTGCGGCTTCTCAATTCCTGTGTGGTCAGGCCCACAGAGATGTGGGAAGTGTTTTGCTTGCTCTAGAAATGCCTCGCATAAACCTTCAGATCTCTTCTTTTTCTAATCGCTCTAAATAAGCTGCCAAACCATGAAGTGGCCCTGCATGGTCTGCCAGATGGAGCAAGCTGTACCAGTTACATGCTGTCGTTGTTATTTAGTCACTAAGTCGTGTCTGACTCTTTGCCACCCCCAAGGACTGTAGCCCCCAAGGCTCCTCTGTCCATGGGATTTCCCAGGCAAGAATACTGGAGTGGGCTGCCATTTCCTTCTCCAGGGGATCTTCCCGACCCAGGGATCAAACTCATGTCTCATGTGTCCTGCATTGGCAGGCAAGTTCTTTACCACTGGCACCACCTGGGAAGCCCCAGTTACATGCGTACATCGGTCCTCAAATCAAACACTGAGGTTACAAGAACAGCAGGGATGATGGATTCTGAGAGTTTAGCCTCTGTTGGGGGTGCAGCACACACTGCCTTGGGCTGGTCCCACTCCACTGGTCACTCCCGGGGTGAACTCACCTGTCTGCCTTCCCACTGCCTGCCTTCCCATGGACAAGGGCACTCCTCATCTGTCCTCACTGGATGGCCAGTTAGGTTCCAGTTCACACACGAGTGTGCCCCATAAGTGGTAGAGCCCCGTGTACACAGAAGCTACAAGGCAGCATGGGCATAGCAGAGATGCGAGGTTAGCTGGGAGGTGGGAGACCAGGGTAAGATATCTCCCTCAAAAGTTCCCTCTGCACATTCCCTCAGATCATCCACTGGGAAAACAGAGGTCCAAGAGCCAACCCCACAGCTGGCTAGTCACAGCTGGACCATTCAGGGGCATGCAGACAGCATTTTCCCAGAACGCTTTATTACCATGTTTCAGGGAGTAAGACGGCTGTCTCCCTAGGGATGCCACTCTCTGGGGTGGGATCAGGGGAGCAGAGCCCACCTCCCCTGGGAGTTCTGGAGCCCACAGATGCTCCCGGGAGTCACCCAGCCCCCAGCCTCTCTTTGTGAGTCTTCCTCCTCATGAGATCCAAACCTGAGTGGCCAGCCATGGGCGCTGGCTTCTCCTGGCTTCGATCAGGTAGGTGAGGTCTCTGCAGACACCACCAGGTGGAGTCCACGACTCGGTCTCCCTCAGGGAGAGGCTCGCTCCAGAGCTCTGCCCCTGAGCTGAGTGCCATCTCCCTGCCAAGTGTGATTCTCTCTCTCCAGCACACTCCAGAAAGCAGGAACAGGGAGCCCTGTCCCACCAGCCCATCACCGCCGATTCAAGTGTGCAAAGTTACAGTAGCCAGCAGGGCACTGTCTTCACCAGCTCCCAGGGGACAGGGTGGGAGCCGTGAATTTCTTCAATGTCCTTCTCATGCTGGGGATTCGCTCACTCAGTCATTCAGACTTTGACTGAGACCTGTCCTCTTCCCAGAGCAGCACTGGGGACTGAGCTACAAATTAGACACCGGCCTTGCCCTCAGGGTATCTACGGTCTAGTGAGAGGTGAGCACACAGAAGGCAGGGCACTGAATACATGATTGCTGTGCAAATATAAGATCACACTTTGCATACCCCTCCCTCTTAGTATGAAATATTGACCTATTCATTAAAAAAAATTAGAGGTTACAAACTGTAGCTATAGAATAATCCATTCCAACGGACCTAAATGAGGAGTTGATCCTTAACCTTGATCCCTTGAGTCCAAGGTTTCTGATCATCCATGAGACAAATTACTAAAATTTTAAAACTTGTAGGTAGAAGGGCTGAATATTGATTGTGACTAAAAAATCACACTTGGAGTTCATTTTTCTTATTGGAAACTATTCCCTCCTCCCTCGTTCTACAGTCAAAGCCAGTGATGGCACAGGAGACCATACATCTGTGTAACTTTACAGGGCATCTGTATGTTTGATGCCTATGTATGAAATCCATTACCAGGACACCAACTCCACCTTGAAGGGCCGAGGGCTTGCTCTGTTACCCAAAAAGGAGACGGAAAGTCTCTTGGTAAGAGTCTATGTCTCAGGGTTCCTACTGTCTCTGTCCCCTTTCAGCTATCCCAACAGCCACTTCTTCCAGGAAGTCTTCCTGGGTCATTGTACTTATATAACCCATCAGGGCCTTGTGGCATGCATGCATCTGGTTTATACGTGTCATGAGTGTTCAAAATCATATGAGTGGTAAGAACAGAGATTCCAGGTGTTCTAGAATATCCCATTCTTGGTGTTTTGAAATATCCCATTATTTTTTGCCTCTTTACAACTTCATGATATATACAAAGGTTGCTATATGCATTCTAATATACTCGTCTCAAACTACTCTACGTACTTCATATCCAGCACAGGGCTTGATGCTTGTGAGTGAAAATAGCAAAGGCTGTCATTGAAGTGAGTCTCTCCCAACCTGCTGTCCACACTTAGATGATGAAAGCCCCCCACCCTGAAGCTGAGACCTTCTGCAACCTTGTAACTCGAAGTCTTGGACACACAACTAACTCACTCTGCATTTATTGATAAGTTCATGAGTGTTTTCTATGAAGGTGAAGGTATAGTCGCCATGCCCTTTTATGTGAGCTTTGGAGATGATGCTGCAAAAAATGGGTTGTCCTCAGCCGTCTTGGGAATGTGTCTGCACTTGACCTTGGTGTCAGGCTCATTTCTTCCCCACCCAGGAATTGCTCTCAGGGGGCTTTTAAGCCATGGCAAGAGCAAAGATGGCAGGAAGAGGGGCAGGATTATTCCAGGCTGGTGGCAAATGATGAGAAAGGTCTGTATTATCTGTCTCTGATCTCAGGGTTTGCTTCAGCCACTTTGCAAGGCTGGCTCCTCCAGGAGATTTGGATAAGGGCCCATCTTCCAAGGCAAATAAATGGGATGTGCTTGCAGAGTTCTTTAGAGCATTTTTTGGTGGCTTTAAGCATACAAGTTCCCACCAGGGTCCATCTCCACGGAGCTGCTCTGAGTTCCAGGCACCCACTGCGTCCCCCTACACACACGTGACTCCAGAGCAGCAGGTTGCCTCTTGGAGGCTCACGGTTTGTTTGCATTGTCCATTCAGACCTCCTGCGGTGCGGCCAGTACAAGGGCTCTCCCCACCGCTTGCTGTGTGCTTAGAAACCAGCTTCGAAAAACAGCCTGGGGGAGCAGGTGGAACCTTCTTTTCTGCCTCTGCTCTGATACAAAATGTGCCATTTTATACAAAAGGGGGCAATGCTGATAGCCTTTATGAGGAAATTTACAGGTAATGAAGTGTCACGTTACCAGAATACCGAAACTGATGATGGCTCCTTATAATACGGTCACTAATGTTTCTTTCCCCTCTCTGCCAGTATCTAACATCACAACAGTGACAGAGCAGACACTGTTTTATTCTCTGTAAGTGAAAGAATTAGATTGGTTATACCTAAAGATTTACTCATCTCTAAGGATTTCTAGAATTTTGTAACAAAACACATCACATAGTGAGGATATTCTAGAAGGCTAGGGTTAGTATTCTCTCCTCTCCAACTCAGCATTTCACAGAGCTTCCTGGTATTCATTAAACAGAATTATAATCAAGAGAATATTAAGAGTTTCAAGTGACCCATTGATTCAAAAAAATGCAAAACCCACTGAAAACTACAGGATATATTTAAAGGAGACCAATGGAAAATGTAGAGACATCAATATCTTTTCTATCAACCAGCAAAAATCGGTTATAAAGTCCAGTGTTCCCACCCACAATAGCAATAATAACAAAAGGAAATGAGGGAAATCCTATTTAAAATACACAGGGAATATATGTCTATCTTACTAAATATTTACATATTTACCAAGTGACATAATTGAGTTGTGTATATTGACAGAAAAAATATTTCTGATGGGTAAGATTAAGGAGATTGAAGTATTATCAAAACAGCAGTTCTTCTCCCAAAGAATTGAGATGTTCTATTTGATCTCAAAGAAATTGTTAATGGTTTTTCTGAACTTGAAAAAGTTGGCATAAAGCTTATCTGGAACATGGATTGAATAAAAAAAGAACATTCAGTGAACAGGAATAGTGTAGGTCTTATCTACAGAAGATCCTGTCTATGATTCAGAGTAGCATTATAGAAGTATAAGCAGAAAAATAAGCACAAGAGAACTAAGAATCCATCAATAAGTCTTAGCACCCATAAAAACTATATATTTTACACAAGTGGCATCACAAATAAATGGTGATGGCTATTTTTTAAAGTAATAGCACTGGCAAAATATTTTGACATTTTGGAAAAAATGTTTGGCTTCTTATCTCACATCCCTAATAAATTTCATAGGAATTAAATAATTATACAGGGAAAATAACCCCATAAAATAGCATGTTAAAACTTTATGCCCTCTCATGATGCAAGTAAAGGTATAAAAGTAATGGAAGAAGTAAAAGAAAAAAAATGTAAATTTTGAACACCTTTGTAAGGTTAAAATCTTTAAAATAAAAAGTCCAAAAATAAGCTGGGAAAGAATTGTTGGCACAAATGTCCAGCTTCCTAAAATGTACTGGCTTAACCTTGTCTCTCCATTCCAAGAGAGAACAGGCTATTTCTGTGTTGGTGTGGGTTGTCCTGTTCTTATTACTGCTTTGAAGACTCCCATCCATCCATCAGAGACATGGGAGCACCTCGTGTGGAAATTCCACCATTTACTTTCTGAACATCTATGGAAAATATCTAAATATTTCCATGCTTAGGAAACTCATCGTGGGAAGTATATTCTTAGAAGGGCTTTACTTCGGATTTCAATTTTAAAGCTGGAAAAGTGACAGCCCCATTAAGAGAAATCTGTTCATAAAATCCTCAGAAAGGCAAAAACTGGAATTTGAAGGAGTGAACATCCCCAAATTTCCAGTGGATACTTGATGGGAGCAAAGAGCTTCAGTGGGGAGGGATATGAGTCCCTGATCTGGAAGAAGTCCTTGAATGCACATTAGTGGTAGGAAGACAAGTGAGGCCAGGATTCTCTAACTTCGTCAGTACCTGGCAGATAGGGCTTGCCTAGCAAACAAAAGCCATTGATTATTCATCTGTTCAGCTCCAATATAAAACTAGGATCAATTTCACTCACAGCAAATATTTATTAGATGTGTGCAATATACTAATAAAATCATAGCCACATGCATACATGCTTGTTAGGAGGAAACAAATCTAGTTAATTTGCAACCTCTGCTTCTGATCAAGATGGAGTAACAGAAATCAGACTTACTCTCCTGCCTGAAACAATTGTAAAAACCCAATGAAACATATTAAACAGATGTTTTCAAGGTACTGGACATCAGGTAGTGGAGAACAGTACTCCTAAGGGCTTGGGAGTAGACAAAGTGAGCTCTGCAAGGACCCCAGCTTACTTCCACGAGAGAGTTTCCAGGCTATGGTTCGAAGACTGTGAATCCAGGTAGTATCCAGTGGACCTCCATAGTCAACAGAGCTCTATTGAATTAACAGAGCTGAGAGTGTGGGCGAATGGGGTGCCTAGAGTTTGCAGAATTAAAGACCAGGGAGGAAAGTTGCAAGGAGAGAGAATTCCTTAGATCTATGGAGGGGCTTCCTCAAGAATTCAGCAGAGTACTGCTAGGCACGGGCTTCCCTGATGGCTCAGTGGTATAGAATCCGCCTGCCAAGCAGGAGAGGAGGGTTCGATCCCTGGGTCAGGAAGATCCCCTGGAGAAGGAAATGGCAACCTGCTTTAGGATTCTTGCCTGGGAAATCCCATGGACAAAGGAGCCTGGTGTGCTGCTGTCCGTGGGGTCCCAAAGAATTGAACACAACTTAGAGACGAAACAACATCAGCTGCTAGGCAGATGCATGCGAGGAACCTGAGAGGCTGGGTAAAGACCTGCCTGAGAGGGTGAGCTATGCACACAGGGCCAGGGAAAGTGCCTGTCCCCACAGCAAGGCAGGAACGCATCACAGTGTGTGGGTCATCGGGTAGGGCACTCAAAGTCACGTTTTGATCATAATGTGGAATAATTCACCTGAGACTAAATGCTGCTCTGTTTCAACTAAATTCTTAAAAGCAAGACCCAAAACAATCAAACTTTTTCCGAGTAATTTAACTGCATCCCCCAAAAAAGCTCAAGAATATTTAGAAGTAGAAAAATATTCAGCACCAAAGTAAAATTCACCAAGCATAGAAAGAAACAAGAAAATAATTGTGAGGAGAAAAATCAACCAATCAAAACCAACACAGAACCAATTAAATGTTAAAATTAGCAAATAAGGACATAAAACAGTTATAACTGTACAACTGTATTCTAGACGTTCAAGAAGTATCATAACTGTATAACTGTGTCCTAGATGTCCAAATCAGACATCTAGAGATGAAACTACAAATTTCAGATAAAAATTTGTAACTGCAGATAAAAATGTATTTTTAACTACAGATAGTTTCTATAAAGAAAGCTGAGCACCGAAGAATTGATGCTTTTGAACTGTGATGTTGGAGAAGACTCTTGAGAGTCCCTGACTGCAAGGAGATCCAACCAATCACTCCTAAAGGATATCAGTCCTGAGTGTTCATTGGAAGGACTGATGCTGAAGCTGAAACTCCAATACTTTGGCCACCTGATGGGAAGAACTGACTCATTTGAAAAGACCCTGATCCTGGGAAAGACTAAAGGCAGGAGGAGAAGGGGATGACAGAGGATGAGATGGTTGGATGGCATCACCGACTCGATGGACACGAGTTCGAGTAAGCTCAGGGAGTTGGTGATGGATCGGGAAGCCTGGAGTGCTGCAGTCCAAGGGGTCACAAAGAGTTGGATACAACTGAGTGACTGGACTGAACTGAACTATAGATAAAAATATATTGGATGTGATTAACAACAAATAAGACATTGCAGAATAAAAGATAGTGACTTTGAAAGTAGAGCAATAAAAACTATCCAAAATAAAATATCAAAAAAAAAAAAAAAAAAGAACTTAAAAAGATGACAAAATCATCAGCAAACTTTTGGACAACTTCAAATGACCTAATATATTTGTATTTAGAGTCCCTGAAGAAAAACATAGAGAGATACATCAGAAAAAGTATTTAAAGAAATAATGGGGGCTTGCCTGGTGGCTCAGTGGTGAAGAATCCACCTGCCAATGCAGGGGACACAGGTTCGATCCCTGGTCTGGGAAGATCCCACATGCTTCAGAGCAGCTAAGCTCTTGTGCCACAACCACTGGATCCCACGCGCCCCAGAGCCTGTGGTCTTCAACAAGAAAAGCCACCATAGTGACAAGCCCACGCCACGCAGAGAGTGCCCCCTGCCAGCTGCAACTAGAGAAAAGCTCGTGCAGCAACGAAGACTCAGCACAGCCAAAAATAAATTTTAAAAAATTTTATAAAAAAGAAATAAACAATGAACTTTTTCCAAATTTGGTGAAGAATACAAACTGATGGGGGTGCAGAGGATGAAACGGTTAGATAGCATCGCTGACTCAATGGACATGAGCTTGAGCCAACTCCGGGAGATGGTGAAGGACAGGGAAGCCTGGCGTGCTGCTGTCCATGGGGTTGCAAAGAGACAGACATGACTTAGCAGCTGAATGACAGCAACAACCTAAACCCATATATCCAAAATGTTTATCTAACTCTGAGCTCAAAAAGATCACACCAAATTCAGTTCAGTTCAGTCACACTTGCTCATTAAATTTCACAAGCCACTGACAAAGAAAAAAATCAGAAAGGCAGCTGAGGAAAAAAAGACATATATAGAGAGGAACAACAATAAGGATAATAACAGATTTCGCACTAAATAGCAAAACAAAAAGTCTTAGCTAATAAGTCAATAAAAGGGACTAGGTGGAATAATAACAACTAATGGAAAAGAAGGGTGAACAGAGGAAAAATGGAACAAAAGGTCAATGGGATAAACAGCAAGATGCTAGATAAATATAGTCATATAAAGTATCACATTAAATGTAAATTATCTAAAAAATGAAAGTGGTAGTTGCTTAGTCGTGTCCAACTCTTTGCAACCCCATGGACTGTAGCCCACCAGGCTCCTCTGTTCATGAAATGCTCAGCTAAAAGAGTTAAAAGTTTCAGCTTGGTAGAGGGAATAAACAAAGCAAAATCCAATTAAATGCTGCTTATTAGAAACACATTTTTATATAAATAATCAAATAAGTTAAAAGGAAAAAATGGGTTATTTGCTAACCCTGGTTAAAAAATAAACAACTCTGAAGTAGATATTAATATCAAAGTAAGTTATAGAGCATATATATACCACCAGAGGTGAAAGGGTTATTTCAATAAGATAAAGAGCTAACTTATCAAGAGGACAATGCTAAAAGTTTATATATCTAACAACAAAACTTCCAAAAAAAAAAAGCAAAAATGATATATGTGAAACAAGAAATTTAAAAAGCCTACAGTAAATGAGATTAAATACCACTTTCTCAATAACTGATCAAACGAGTAGCAACTAAATTACATCATTTAAGACCTATATCCTTTCATTACAAACAGCAATAGCAACCTTCTGACCTAGTTGTCATTTATTGAACACTCTACCCACTCTACCCAAAAATAGCAGACTACACATTCCTGTCAAGTGTATACAAAGCACTTATCAAGAGAGTTACATTCTATACCATGAAGTATATCTTGGTAAAGCTAAAAGCAAATCACACAAAGTAGTTCTCTGACCACAATGAAATTAAATTAGAAATCAATAACAGAAAGAGCATTGGAAAATCCCCAAAATGTTTAGAAACTAAATAACACATTTCTAAATAATCCATGAATCAATGAAAAAGAAACTGAAAGGAAGAGTAAAGATTATTTTGAACTGAATGAAAATGAAAGCACAATAGTCCAAATTCGTGGGGCGACACTAAAGCTGTACTTCTGGGGAAATTTATAGCACTAAAAGGCCTGTATTTAAAAGGACATAAGGTCTCAAATCAATAACCTCAGATCTGGGGACTTCCCCTGGTGGTCCAGTGGCTAAGAATCCGCCTTCCAATGCAGGAGATGTGGGTTCAGTCCCTGGTCTAGGAACTAAGATCCCACATGCTGTGCAGTGTGGCCAAAAGATCAAAATAAATAAATAAAATGAATACGAGGAAGAAGGCTTTTAAAACAAGAGCTGTTGTTCAGTCGCCAAATCATGGGCAGAGTATTCCCTCCACCCCGCCAATAAAAGATTACATTGAACCCTTCGGTTGGTTTTTCAGCCAAGGCAAGGTTCTGCAGGAGGCGCCAGAGAGCAGGAGGTACGTGAAACTGTGGGCAAGGACAGGGGAGACCCTGAGGCACTTATCCCAGAGCAAGAAAGAGCACCATGCTGATTTGAGTTGACTATTGCGGAAAGCAACAGTATTGTAAAGCAGTTATCCTCCAATCGCGTCTGCTCAGTAGCGCCGTCGTGTCTGACTCTGCGGCCCCGTGAACTGTAGCCCACCAGGCTCTTCTGTCCATGGAATTTTCCAAGTAAAAATACTGGAGCAGGTTGCCATTTCCTCCTCCAGGGAATCTTCCTGACCCAGGAACTGAACCCGTGTCTCTTGTATCTCCTGCATTGGCAGGAAGAATCTTTACCTTTTGTGCCACCTGGGAAGGCCCTATCTTTTGATTAAAAATAAATAAATGCTTAAACAATAATTGAAAAAAGAGAAAGAGATCCATGGAGGAGGAATGGGAGCCCCTTGTTTGCCAGATTAGAAACAGCAGATCGCAAAGGTCCTGGGCAAGTAGGGAGATTGAGCAGAGGTGCCTTGCCACCCACCCCGAGACCGCACCGTGGCTTAGGCCAGGACTGCGGCAGGGGAGGTGCTGACAAGAGTCCACCTCTGCATATTTTGCAAGCAAGAGCTGATGGGTTACCTGTGTGTGCAAGACAAATAGGGGTCAGGACTGACATTAAGTTTGGGGCCTGAACAACAGGAAAAATGGACTTGCATTAACCCACAGTTCAGAGGTCTTAACTTGCATGTGCTTAGTCGCTCAGTTGTGTCCGATTCTTTGCAACCCCATGCACTGTAGCCCCCCAGGCTCCTCTGTCCATGGGATTTTCCAGGCAAGAATACTGCAGTGGGTTGCTATTCCCTTCTCCAGGGGATCTTCCCAACCCAGGGATCAAACCCTGGTCTCCTGCATTGCAGGCGGATTCTTTACTGTCTGAGCCACCAGGGAAGCCCCTTAACTTGCAAACTTGCTTCAAAATTCCTTTCAAAAAGTTGAAACTCTGAACCTGTTTTAAAAAGGCAGTTAATGGAGATATTTTGAGTTTAAAAATAAAACGACTTCATTTGCTACTTGATTAATTGTCTCCTTAAAAATTGGCAGCAGACAAACAAATCTGTGGACAATAGCAGGGTGCCCTCTGCTCCTGGGCGGCCTCCAACATCGGCTCCAGCCTTCCCCAGACCCCCTTCCTGGAGACTCCAGCAGGGCCTCTGCCTCAGCCCCCCAGTGTGCAGGTTGACCAACATCCAACGGCCGGTGAAAGTTTACACACTCAGTGAGGAGCAGCCGTGGGACAGCCAGGGCACCAGGCATGTCAGCCAGCTACACTGAGTGGCTGAAGGGCATGTCCCTGCTAGTCAGGGCCTGACGAAACATGGTCCACAGGAGGAAGGAATGGCAAATACTTCAGTATTCTTTCCTTGAGAAACCCATGTACGAAAAGGCAAAAAGATATGACACCGAAAGATGAACCCCTCACGTCAGTGAGGTCTCCAATGTGCCGCTGGGGAAGGGCAGAGAAATAGCTCCAGAAAGAATGAAGAGGCGGAGCCAAAGCAGAAATGGCACCCAGTGCGGATGTGACTGGTAGTGAAGGTAAAGTCCGATGCTGTAAAGGACAATATTGCTAGGAACCTGGAATGTTAGGTTTTGCTAGGAACCTGGAATGTTAGGTCCATGAATCAAGGCAAATTGGATGTGATCAAACTGGAGATGGCAAGAGTGAACATCGACATTTTAGGAATCAGTGAACTAAAATGGACAGGAACAGGCAAATTTAATTCAGATGACCATTATATCTACTACTGTGGCCAAGAACCCTTAGAAGGAATGGAGTAGCCCTCATAGTCAACAAAAGAGTCTGAAATGCAATACTTGGGTGCAGTCTCAAAAACAACAGAATGATCTCTGTTCGTTTCCAAGGCAAATCATTTAACATCACCATAATCCAAAGCTATGCCCCAACCACTAACGCCAAAGAAAAGTTGAACGGTCTATGAAGACCTACAAGACCTCCTAGAATTAACACCAAAAAAGATGTCCTTTTCATCATAGGGGACTGGAATATAAAAGTAGGAACTCAAGAGATACCTGAAGTAACAGGCAAGTTTGGCCTTGTAGTACAGAATGAAGCAGGGCAAAGGCTAACAGAGTTTTGCCAAGAGAATGCACCGGTCATAGCAAACATGCTCTTCCAACAGTACAGTAGATGACCCTACACATGGACATCACCAGATGGTCAACACTGAAATCAGATTGATTATATTCTTTGCAGACAAATATAAAGAAGCTTTATATAGTCAGCAAAACAAGACCAGGAGCTGACTGTGATTCAGATCATCAGCTTCTAATTGCAAAATTCAGGCTCAGATTGAAGAAAGTAGAGAAAACCATTAGGCCACCCAGATATGACCTAAAGCAAATCCCTTACGATTATACAGTGGAGGTAATGAATAAATTCAAGGGACTAGATCTGGTAGATAGAGTGCCTGAAGAACTACGGATAGAGGTTCGTGACATTGTACAGGACGAGGTGGTTAAAACCATCCCGAAGAAAAAGAAATGCAAGGAGGCAAAGTGGTTGTCTGAGGAGGCCTTACAAATAATTGAGAAAAGAAGAGGGGAAAGGCAAAGGAGAAAGGCATACCCAACCGAATGCAGAGTTCCAGAGAATAGCAAGGAAAGATAAGAAAAGCTTCTTAAGTAAACAGTGCAAAGAAATAGAGGAAAAGAATAGAATGGGAAAGACTAGAGATCTCTTCAAGAAAATTAGAGATACCAAGGGAACATTTCATGCAAAGATGGGCTCGATAAAGGACAGAAATGGTATGGACCTAACAGGAGCAGAAGACACTGAGAAGAGGTGGCAACAATACACAGAACTGTACAAAAAAAGGTCTTAAACCTGGATAACCATGATGGTGTGATCACTCACCTAGAGCCAGATGTCCTGGAATGTGAAGTTAAGTGGGCCTTAGGAAGCATCACTACAAACAAAGCTAGTGGAGGTGATTGAATTTCAGCTGAGCTATTTCTAATCCTAAAAGATGATGCTGTGAAAGTGCTGCACTCAACATGCCAGCAAATTTGGAAAACTCAGCAGTGGCCACAGGACTAGAAAAGGTCAATTTTCATCCCAATTCCAAAGAATGTTCAAACTACTGCATAATTGCGCTCATTTCACATGCTAGCAAAGTAATGCTCAAAGTCACTGCTGCTGCTGCTGCTAAGTCGCTTCAGTCGTGTCTGACTCTATGCGACCCCATAGACGGCAGCCCACCAGGCTCCCCCGTCCCTGGGATTCTCCAGGCAAGAACCCTGGAGTGGGTTGCCATTTCCTTCTCCAATGCATGAAAGCAAAGTCACTAGGCTTCAACAATACGTGAACCTACAACTTCCAGATGTACAAGCTGGATTTTGAAAAAGCAGAGGAACTAGAGATCAAATTGCCAACATTCACTGGATCATAGAAAAAGCAAGAGAATTAAAAAAAAAAATCTAATTCTGCTTCATTCACTACACGAGTGTATGGATCACAACAAACTTGAAAATTCTTAAAGAGATGGGAATACCAGACCACCTTACCTGTCTCCTGAGAAAACTGTATCCAGGTCAAGAAGCAACAGTTAGAACTGGACATGGAACAATGGACTGGTTCAAAATTAGGAAAGGAGGACGTCAAGGCAGTACTTTGTCACCCTGCTTATTTAATTCATGTGTAGAGTACATCATTGGAAATGCCAGGCTGGGTGAAGCACAAACTAGAATCAAGATTGTCTGGAGAAATATCAACAATCTCAGATATGCAGATGATACCACATTAATGGCAGAAAGTGAAGAGGAGCTAAAGAGCCTCTTGATGAGGGTGAAAGAGGAGAGTGAAAAAGCTGGCTTAAAACTCAACATTGAAAAACTAAGATCATGGCATCCAGTCCCATCACTTCATGTCAAATAGATGGGGAAACAGTGGAAACGGTGACAGATTTCATTTTCTTGGGCTCCAAAATCAGATGTTAAATGCCCCCATGAAATTAAAAGATGCTTGCTCCTTGGAAGAAAAGCCATGACAAACCTAGACAGCATATTAAAAACCAGAGACGTCACTTAGCCAACAAAGATCTGTATCGTCAAAGCTATAGGTTTTCCAGTAGTCATATACGGATGTGAGAGTTGTACCATAAAGAAGGCTGAGCACTGAAGAACTGATGCTTTCGAACTGTGGAGAAGACTCTTGAGAGTCCCTTGGACAGCAAAGAGATTAAACCAGTCAATCCTGAGGGAAATCAACCCTGAATATTCATTGGAAAGACAGATGCTGAAGCTCCAATACTTTGGCCACCTGATGCAACTCATTGGAAAAGACCCTGATGCTGGGAAAGATGGAGGGCAAGAGGAGAAAGGAAGGACAGAAGATGAGATGGTTGGATGGCATCACCAACTCAATGGACATGAGATAGAGCAAACTCAGGGAGATAGTGAAGGACTGGGAACCCTGGCATGGGGCAGTCCATGGGGTCACAGAAAGTCAGACACAACTTAGTGACTAAGCAACAACAAAGAAATCTAAGGAAAAAAATTGCTAGAGAAAAAATTTGAAAACAAGCATCTTTTTTCTGATTAATAACAGGGAGAGTCTGGCCTTAGCTGCAGCTAAAATGGATCCAGTTTGGGCAAAAACATTGCTTTCCAGGGAATATACTTGGATAAGATCTGTGTTTGTATAATTTCATGTTAATTCATTCATGGCTTCTGGTGCCCATGTAAAACTGATAAGCAGAGCTATAGGGAAAAATAGGTTGGACCATCTCTGGTCCTGACAAGAGTAGCTAAGAGAGGCAGCATTGGGGTGAGCAAGCAGTCTTCGAGGGAGAAGCTGTCTAAGCAGCAGAGAGCTTGGTCAAGGGCTACAGAGCTACTGATCGCCATGTAGGCAGAGCTGGAGGGGGCTCTCTGTAAGGTGTGGAAGGAAAAGAGGTACGGGAGCAAACTGTGCCAGTAAAGAATGAGTAAGAGATGATGAGCTTTGCTGTCCACCTGCCCCTCCCCCAGCCCCCAAGCTACTCGTTGCTATTGTTATTTAGTCACTAAGTCCTGTCCAACTCTTTGCGACCCCAGGGACTGTAGCCCGCCAGGCTCCTCTGTCCATGGGATTTCCCAGGCAGGAATACTGGAGTGGGTTGCCATTTCCTTCTCCATGGGATCTTCCTGATCCTGGGATGGAACCCGGGTCTCCTGCATTGGCAGGCGGATTCTTCACCACTGAACCATCAAGGAAGCCCATGAGCTACTTACCCCAACTTATGAAACTGTCAGAGGATAAATGGACTCCAGATCTTCAGACCCGCCTGGGTCAGTGCTCTGTTGCACTGCCATATCCGATGCTGTGCTGTTTGAATAGGGACCAGGAAAGAGTCCTTGCCCATCTGGACTTAATCACAGCATGGGTGAGTTCACAATGCAGAAGATGTATTAATGGTAATTCAGGGGAAAGAGATCAGCGGTCTGCCGGGCCTCTAGACATCCTGACCCTGAAGAACTGACCTGATTTTTTTTCCTACCCCCAGTTTCCAATTTGACTGGATATTTCTAGGTTCTGCACAAAGCCAGGTTAAAATTCGTCATCTGGTACCATGACGTCATCTGGTCCCAGTACGGAAACATAGCTGCCGGCCCTGACTGGCAGGGTGGTAGCGTAAGTAGGTAGGGGTGCCGAGCGCTTGGGTGGCGTCAGCAGCATTCCTGAGCCATCTCTCAGAGCTGCGGGCATTTCAACAGCGAGCACAAAGCAGCACCTGCTGTGGCCGCTGGCACCGGCTGTCGGCAAGGATTTGCCCCCTCAGATGGCCAGCAGTGAATTTCGTCACCGGCACACTGACATGAATTGGAGATGGGCTTGCATGTCACTGGCTGTTCGCTGGCTCGGGTGGTCTTTTCCAACCGCAGGCTGCTAGACTTCAAAGACAACAGCTCTGCAGGGTCAGAATCTAAGTCAGGCTTGTGTCACTAGATGTCCAGTGACCCCGAGCAACCTGTGAGCAAGGGAGCATCTCACTAACCAGGAAGGGCCGGGTCACGGTGGTACAGCCCCCAGGGAAGGGCACTCTGCAGCCTGGTTTCTCTCACCCTCCAGCGTTTCTTACATAGTGAATAAAAGGCCAAGAACAGGACCGCAGGGTTTCAAAGTGTGAGTTATCGGGTTTTTTTCTCCAGGTGTTAGAATATACTGACCAGAAGGAAAGATCCCAGATAAAACCAGATGTTTTCATGGAGTGAGCTTTAACTTTGCATATATCACCCCCAGTTATCAGATGAACAAAAGCTGTGGACGGATTTATTCACCATTTGGCAAGTGTTCCGTCACCCAATGACCGGTACCGTGGAAAAGAACCAAGGGCACAATCCTCTGGGCCTGGCTCAAGGCATTTATTTTTTTCACAACCGAAGGAGATGGAGAGAGAAACCGATACTTTCTCAAAAAAAAAAAGAAAATGTGAGCTTGGAAGGAACTTTGAAATTTCACAAAAGTCCTGGTTCTGAAGTATTATGTTGGAGACAACTCGAAGAGTACAAGCTTGCCAAGCCCGAGTTTGTCAATAGAAGCTACATTATGTTGAGGGTCTGAGCCCGGGCCTCTGTTGCAAATCAGACTGAGCAGTTTAATACTAGCCTGGAGGCTGTATTGCAGTTTCTGGGAAAAGTGCCTGAGAAGAGGTGGCAGGAGACCAGGGATGCTCTTGCAGGAACAGCCTCTAATTACCTGTGTTGGGTGACATGGTTCATTCTCTGGGCCTCCACTTCTCATCTCTGAGAGAAAGGATGTGGACCATGAGTTCTCATCCAGGACATTTAGCAACATCTGGGTCATTTGGTCATGACTTGGAGTGGGGGTTGTGTTAGTGGCATCTAGTGAGTAGAGACCAGGGATGCTGCTAAGTGAGAAACCTGGTTTCAGCTAGATCAGACTAGATTTCCAACAAGGTAATATATAGGTCAGGGCTTCCCTGGTGACTCAGTGGTATAGAATCCACCATTCGCCATCTGCAATTGCAGGAGACTTGGATTAGATCCCTGGGTCAAGAAGACCCCTAGAGGAGGGCATGGCAACCCACTCCAGTATTCTTGCCTGGAGAATCCTGTGGACAGAGGAGCCTGGTGGGCTACAGTCCATGGGGTTGCAAAGAGTCCTCAGACACGACTTAGTGACTAAACAATACACAGCTCAAGCATCGTATGGGTCTATAGACAGTTCACTTTTTTTTTTTCCCATTTCAGATCCCTTATTTTCAAATTGCCCCAGATTATTTATCTTCAATATAAGCAATAATTTTCATATATTACAAACAATATGTGGATTAATAGAGTTTTTTAATTAAAAAAAAATAGAATAAAGCCGCCTAAATAATTGGAAACAGCCTCCTAACACATATATATGATGGCAGTTGCCAGTGATTCCAAGTCTTCTGGGGTATAATCTACATCCCAGTAGTAAAATTAATCTTTTGAGAAACTGCCTTAGTAGCTGTTTGGATGATGTTTGCTGAATAAATGATTCATCAAACAATGTCTTTGGTGTTGAAAGAAAAATGAAGCTTGTGAAAGTCGTAGACTGTGGGAACTAGTGAGGCGCGGGCTTCCATGTGTGATTGTGATTGCTGGGTCCATGAGCAGCTTTTTAAAATAAAACAAAGCCAAAAGCCTTTTCCCTAGAAAGTGCTCTACCACATCCATCTTTTCCAATAGAGTCTTTCTTTAGAAGAACATGCATTTTCTTTGGTGACTCTCACCCTCCCCTTAAAGCCAGAGTCAGATGCCCCCACTTGGTGCTTGTATAGAATCCTATGCAGTGTTGAACTTCTTGTATTTTAATATAAATGTTTCATTTGTCTGTCTGGCCTTCTGGACTCCAAGTTCCCTGAAGTAAAGGTCTGAGTCTTGTTCTTATCTCATCCTCAGCACCTAGTCATGTAGGTATACAGTTCAGTCCAGTCTCTCAGTCGTGTCCGACTCTTTGCGACCCCATGAATCACAGCATGCCAGGCGTCCCTGTCCATCACCAACTCCCGGAGTTCACTCAAACATATCCATTGAGTTGGTGATGCCATCCAGCCATCTCATCCTCTGTCGTCCCCTTCTCCTCCTGCCCCCAATCCCTCCCAGCATCAGAGTCTTTCCAATGAGTCAACTCTTCGCATGAGGTGGCCAGAGTCCTGGAGTTTCAGCTTCAGCATCATTCCTTCCAAAGAAATCCCAGGGCTGATCTCCTTCAGAATGGACTGGTTGGATCTCCTTGCAGTCCAAGGGACTCTCAAGAGTCTTCTCCAACACCACAGTTCAAAACCATCAATTCTTCAGCGCTCAGCCTTCTTCACAGTCCAACTCTCACTGCATACATGACCACTAGAAAAACCATAGCCTTGACTAGACAGACCTTTGTTGGCAAAGTAATGTCTCTGCCTTTGAATATGTTATCTAGGTTGGTCATAATTTGCCTTCCAAGGAGTAAGCATCTTTTAATTTCATGGCTGCAATCACCATCTGCAGTGATTTTGGAGCCCCGGAAAATAAAGTCTGACACTGTTTCCACTGTTTCCCCATCTATTTCCCATGCAATGATGGGACCGGATGCCATGATCTTCGTTTTCTGAATGTTGAGCTTTAAGCCAATTTTTTCACTCTCCACTTTCACTTTCATCAAGAGGCTTTTTAGTTCCTCTTCACTTTCTGCCATAAGGGTGGTGTCATCTGCATATCTGAGGTTATTGATATTTCTCCTGGCAATCTTGATTCCAGCTTGTGCTTCTTCCAGCCCAGCATTTCTCATGATGTACTCTGCATATCAGTTAAATAAGCAGGGTGACAATATACAGCCTTGACGTACTCCTTTTCCTATTTGGAACCAGTCTGTTGTTCCATGTCCAGTTCTAACTGTTGCTTCCTGACCTGCATATAGGTTTCTCAAGAGGCAGGTCAGGTGGTCTGGTATTCCCATCTCTTGAGGAATTTTCCACAGTTTATTGTGATCCACACAAAGGCTTTGGCATAGTCAATAAAGCAGAAATAGATGTTTTTCTGGAACTCTCTTGCTTTTTCAATGATCCAGCAGATGTTGGCAATTTGATCTCTGGTTCCTCTGCCTTTTCTAAATTCAGCTTGAACATCTGGAAGTTCACAGTTCTCGTATTGCTGAAGCCTGGCTTGGAGAATTTTGAGCATTATTTTACTTTTCAACAGTATGCAAAGGTATACAGTAGGCACATCATAAATATTAGTTGATGCTGGTCAGTATGGCAGACTTACAGATCTCGTCTGCCACGCTCTTCACATGGGAAAATGCTGGAGAGAACCGTTGTTGGATGGAGAGCCAAGCTCCAAAGCAAGAAAAGGATCTCCCTAGAGGCTAGAGTCATAGAAGAAACTCGAAATCAGAGAGGAGGTTCTTGAGTTTCGACATGAGTGCAAAGAGAGGGCCTTGGCACTGCAGTCTAACACTAAAAAAGCACAGAAGTCATGGATTCAAGCCCTGTAGGTGATGAGCAGCTGACACTGAGTTCTTCAAATCAAGATAAGGGTTGGAAAACTGACTTCCAGAAACACATACACAAAAAAGAAATCCAAAAGATATTTTTGTTTATTTACTTTTAACCTTTTTTTTTTAATTGAAGTATAGTTGCTTTACAATGTTGTGTTAATTTCAGGTTTATAGCAAAGTGAATTAGTTATACATATATACGCATATATACATATATCCATTTAAGAGATATTTTTAAATGAGTAGGTTTTAAAAGTTTGAAGTATGGCAAGGAAGTATTTGAATGTGTGGTGTAAGAATACAAAATTACTCTGAGGAAAAAATAAACAAACAAGGAGATTGAAAAAGCACCAAATAGAAATTTAGCCATTAAAGTAAAATACTATAGACAAATCGCTGTCACTTGCTAGATGCCATTGATTATAAGATACACCCTGATACCAGAGGTTAAAATAGAGGAAAAATGTGTATATTAGAATCTATAAAAAAAAATTGCTTGTTTGAATGACTGAAGTAGGAAGGAGTCATCTCCCATGACCTCAGAGTTTCTAACTTGATTAAAAGAATGATGGTATCTATTATAAATACAGAATACAAGAGAAAGAATAAGATTAATAGAGGAAAGGATTCCTCCTCACATTTGTGTAACTTGTGTGGCAGAAGCAAGAAGAATCTTGCAAGAAGGGGGAATAAACCAGCTATCTAGTCTGAGACCTAGAGTCTATTCCTGAAGTCATCCACATTTTAACACTCTTGTTACTAGGCCACTTGGTCTCTGAGGCTAAACACATCTCCAGATTTCTCAGTTACTGTATGATCCTTGAATTAATCCTTGAATTGCTTATATTTCTTACTACTGTGCACATACTAGATGCTTCAGAACAGTTTGATTTTAGGAGAATCTTCACTTGATCCCATCATTGAGATGGCCATTTTCATTTCCTCAACTTTTTTTCTGTGTTGTTGGATTGTCTCATTTGGAGATATTTAACATATTATCTGGGCTTTCCTGGTGACTCAGATGATAAAGAATCCACCTCCAATGTGGGCAATCTGAGTTCGATCTCTGGGTTGGGAAGATCCCCTGGAGGAGGGCATAGCAACCCACTCCAGTATTCTTGCCTGGAGAATCCCTATGGACAGAAAAGCCTGGCAGGCTATAGTCCATGGGCTCACAAAGAGTCAGACATGACTGAGTGACTCAGCACAGCACAGCACATAGACAAATTAAACTGCAGGGTAAGTGAAAAGTGAAAGTGAAGTCACTCAGTTGTGTCTGACTCTTTGCGATCCCATGGTCTGTAGCCTACCAGGCTTCTCTGTCCATGGGATTTTCCAGGCAAGAGTACTGGAGTGGGTTGCCATTTCCTTCTCCAGGGCATCTTCCCGACCCGGGGACCTAACAGTCTCCCGTATTGTGGGCAGACGCTTTTACCGTCTGAGCCATCAGGGAAGTCAGCAGAGGACCAATGCATATGGGAATATAACATAAGCCTCAACACAGAGAAAGAGAGAGACAGAAAATAGGCAGAAGTTGAAAGAAATGGAGGAAGGAATGAAAAACCCCAACTTCTTTATGAGAATTCCACTTGAGAGAGAGTCAAGAGAATGGACTAGAAATATATTTGATGGGAAAATAGAGAATTTTCTAGAAGAATTCCTACCAGACATCTCCCCTCACATTGACAGAACTGTTCCTCTCTGATCCGCCAGGTAAGCCTGATTGCTGATGTCACTGTTACTGCTATCTCAGAGACCCAGTCTGGGAGATTCCAGAAGAGAGTTTCCCACAGGCAAATTCTTTCTGCTCTTGAGACCACACCCCCAAACATGATACCATGTCTTATCATCCCATCACATTGCTATGTCTCCAATCATATCTGGTTTGGTTTCTTTTCAGAGAGTAGTTAAAGCTTTTTCTGACAGATCACTAGCTTATGAGAGATGGAACTTACAAACAGTAATGACCAGTTTGGGTATAAAGATAGAACTTCTCCAGCCATCAGTCCAGAAAGGCAAACAATAGCCTTCAGCAATCGCTTTGCCAATAAAGGTCCATATATTCAAAGCTATGGTTTTTCCAGTAGTCATGTATGGATGTGAGAGTTGGACCATAAAGAAGCCTGAGGGCCAAAGAATTCACATTTTCGAATTGTGAAGCTGAGGAAGACTCTTGAGAGTTCCTTGGACAGCAAGGAGATCAAACAAGTCAATTCTAAAGGAAATCAACCCTGAATATTCATTAGAAGGACTGATGCTGAAGCTGGAGCTCCAATACTTTGGCCATCTGATGTGAAGAGTTGACTCACTTGAAAAGACCCTGATGCTGGTAAAGATTGAAGGCAGAAGAAGGGAGTGACAGAGGATGAGATGGTTGGATGGCATCATCAACTCAATGGACATGAGTTTGAGCAAACTCTGGCAGATGGTGAAGGACAGGGAAGTCTGTCATGCTGCAGTCCATGGGGTCGCAAAGAGTTGGACACGAATGAGAGACTAAACAACAATTGAACCAAAATGGCCAGGACTTGATTAATAAGTGACAGCATCTCTAATTTTTGCCCTGGCTTCCAATTTAGGATCCACCATAGAAAACAAGGGACTTCCCTTGTGGCTCAGCTGATAAAGAATCTGCCTGCAATAAGGGAGACCTGGGTTCGATCCCTTGGAGAAGGGAAAAGCTACCCACTCCAGTATTCTGGCCTGGAGAATTCCATGGACTATAGTCCATGGGGTTGTACAGAGTTGGAAACAACTGAGCGACTTTCACTTCTATAGAAAACAAAATATGCACCCAAAACCAGTCACGGGGATGCTCTGCTTCCGGTCAGCCGCCTCCAGCTTCCCCACGCCCCCAGCCTCCGTCAGGACACACCTGGAGCCATGCCTTTCTCCACTAAAAAGCCCCCCAGCACTCCTCTGCCTACCCTGGAGTCTCTGCCGGAATGCAAGTGGTAGTGGCTGACTCCGTTGCTACAGCAAGCTCTGAATAGAGAGCCTTTGCTTCTCCTCACCTGGGCTTCCCAGGGGGTGCACTGGTAAAGAATCTGCCTGATGATGCAGGAGATGTGGGTTTGATCCCTGGGTTGGCAAGATTCCCTGAAGGAGGAAATGGCAACCCACTCCAGCATTCTTGCCCGGGAAATCCCATAGACTGCGAAGCCTGGCAGGCTACAGTCCAGGGGGCTGCAAAGATTTGGACAGGACTGAGCGACTGAGCACGCACATACACTTGTCCTCAATTGCATCATTTTTGTTCATTTCCACACTTGCTTATTTTAGCTTTTACAAAAATGAAATTTTTCCTTCTAAAACTGAATTATTTCACCCTCTAAAATTAATATGAAGAAAATATGTGAATTTTTAAATTTAATTCTTGGTTATAGACAATTTTTTTCACACTGCGTTCTTTTCTTGCTTGCCCTGGGTACATAAATTTGGCTTGTAGGTCCACCAACTTACTTCTAGTCCTATGAAAACCATGACCTGCTTGTTATTTTTATTCCTGAATCAGAGAAACCTAAATTCTGAGACTCCATCTTAAGGAAATCTCAGCTATAAACAAGGCGTCTTGATCACTTGCCATCATCTCTCGTTTCAACCAGAAGTTGACAGACCTTTCCTTCAACTTCCAAATGAAGTTGTCTTTCTAGCAAGGTGAAAAATTTTTAGAGGAATTAATTCTATTGGTCATATGCTAGACATTTTTTCTCTTTATTAAATGAGTGGTAATACAAAGAGATGAAAAGCTAGTAGCTGACCCAGGAACCACACACCTCACACAGCCCAGCTCGGCTCTACCTGTATTAAAGTGGAAGTCTGAGAGAAAGACAGGAGAGTTTACATGTATTTTTGCTGTGACTCGTTGGAAAAGACCCTGATGCAGGGAAAGATTGAAGGCAAAAGGAGAGGGGGGCAGAAGAGGATGAAGTGGTTAGACAGCATCACCGACTCAATGGACGTGAACTTGAGCAAACTCTGGGAGATGGTGAAGGACAGAGGAGCCTGGGGTCCTACAGTCCACGGGGTCACACAGAGTCGGACAAGACTTAGCGACTGAACAAAAACACGCTATGATGATACAGCTGTATTAATAGCACACTAAGCATTACGAGGGTCTTTCTCTGTGCATGGCACAGAGGACTTTGGATTTACCACTAGCAAATCACTGAGTCCTTAAACTATGACGTTAAAGGCTCCCTAAAGGTTTAGTCTGCTCCCTATAGATGGAGACGTCTAGGTGGTGTCAGCCTGAGCTCCCCTCTCCCCGCCCCCCGAACCAATGTAAAACTCCTTATCACCATTGCACCTAATAAATTTAGTGTCTGTTGAAGATTAATGCCCAGATTCAAAAAATCATTATAAAGTAATTGATTTTTTAAGATACATGCATTTTAACCCATTTCAGTTATTTTTCTTTTTGTTTCGGTTATTCTTTTTGGTGCCCAAATTGTCCTGTTTTAGGCCAATATGGGAGCACTTTGGGGGCCTCTTTGCCCTTTCAGCATGACCAGCACTCTGTATTTTCTGATCTGGCAGGATATTCCAGTGCCTCATCTGAATTTACTCCCCCAGATCTGGAATCAGTGGTCTTTCTCCCAAGGAGACGCCCCTCCATTTTAAATGCTGCACCCCGGCCCTGAGCTGAAGTCCCAGAAAAGTTAAGGTGTCCTGGCCCTTTCTCTTTAACCAGAACTCTTTGAACCTTGGGCATGACATTTTCAGCGGCAAAGTGTAGCTTTGCTGTGAACTACAAGCTCTGTTCCTGACACCTTTTTTTTTTTAATTGGCTTGGGATTAATTGATATTCGCATGATTTATTCCCTCTGAGCCTGGCACACACATCTGTGTAGAAATCCCTGCCTAAGAATCAGATGAAGAGGATTAACAGGCAGCCTTGTCCTCAGTGCTCTGGATAAACAGTCGGAAGAAATAATAACTTGGTGGGGTGAGGAGGAAATTGATCACTAATCCAACCCTTAAGAAAAAAAAAAGCAAAAGCCAAGAATAATGGAAATGAAAATCTTAAAGATTCCTCTCTTCTCATTCTCCAGGGGCACCCAGGTTAACATTAAAGGGTATCCCTTCTGGCCAGACCAGACTCACGCTGTCTTTGAAGAGAGCAGTCCATTCTTAGCTGACTCACTCCGGGGGTTTAGTTAAGTGCCCACAAAAGTTCGATCATATCTGGACATTAGGAAGGTGTGTGTTTTGGCAAACAACACTGCGTGAAGGCTGAGCTGCCTGATCACTCTCTTATCAGGCCTGTCTGAGCCTCAGGTTCAGCCTGACACAGAAGCCAAAGGCCAAAACCGAATTCTCTGCACTATTTACATAACAAATAATACAGCTTTGAAAACAAGTGGTGTCCATGAGAAAGACTGTGAGATTAACTGTCCGGGTGTTTTGAAAATCACGTTTCCCTGCAGCTCTTTAAAGGAAGCCCGAGAAGTCAGCCAGCTGCCTTGCGGTTTGCTGTCAGGCAGGAGTCTTGCAGTTTAACACTCAAGGTCCAGGCTTTGTGTAGCCCCCAGAGCTGCACCCCCAACCCGATCCTAGGTGTGGAAGCTGAACTAAGAGGAAGAGAAGGCGCCGTAGGCAGGAGGGACCCCCGAAACCTCAGTCATCTCCTCGTTCCTGCCCTTCCTAAGAAGGCATCCTGATCTGATGGCCAGTCTGAGCCCACCTTCCTGGAGTTGAAGGGAATAAGCACAGAGCATTATTTTGTGGGGGAAACAGACCCAATAAAGATAAACAAAGTCAGAGATTTCCTCAACACAGGAAGCCCAAGGAGAGGACCCGTCAGCCCTCCCTTGGTAGGAGGGTTGACGGAGGAGTTGTCCACCTGGTGGGGTCAGCCCGCCCCTGCTTGAGCAGGCAGCACCCAGCTCTCCAGCACCCGAGGGACCCCACTCAGAGTGGTGTGCCAGGCCCTGGACTCCGCAAGTTAAAGGGAGAGAGAAATCAGAGCTCACATTAGGGCCATTCCCGGTAGTGAGGAGAATAGATCTCCTGCTACCAGGGATTGGGGATGTTTACTCTGGAAAAGAGAATAATCTGAGGTCAAAGAAAGCCTTCTTCCAATACGGGAAGTTCTGCATAAGAAAGTTTTAACCTAACCTATCTGACCCCAAAGGAAAGAACAATGTCAAAGCATGTGGAAGGTTCTGGAAGATGACTCCTGATGCTGGATGAGAAAGATCTTTCCAGCAGTTGTTAAGGCCTAAACGCATGGTGGGCTTACCTGTACATGAAGGGAACCGGGCAGGACAAACATTTCTGAGGAACTGACATATCAGACGGTGCTGTTCCGATGTCTGCTCAGGTCCTTCTTTCCAGAGGGCCTGAAAGGGAAAGTGTTAGTTGCTCAGTCATGTCCGACTCTTTGCGACTTCATGGACTGTAGCCTACCAGGGCCCTCTGTCCATGGGATTCTCCAGGCAAGAATACGGGAATGGGTGGCTGTTCCCTTCTCCAGGGGATCTTCCAGACCCAGGGATCGAACCCGGGGCTCCTGAATTGCAGGTGGATTCTGTATCGGCTGAGCCACCAGGGAAGCCCCCTGGGTCAGGGTTGGTCTCCTACCGCTTTGGCCCATGTCTGCAGGTGGGCAGCCAGGCAATGAAGAAGGACAAGGCGCGTTCAGGACGGAGAGGGGATGGTGGGGAGGGGGAAGGCGGAAGGGAGGGGTGAGCACATCTTGTGGGTGAGGCTGATGGCCAAGGCCACGGCACTGGGGGGTCCCGAGTGATCCTGCTCATGAGCTCTCTGGCTCAGGCATAGTCACCAGCCTGCAAGTTAGGAACCAGCCCAGAGATACGGGTGCTCGAGGGCAAGGATGGGCACGGTCTGGAAGTGTGGACTCCCCTTCCGGTCCTGCCTGGTCTGGTGCCATCATTACCCCTGTGACCTGCCTGGAGAACACACAGCCCTCATCATCCCAAGATGACCTGCTGCCAATCTTCCTGGTCTCGGGTGGGTTCCAACTTACCTAGGGGGCACCACTGGCCGGAGGCCACATCACCCTTTTTCTCTCTACCAGGGGTCTACTGCCTACACTCTGGCTTGTCCCTGGGTAGGACTCACACTTCTAGGTGCCCACTGGTGCTCTGGTGGGGAGAGCTCAGAAGTCAGCCTGGGCGCCCCTGGCCTTCCTGAGTGCTGTCAGAACACAGCATCTGGGGACAGTGTTTATTTACATTTCAAAAGAACCTGATAAAAGATCAAGAAATACTTCCGACTCAATACAATGAATCATCCAATTATACAGATTAAGTGATCCTTCAGCATGGGATCGTATTAGCCTCGTGCCCCACACCTGGGTATGTAGGCACCCCCAGAAAGGAAGTGGTGGGGGCCCAAGAGACTCAGGCAGCAAGCGGAGAGTTACCCCATCGTCCTGTTCCCTCCCGCATTGTGTCTCTCCTGCTCAGGGCCCATGTGACTTTGCTGTAGGGTCCGTCTGTCACCCTAGAGGATGGGTTTTATGGTGGCCATGCTGTGGGCTTTGCTCCTGTGCCTGTCCTTCAGTGGAAAAGTGTCACATGGCCAAGCTGTAAGTGATCTGAGGTCTTGCCTTCTCCTTATCTGCCCATGTACTGTAAGTAATTCACAGCGAGTTTCAACATCTTTTCTCCGAGGCAAGGAACATTCTTCTGGCCTCTCACTTGGTGCCCTCTGGCTCATGGCGTGATCTGGTCTCTTGAAGTGGACTGTGTCAAACAGTCAAATCCAGGGTGCAGGGGTTTGTAAGAGGCAGTCAGGACCACCTCTGGCTCTCTGGGAGTGGAGTTGAGTTTTAGGATCTTGGTCACTTTTGAATTCACCCATTCTCATGTCACTGGGCTTCCCTTGAGGCTTAGCTGGTAAAGAATCCGCCTTCAATGTGGGAGACCTGGGTTCGATCCCTGGTATGGGAAGATCCCCTGGAGAAGGGAAAGGCTACCCACTTCAGTATTCTGGCCTGGAGAATTCCATGGCTGTATAGTCCATGGGGTTGCAAAGAGTCAGACACGACTGAGTGACTTTCACTTCACTTCACTTTATGTCACTTCCAGCAAATGACAGAAGGCAGGGGAGATGTGGGGACATCCTTGCTTTGGGTCTGATTCATCCTTAATTGACTGGCTGACATTTAGGAAGTCTGTAAACTGCTCTGACCCTCAGTGTCTTCTTTGTTAAATCAGGGGCACTCACGTCCACCCTGTGGAAATGATCTCCTTATTATAGGAAAGACTCGGCTCCTCAGAGGCTGCCTGGAGCAGAGCACAGGCTCAGCAGACTGAGTGTCCTTCTTTCCTCCCTTCCTCCCCATCACGCTCTCTGCCACCTGACAGTCCTCCTCTGGTTTCCGCCATCGGCACCTGGGGTGAGAGAAGAGGCTGGACGTGGAGGAGTTATACCAAAGCCCCAGCTGGCCCTGTTGGACTCCTGAGAGGAACCATAGGCCTCTCCGGTCTCCCTGAGTCACTCTCAGCAATGCACAAACCTCGATTGTAGGATGGAGGGGTCCCCTCAGGGAAGTGGAGTCTTGTTCTGATGGTTCTAGAGGCGAGAACCAGGTTAGCAGGTAAAGAGCATGTGGACAGGCATAGCAAAGATGGATCTGCCCATCAATAGCAAGTGTCGGGCAGTGAAGGTGGCAGCCTCCAAGGTCCGCTGGCTGTGCATTGAAGATCCTGTTGAGAGATCCACAAGTTTAACATTGGTGAGACGAGGTGACCACTGGTCCCTGCTAGCTGTTCTCAGCCGGGCAACCACGTCCAGGGTGCTCAGCATCCTTGTTCAGAGGACAAGATCACACTGCAGAACTGCAGACAGCAACTCTTAAAGCGGTACTTCATCTTACAGAGTTCTGGGGCTATTTAAGAGACAATGTGATTTGGGGCTAGCAGAAGACTGATTATATATAAGACACTTAAAAGAAAAGAAGGAGATGTCCACTGTGGTCATGATAAAGCTCCAACTTACTCCCAGGACTCTAGAGAGAGCAGGCCTGTGTTGGGGCTTCGCATGGTGCTGGCTTGGGACCACTGGTGTTTCTGGCTTGTTGCTTCTCCAGCACCGGTCTGGGCTTATGTCACTTTCTGGGCCCAGAGGTGCCCTCTGGGTCTGCCTTCTCTCCAGTGTACAGCAACTCCTGGTGATTGTTTTACACAAATTCTCCAAGGGCTTTTGTTGTGCTCAGTAGGAAGAAAAAGTCCATCTACTGCATTTTCCTGGAAATGGAAGTTCAAGCCATGTTTTTCTTGCTCAATATCACCTTATCTTTTTGCTGGTTGGTATTATTTTTCTGCTGTTTATGTTATTCATGGTTTTCTCATCTTTATTTGAAAAATCCCTTTGCCTTTGGAGATCTCCTGAGCAAGGAACTAGAACTCGTCTCCAGATTCAGGCAACTGGTTGAGGCCTCATCTCCCTGGAAATCCTTCCCATCATCTATTATTCAAGGCGGATGCAAGATGAGTCGTGGCCTCACAGGGCTGATGCTTTTAGGTCATGACAATTTATTCCCTCAGAAGCTGAGACCCTTGCTCACCATGGTCCAGTCTTGGCCTTGGCCACTTCGGGTACAGCCAGCAACTCAATTCAAGTCTCACTTCTTCTGGTCTCTTTTCTCCTTTGAATGGGCTTCCCTGGTGGCTCAGTGATAAAGAATCCACCCGCCAATGCAGAAGACATGGGTTCCATCCCTGGGTCAGGAAAATCCCCTGGAGGAGGAAATGGCACCCCACTCCAGTACTCTTGCCTGGAAAAGTCCATGGACAGAGGAGGCTGGCAGGCTACAGTCCATGGGGTCGCAAAAGAGTCGGACAAGATTGAGTGACTGAGCACATCAAATAGTCAGTGGGTAGAACTGCATGGATGAGCTTTGTGCCAGAAACACTGCACCAGTTCTTGGTTCTAGAGTCTGAATCCACTCACTCAAATGGCAGTCAGTGATGGCAGGAGCCCCCCCCCCAGCCGGTCACCATCAAGCAGAGCCCCTCCAGGAGCCTAACAGGACCCAGAGGAGGTAGACAGGGACCCCACAGGCACCCAGGTTCTTGCTTTGTTAAAAGAAATAAGATGTTTGCAGCTGCTTTGGGGAGAAGGACTTCTATGAGTCACTACTTTTAGACCCATGCTGTTCTAGCCACAGGAAAACAGACCCTAACAGAAAAAGAAGAAGAAAGTAAACAAGATTAGATTTCTGGTGTTCTAATAGGTAGATATATCAAGAAGCCACCTTCCTAAAGTGGCAGCCGCCCACCTCAGTGAGGATCCTTCCATCCTCACCCGGGAAAGATGTCTGCCCGCTTCCCTTGCCCTTGGATGCAGCCAGCGCCATCCTAAAGAGTACCCTCCACACCAATCACAGGCAGAAATAACAAATAAGACAAAAAGGCAGCAGAACAAGACCACACCTGCCTGCGTCTCCACTTGACCTACGTGTGGAGAGGACATGTTATTCTTTCCTCACAACCGGGTCAGGCAGTTGCAGGGTTCAAAGGCAGGAATGTAAAATTGTCCTTCTTGAAGGAGCAGGATGGGGAAATCTGGAAAAATCAACACAAGGCAACCCCAGCAGGTGCCGAGTCACAGGCTGCGGTTGGTAGCGGGAGTCCAGCGATTGAGTTCTCGAACCCCCCAGATCCAGACAAGAACTCTGGCGGGAGACTGTGACTCACACCACACCCGGGGAGCACGGCCAAAATCCAGTTCGTTTCCCTACAACACCTTAGCGAAAAGGTCGGCTGTGTGGGTGAGATATGAATCTATTAATTTCCTGGATGCTCGGTTTACTAAGAGAAAGATTAACAGGGCTGTGATACGTGAAAGCTCTCGGATTTCTCCCCGTGGGGGACATAGGAAGGATTGTGGGGCCGGGTGAGGGAGCTACCCACACACACGGGAGGGATGCGACAGTAAACACAGGGTCTCCCCCGGTGATTCTTCCGGGGAGCAGCAGGGTTCAGGGGCCAGGGAAGCGCCTGGCTGGGAGCTGGTTCCACCAGCAGAGGTCTGGAGCAGAGGCTTGTCCCCTTTCTAAAGTACACTCACCCTTTGACTTTTGGTCGGGGTTTTGCTGAGCTGGCTGCAGCCTCGCTCAGCGACGACCGAGCAGCACAGGAAAGAACCTCGGGATCTCTCTGCCCGGAATCATGCCGACGGTGGACGACATCCTAGAGCACATCGGGGAATTCAACTTTTTCCAGAAACAAACGTTCTTCCTCCTCTGCCTGATCTCGGCCGCCTTCACCCCCATCTACGTGGGCATCGTCTTCCTGGGCTTCACCCCGGACCACCGCTGCCGGAGCCCGGGGGTGGCGGAGCTGAGCCTGCGATGCGGCTGGAGCCTGGCGGAGGAGCTCAACTACACGGTGCCGGGCCTGGGGCCCGAGGGCCAGTGCCTCCGCTACGAGGTGGACTGGAACCAGAGCACCCTCGGCTGCCTGGACCCGCTGGCCAGCCTGGCTACCAACGGCAGCCCCCTGCCCCTGGGCCCCTGCGAGCAGGGCTGGGTGTACGACACAACCGGCTCCTCCATCGTGACCGAGGTAGGTGACCCTGGGACTCAAAGAGATGGAGAAAACAAACAGCGCAGCTTTCCTTAAGGAAGAACCCGGGGAAGCCCAGAGGTGGAGTCAAAGGATCTCATAAAATCCTAGTTTCCAACCGAAACATGCCGCCTCTTGCTTGTCTAGAGTGTGAGTTACTTGAAACTTCAAATTATGGCAATAATTATTCTAGTGTATGCAAGTCTCAGTATAAGAAATAAACAAAAACATATCAGAATTCCTGGAAATAATGCCAGGAAAGGGGAAATTTCCAAGCCTCAGGCTGAATTTCTGGAAGCTGTACCCTCCATCTGCGATCATATGAATGGACAGACATGCGACAGCTCATAGAACTCACCTGATTGGTGCCTTACTGTGATACAATGTACTTTTCTCTCAATGGTTAACTTTCTTCTCTTTAGTTTGCTCAAAGTATATATGTCAAACCATTTGGGGGTGGAGCTTTTGCTACGGTACTATAGTTTATTAAAAACCACACTTGACATTCCTACACTTGCCCTTCCTGGTGGCTCAGAGGGTAAAGAATCTGCCTGCAGTGCAGGAGACCTGGGTTTGAGCCCTGGGTTAGGAAGATCCCCTGGAGAAGGAAATGGCAACCCAGTCCAGTATTCTCGCTTAGAGAATTCCATGGACAGAGGAGACTGGCAGGCTACAGTCCATGGAGTTGCAAAAAGTCGGACACAACTGAGCACTAACACACACACACAGTTGACATACATCTGATTGTGAGGCCTCTTTTCCATAAAAAGGAAAAAAATGGAGGCTTGCTGTTTAAAAAATTTTTATTGGAGTAGAGCCAATTTATAATATTGTGTTAGTGTGCAGCAAAGTAAATCACTTATACATATATATACTTTCACTCTTTAGATTTTTTTCCCACATAGACTATTGCTTAATATTGAATAGAGTTCCCTGTGCTCTGTAGTAGGTTCCTGTTAGTTATCTATTTTATATACAATAGTGACACATGATTTTATTGGAGGCAAAGCAAAATAAGGGGACAAGATTATTCTACAAAGAAAGCCAGGTGCTAGGCTTAACTTAAAAGGACCACTTGGACGATGTGAAGATACTCTGTCTGAACAGACATTTAGGTAGAAGAGCCTTTTCTAAGGATCTAAAGTGGTCTGACAGTTATATGAAACGTGAAGGATTGAAGATTTAACACCGTACAATTTTTAAGAGGCCTTACAACTTGGCTCATCTCACTCAGTCATACAGAGATGAGGAAACTGAGGTCCAGGGCAGAGAAAAATTTTGCCCCAGACAGTGAGAAGGCCTTCCCAGGTGGCTCAGTGGTAAAGACGCTGCCTCCCAATGAAGGAGACACAGGGGATATGGGTTCAATCCCTAGGTAAGGAAGATCCCTTGGAGGAGGGAATGGCAACCCACTCCAGTATTCTTGCCTGGGAAATCCCACGGACAGAAGAGCCTGGTGGGCTACAGTCCACAAGATTGCAAAGAGCTGGACATGACTGAGCCACTGAGCACGCAACACACATACAGAGAGAGAAAGTTAGTTTTAAGCCCTAGAAACCGGATCTCCCAAACTCCGGGCTGGCACTGGCGACTCCTACAACGCTGCCTCTTGTTCCAAATGAGAGCAAAGGCCACAGGCCTGAGCAAGATGCTAATTCCCCTACGCTAAAGAGACACCAAACTGCCCGGCTTCCTTGAGGCAGCACTTGTAATGTGTCCACACACCTATTGCCTCTGTGCATTAAAATTAGAAACAGGAACGGTTCGTGCACAAGTAATTACCTAATTTCAGCTGATTTAGCCAAAATCGAGTTTAGCCTGATGACATACCACCAGGTAGAAAGCTAAACAGGCTGCGGGTCAAATCTTCAGGTTGTGTAAAGAAAATTAACACAAGCAAGGAAAGAGTTGGGTTATTGTCATCCGGCTACTCAGTGCAATACAAGGAGTCCCCTGAGTCACATCTAACAGGACTTGTTTTCTTTCTCTCCCAACTCGGGACCCCTGCGGCCCCTCGCAGTTTAACCTAGTGTGTGCCGACTCCTGGATGCTGGACCTGTTTCAGTCGGCGGTGAATGTAGGATTTTTTATCGGTTCTATGAGTATCGGCTACATAGCAGACAGGTAGGTGTGCCACAGAAGTGGCGGAATTGAAACCGTCGGAGGAGAGCACCCGCCCCCACTTGAATGCCCTCCTGCCCCACAGCACACCAGCCACGCTTCCCTGGATGGTCACGACAGTCTTAGAGTTCTCCTGCTGCTCCGATAGCATGACCGCTGTCTGTATTTTCTCATTCTTGGGGCTCATTGAAGGATGTTTCATCATCGGGTAGCAGTGTTTCCTTGTGGGCTGTCCAGAAGCTGAGGGTGAGACGGGAGAGATGACAGATGAACGATGACTGGATCCCTTTCATAATCCCGATTCTTCCTTTGGCTTCCTGCCATCCCCCTGGTCATCCACCTTCGGGGCCTCTTCCCTCTTCCCTCTCAAGTCCCAGAGCCGGGTAGAATCTCACTATTGTTCTTACCTGAGCCCAGGGGGGTGCAGGATTCCTGAATCGGGGCCCCAGAGTCAGATGTAATTGTTGAGTTGGCCAGAAAGTTCCTTTGTGTTTTCCCTTATGATCTTACAGAAAACTTTGAATGAACCTTTTGGTTAAGCCAATATATGTGTGGAAGGTACAATATAACACTGAAAGGGAAGCAGGGTCTCCACACTGACAGAGGTAAATATTCGATTCCATAATGTCACGTCCCAAGAGATAAATGAAGGGAGACTTCTCCAGGTGGGACGCATGGCTGGTGGTCCTCTCACTTGGGTCTGAATCTTCAGGAGCTTGGTTTCAGCGGCTCGTACCAATCCAGCTCTTCCTGGGTCTCTTATTTATCCATCGTTTTGTAATCCCACATTCACTGTGCTGAAAGTTGCTCATAATGTGCATCTTTACTCATTGATCTAATTGATCAATGATCAATTAGACATTATTAGGAGTCCCCTAAAGAGAAAGGAAAAGGAGGGCTTCCCTGGTGGCTCAGGCAGTAGAGAATCTACCTGCAATGTAGAAGACCCAGGTTCGATCCCTGGGTCAGGAAGATCCCCTAGAGAAGGGCATGTCAACCCACTCCAGTATTCTTGCCTGGAGAATCCCATGGACAGAGGAGCCTGGTGGGCTACAGTCTATGGGGTCACAAAGAGTTGGACGCAACTGAGCGACTAACAAAGGGAGAGGAACGAAAAATTGGCTCTGTACTTGGTGAGCACCTTAGCTAATTTGGCCATCAGAGCTATAATGTCAACTGTTTACTGGGTGTGTTTTGTACACCAGGCAGTGTGAGCAACATTTTAAACAGTATCATCCTCTTAAATTGTTAGTCCGCTAGTGAGAGAGTGCTGCATAACTGAGCAATGACTATATAGTCTCATAATTTATTATAAACTACACATGTTTAATTCTGAAATAAATGGTAAATATGCCTGCTGCCTTCTCCAACTCTATCTTTGGTACAGATAAACCCACACCTGTCAGTTTAATATGAAACGTAGGTGGAACATTTTGTCTGATGATACTGCGTAGTCTGTCTGGATTAAAGCTGGCAAATGTGTTAAAGATGAATCAGGCTGGCTGAGTCAGTCACACCTCAGGGGCATCTGAACGTTCACGGCCAGGACTCCCTGTGGCCACAGGCAGGAGGGGAGTGCCAGAGAGGGCGCTAGGTCTGAGGCAGCCGCGGGCCTCATGCCTCTTCTGAAACTGCCTGTGCACCTTCTTCCAGAGGCTCTTCTTGGGACTCTGTGTGGCGAAGAGGCTGGTTGCAAGCGGAGGGCATTTGCTTTCATTAATATTGCCACTGAACTGAGGGCGGTGGTTTGGAGATGACCCTTTAAGAAGGAAGAAGCACCCTAACGAGGGCAGTCCAGAGTCCACCCTGCTCCAGCGTGTGGCTCTTTGGGTCCTTGGCCCCTGGCTCCCTCTCCACTCCCGCCTGCACTGGAGAGAGCAGACTCTAACACTCAACTCGCCAGCACAGAAGTGAACAAACAGGTGACTGAGCTTCACAGTTGGTTAAATAAATGAGTTAATTATTCCCGTCCCACTCAGAGAGTAGGAAACGGGTTATAATCCTCTCCTGACAGTGCATTCCTGACTTACAATCCCCAGGCAATTATCCACCTTCTCAAATGACCTCATCATTTTGTTCCTTTTGTTGAAATCTCCAGTGTAAAGCTAATGAGTCATCATTCTTCCCCCCCGAAAGCTGTGCACATCCCTTTATTTCTTTTTCTTAAACTGTCTGAAGTCTGGTTGGTTATTACCCCTTTCTCCTCTGCTGTGTGCAGATAAGGGTATGGAATGAGGTGATCGCCAGAGGGGTCCAATGAGAACGCTTTATTTTTGCACACTCAACATCTGTTTCTGCACAACTCTCAGGTTTTATACAATTGGACAAGAATCTCATGGGAACCCATTTGATGCTACAGATTAAACAAAATAGATTGCGATAAGGAATTTTAAAAATATGACCTGACAGCTGAAGGGGTGAGGAGTCTTTTAAGAGCTGCAGTGTCTTTTAGAAGAAAGCCAGGAACACCAAGCCAGACTTCTGAGGGTCAGCTTTGCAACCCTCCGGTGGGAGGGAGGGAGGAAATATGCTAGAGACTTTGGAAATGAGTCTTTTGTAAGGTGTCCCATTTGTTTCATCATCCAAACCGCCTAAAGAATGATTGTGAGAATCACCTGACATAAAAAAGTAATCGATCAGCGACTCCAGGGTTTTTACTCCAATGATCAGTCATTTAATGTCAGGCTTGTAAATGTTTTATTTTATTTTTTTATTTTTGACGATGGGATCTTAGTCCCCTGACCAGGGATCAAACCCATGCCTCTTGCTTGGATGGAAGGCAGAGTCTTAACCACTAGATTATCAGAGAAGTCCCATCAGGCTTATGAATGTTTAACAACTGACTCTCTAAAGGAGAAAGGCCTGACTTGTAGAGTTTGCTGATCTCCATGCTATCGATGCTCCCATGGTGGTCCATTTCAAGCTACCAAAGTGAGGTCATGGAACACAGAGTTGGAGAAATATGCACCGTCCTATGGCATTTCCACCATACAAATATAACAACAAGATGTAAAAGACCTCATGAGCATAGATAAATACTCAAACGTAGTAAAATAATTAGAAAGAGATGGTTTGCATATTTATTACACTAGCTTTTAACGCAATTTACTTTAGAGTAAGTGTATACTTTCATTTTTCATAATGGTGCATTTAACACTCAGCTCACAAATTTTCTGAAAGTCTATCAGTCAGTTCTCAAGAGTCACCACTACGCCGTTCAAATTTCAAAATGGAACCAGATCCAAACAGAATCAGAGTCCCAGTGGGTTGCAGTCAAGCTCACCCAACTTTGCAGAATCTTCCAAAACAAGCTGCCCCTACCTCCTATGTGCCAGTCATGGTACGTCATGGTGTGCTATATCTCAGTAGGATCCTAACGGCCTTGAAGAGGAGAGTTATTGCCCACAGTTTGCACAGGAGGACACTGAGGCTCAGTGAAATGAAAGCACACTTCCCAAATGCTAACGTGCATGTCAACCACCTGGGGGGGTTGTTAGAATTACGATTCTGATCCAGTGGGTCTGGAGTGGGCCTGAGGATCTGCCTTTCAAACCACCCGCTGGCGATACTCATATCCCCAGGCCACAGTCGGAGTGGCAAGTAGCTAAAGGATTTACGAAGCCAGCGGTACAGGAGTCCACCCACTCCCTTTGATTTTCTCTCTTTCTTTCATTTAACCACTTAAGTGGTTCTGTTGTAGGAGGGCAGGAAGGTGGGGATGTCTCAAACCAGTCTCCCGAACCTCCAGAATTTCTTCCAGCCCTGCCTTACTGTTTTAATCATCTTGTGTCCGTCTTTGAAATTGTCCCCTAGTGAACTGCATTAGTAGATTCGAGTTTCTGAAGGTTCCCACGCTCTGAGTGTCAAATGGTGAATGCCCCCTCTCATCAGCCATGGGATTTTGTCACCTAGGGGAGCACGATTGGGGTGCTTTGTGGTCACCCGAGTCAACTTTGGAAGTTGAAGAAATCTCCTTTGAACACGTGCTTATAAATTCTTTGAGGATAAGTGAAGGGGGCTGGGTAGGAGAACGTGGAAAGAAAGGCTAAAACGTTGTGTTGAGTTGTGACTTTGGAAGGCTATGGATAAAAGGCTAAGGGGGTATACGTTTACAGTGGGGAACAGTTGACTGAGAATTCAAAAATGATGTAGTCAACACAGAGTTTTAAGAAGTTTGGCAATTTACATCAATTCCCAGTGGGACTGCTTGATCTTTAAGTTTCAGATTTAAAGCATTAATAATACCCATAAGACAGCTCACAGGATAAGGCTCAGAATATTATCTATAGCCCTTGAGAAAGAGCTAAAGGTCTTGACTGTGCTTAATGATGACATTATTATTTAGTCTCCTTTGGCTGCTGTCCTTTGTTTCCGCATTTCTCACTTCTCTGATTGAACTCATTCTTTGACTAAAGTTTTCTGCAGACAGGAGGCAGGCAGAGGGCATGGTGGTGTGGGGTGGGGGCAGGAAGCATACGGTCCTGTTCTGTTTCTGTAAAAGACAAGGTTAAGCCCAGGTTCCACGTTTTCCTCTACTCTGTACTGAGACACTCCCAGGTCCTTAAAGCAATGAAACCTAAGTTCCATAATAAAATGTACAGGAGCTCTCCTGCTAGGGGACTCCATGACAAAGGCCTAAGGGACGGGAACACATGAGGTGAGGGCATAAACAACCATTTCCATGGAGACACACAAATACCACGAAGTCCAAAGGCAGTGTTGAAAATGGATACAGAAATTCACTGAACACTGAGTTTTGTTTTTTCTAAAGCAAAAGCTTCTGGGTGGGCAGTTGAGTCTGTTCATGGAGAGGCCCAGCTCATGTGATGATGGAAGGCTTAGATAGGCCCTTGGGGCATTCAGGACCGGGGGGCTCGAAGAATCTCCCCTCCCTGAGTACCCTCCACAGTGTGGGGCTGAGAGTTTCTGCAGCCCAGAAAGGGTCTTGCTGTTTACATATTGTGCCAACGGAACAGACCCAAAGTCAGGGATTCTCTTGGAGGGAGTCAGTCTGTACCTCTTAAATTTCCATCCTTCAGAGTTGACCCCCACTTTGGTTAGAGTTCCATAGCTTGTGTGAATTTTCTACAACCTTCGTGAATCTAATCTGATGCCATTCCCTCTCTTCGTTTTCTCTTCACAGGTTTGGCCGTAAGCTCTGCCTCTTGATTACAATCCTCATAAATGCTTCATCTGGAGTGCTCATGGCCATCTCCCCAAACTACACATGGATGCTAATTTTTCGCTTGATCCAAGGACTGGTCAGCAAAGCAGGCTGGTTAATAGGCTACATCCTGAGTAAGAACACTTGTGATTCTAGCTGTGGAACAAAGGTTGGCTGGCAAAATAATCAGTCTGGTGGGGGAAGCTACACAGAAAAGTGGACTCAGCTTCAAGACAATGTTGAAAGATTTTTCTTTCTGTATCAAAAGAATTTCTAAAATCTTTTCACTAGACTCATTCTACATTCCTCCTAGAAAGAAAACAATGCAACAGGAATGCCATCCAAATTCTTATATAATGCTTTAGGAATTTTTGTTTTCTGTACCCTAGGGTGTTCCATAAAGAGAAAATCGAGCCTACCAGGCTCTTCTGATTGTTGTTCTGTCACTAAGTCACGTCTGACTCTTTGCGACCCCATGGGCTCCAGCACACCAGGCTTCCCTGTCCTTTACTATCTCCCAGAGCTTGCTCAAACTCATGTCCATTGAGTTGGTGATGCCATCCAACCATCTCATCCTCCGTCATCCCCTTCTCCTCTTGTCCTCAATCTTCCCCAGCATCAGGGTCTTTTCCATCAAGTTGGCTCTTCAAATCAGGTGGCCAAAGAAGTAGAACTTCTGCTTTGGTCCTTCTGATGGATATTCAGAGTTGATTTCCTTTAGGATTGACTGGTGTGAACCCCATGAACTTTAGTACCACGCTCTACAGAGAGAATATTCAATGGGAAACATGCTAGATTTATAAGAGACTTTATTAGTTTGAGTACATCCACTCTAGCAAACTACAGTTATCCTCAAAGTATATGCAAGGAAACAGAGGATGCAAGTACTGTGGTCAATCTCGGGCCCTCAGCAAGCCACTTGTGGGACCAGGAATATCATTTACATCCTACTCATTAGGAGCCAGAGCTATGCTTAAGCTCCATGGA
This sequence comes from Bubalus bubalis, assembly GCF_019923935.1. NCBI lineage: Eukaryota > Metazoa > Chordata > Mammalia > Artiodactyla > Bovidae > Bubalus > Bubalus bubalis. The sequence continues at coordinate 7,726,683 of NC_059166.1, forward strand.
TCATAGGAGAATATTTGCATTATAACAGCGGGGCATCTTTAAAGTGATATTAAGAAGACTTACCACCACACTTAGATCTTGGAAATTCACTTCATCATTGCTTTTCTTTTGGGCACATTCAGGTAGCATCCACACAAAGGGAAACGGACTCTGAAATTTAAATAATAATAATAAATCTCTCATTTCACGCAAGAGAACTAGAATATCTGTGCTTAAAAACTGGCCCAGGAGAGGGGCCAATAAATCTGGGTGATCCTATGAGATGAGGAGGAAATGGCGCCTTTAACACTTTTATGTCCCTGTCATGATAGTCCCCTGATCTATGTGAGGACAACAAAGAGATGAATGCATGCGGTTATTTGATGAGAAACTTGGTGTCTGAAGACATGACATCGAAATAACGTAGCATTTGAATGTAGATTTTGGCCTCTTCTCAGTAATTTCTCCTCCAGTCCCTCCATTGTCCTTATGGTGCTCTTGCCATGTGCCCTTTTTCTACTTTTCTACTTGCTACCCCAAGACCTCATCCATGACCCCAACCACTTTGAAAGACAGATGTTTCCATTTATTAAGTATGTACACAATTTCATCTCTCTTTGTAAGTACTTTTGGATAGTTCACAGTACTTCATAGAAATAATTTCAGAGAACATTTCTATTTGGTTTATAAATAGCTGAAATCTTTAACATGATAACCAAACATTTAAAGCAAAACTCTGTGGTTCATGGAATATCTGGCATGTCAATTTTAGAATGTCTGTGATATAAAAATGACTATTTCCTAAATCCATGTACCATGGACTTCATACATCTGTCATGGTATATGGCATAGGATAAGGCAATAATTATACCACGTGCAGTGTTATGCCTTTAAACCAGCTCTTGGAGAATAAAAAACCTGATTCATAGTGTTTTCCAATTTCTAAGTTGTGAATACTCACACCATGACTGATTTTAAGATACCAATGGGTTAAAAATCAGCTTGCAAAATTCCTAAAAATTTAAAATTTAGTTCTTGCCAGTCAGTACTAGCTGACTTTGGTCAACTTGAAAACCCACCCCTTAGGTTTTCAAGCCATTTGCACACATTAACAGGATGGCCAAGAAAATGTTTAACTCATGTAAGAGGACATGAGCTATTATACTGAGCTATTCATTTATGTGAAAATCATCTATGCTCTAAATTCAATGCTTACTCCATGTAATGTGGGATTATGAGATTTTATATTAACACAATAGCAATAATCATAACAGAATAGGTCCCAAAGGACATTTAAATGTTTTCTAAGAGCTGTATAGAAAATTCTGGAGCTTGGACCACGTTTTCAAGGTTGGCATTCTAGTTGTCCTATCGTTGGATCACCAGCTTCCTGTCGTACTGACTGGTGCTGACCCTTTGGGTTCTCGCCACAGTTACAGAATTTGTCGGGCTGAGACACCGGAGGACGGTGGGGATTTTCTACCAAGTGGCCTTCACGATTGGACTCCTCGTGCTTGCTGGGGTGGCCTATGCGCTTCCACACTGGAGGTGGCTTCAGTTCACCGTGACTCTGCCCAACTTCTGCTTCTTGCTGTATTACTGGTAAGTCCACGTGGAACAAAAAGGAAAGAAACTGAAATACTACATTTAGCTAAAAAGGCTGTCTTCCCCAATGCACACCATCCATCCAGCCTAAGATGGCCTTCACTCTTCTGTTTCATGGGAAACCCAGCTTCAGGGCTGAAAATGACAAGTTTCCACCTGTCTCCCCCTCTGGAATTCAAATGTTCTTTCACTTTGAACAAAGAGCTTTATGACTTGGATCTCACATTTTCACATTATTTATGTGGTTTTTAAAATTAGCTTCTAGTGGCCGTAATGCCCTTTGAAGAGACTGACAATATTACCGTTCTTATTCTGCCTCTCCTCAGAAGAAACTTCAAGATGGAGAAGGTGAAGGGTGACGCTGTTGTCAACACTGGCCTGCCAGGTCTGGAGCAGACATCCCCAATCAATCACAGCAGTTTTTATCCCAGATTAGGCCAATGTGGCACCCCAGTCAGACCATACCAATCAATCCGAGTTACCAGAGCAAGTGAAATGTCAGTCATTCCTGCCCAAGGGAAACATGGAAATAGCAGAAGCTCTCAAAAACTCCTAATGTGAGATTACCTGAGATAAAATAAGAAGGGTGCTGGATTATCAACCAAATCTCCTTTGCAAAAACCCACTTATTTAGTTCCTGGACATAGCTACCTGTTCTTCCCATAGGTGCCTTGTCCAAGGATTTAACATCTAAACCCTTTCTAGGAAGCCTGTTTCTCCTCCAAAAGCCAGTAACATTCTGAGGGTGATTCTTAGCTCCTTCCCTCTATCCTTTCTACCTGCTTTCTATCTCTGAATCCACCCCCTTTTTTTTCCTGTTAGGAACTCATTAAAAAAAACTCATTTTTTCTCATTAGGAACTCATGATTTATTGCCTGGCTTTCTGGACAGATTCATAACTGGTCTCTTTGGCATCAGCTTCCCCATCCTCTAGTCCATGCTTCACATTGCATTGAAAAAATCCAGGTCTAGCTCATTCCTCTTCGGCTTAAATATTTTTCATCAGTCTTATTCTCTTCAGAATAAAGACCTAATGCTTTAGCATGACAGGAAAGGGCCAGCTATCATCCAAGTTCTGACCATCTCTGAAGCACTTCTTGCCACTTTTACTCAATTGAGTCCCATTTAGTTTTCTTACAATTCCACAAGCCCCACAATAGAACTGCTTGTTCAAAAGATCACTCAAGATGAAGAGTAGAAAACAGGTGTTTGGGCTGTTTTGTTTTCTTCAGATAAATATTCAGAAGTGGGATTTCTGGATAATACAGTAGTTCTATTTCTAATATTTTTTTAAGGAATCTCTATACCGTTCTCCATGGTGGCTGCACCAATGTATATCCCCACCAATAGTTCACCAGGATTCCCTTTTCTCCATATCCTCACCAGTACTTGCTATTTCTTGTCTTTTTGATAACAGCCACTCTGACAGGTTGAGGTGATATCTCAATTGTGGTTTTGATTTGCTTTTCCCTGGTGATTAGTGATGTTGAGCATCTTTTCATGTCCTCAGTGGCTATCTGTATATCTTCTTTGGAAAAATGTCCATTCCAATGCTCTGTTCATTTTTGTTTATTTTTAAAACTAAAAAATGATTTGGCCGTGCTGCATCTTTGAGGCCATGAGTGGGCTTTCTCTAGTTGGAATGAGTGGCAGCTACTCTCTAGCGGTCGCACTCGGGCTTCTCTTTGTGGTGGTGACTTCTCTCGTTATAGAGCACGGGCTCTAGAGTGCAGCCTCAGTCGTTGTGGTGCACGGGCTTAGTTGCTCCAAGGCATGTGGAATCTTCCCAGACCAGGGATCGAACCCTTGTCCCCTGCATTGGCAGGAGGATTCTTAACCACTGGGGCCATCAGGGAAGTCCCACTCTGCTCATTTTTAAATCAAATTGTTTGGATTTTTGCTATCAGGTCGAATGAGCTCTTTATATATTTTGGATATCAACCCCTTATTCAATATACAGCTAGCAAGTATTCTCTCCCGTTCAGCTGTCTATTTTGTTGATGGTTTCCTTTACTGCGCAGTCTCCACACAATTTTACTTCCTCTGTAGATACAACCAAACCTCTCTATGTAAGGCCCCTCCCAGAAATTGGCTTGTGACCACTGAGCAGGTGGAGGGCCAAGTAGGATTTTCCCCTCTACTTAACAGCATTGATAACATTTTTCTGTGCCCCAGGTGTGTACCTGAGTCTCCTCGATGGCTGATCTCCCAGAACAAAAATGATAAAGCCATGAAGATCATTAAGCATATTGCAAAGAAAAATGGAAAACCCTTGCCCGGATCTCTCCAGGTGAGCCAGCGGCTGAAGTGGCAAAGCAGGGAACTGCGAAGAGGAGGGAAAAGCATGCATTGTCTCCGTGGGGAGCCGCAGAAGCGGCCCAACTCCCAGGCACAGCAGGGTACTTCTGTTGTACTAAGATTTGTGGTTCCCAGCAGAATATTTTACACAGATGGAAAACATCAAAGGAAACCCAAAGTCATTTGAAAGTCAGACGAGGAGCTTCTATCTTGTTCATCTCTTGACTGTGTTGGCCCTCAGCCCCAGTACAGAGGGAAGAATCTTCAAACACAAATAATTCCTTAGAATTTTTTAAATTTTAGATAAAAAGTATCCCAAAATATTTTAAACGCCCCCCTGCCTTCTTGAATAGAACAAATCAAAGTGTCCATTTTCTGTCACTTAGCATTTCACCTTTAGTAGGCCTCATCACCTTTAATTTAAAACTTTTCACCTGACAGGGCCTGGTAAAGAGAAAATCAAGCTTACTAGGAATTTATATTGACATAATAGCAAGTAATTTCTGATGAGGCTCTAAGATGGGTGACCTGTACAAATCTGAGATTGACCTGACATTCACAGTGAGGGCCTCAGAGGCCTTTTTTCTTCACTTCCTTTCTGGGTGGTTAGAGTACCTATTTTTTTTTTCTGCATAAACAGCTGGCATAGCACTGATTCTTAGAATTCAGATCCTCTTGGAAACTGGCCAGGGAATAAAGCCCACGTGGGTCACTGTCTCCCGCCATGGTCAGAGTTCACGTGAGGACGCTAAGTCCAGTCATTGCTGGTTCCCTGGAGGCTTCTTCCAACACCAACTTGTCCGGTCCAGCATCGACTGTGTCCTTCTAAAGTGGGCTTCTCAATTCACCGGGGGAACCTGTGAACATGCATTTCCCTCTGGCTGGGCTGGGGCCAGAGATTTTTCGCTCTTTATTATTTTAATATTTTATTTTATTTATTTGTTTGGCTGCACCAGGTCTTAGTTGAGACATGCGGGATCTTCGATCTTCATTGCAGCATATGCGATTTGGCATGCGGGACCTGGTTCCCTGACCAGGGACCGAACCCAGGCCCCCTGCACTGAAGTCTTAGCCACTGAACCACCAGAGAAGTCCCCAAAGACCTTTCATTCTAACAAGCCCCAGGTGATGCCAATGCTGGTCTGAGTGCCAGGGTGCCCGAGCAGTCTCCTATTGGGCCGTACTCGGGTCCCGGTGTGCAGAGAGGGTGTGTCAATGTGCTCAGCCCTCAGGGTCCCTGGAGGACCTCAGTTTTACCCCACCACATTTTGCCAGCAACATCCCATAATATATATGCATGAGTTACCCCGCTGCTCTGTATCCCAGTTCCTCTTCTGTGAGATGTAGTGAAAACCATAAAATCTAACTTGTAGGGTGGTTATATTGATTAAACGAGTTAATGTATGTGAAGGGCTTAGCTAGCGCTGGGCACTTTAAAGCATCTAGCAAGTCTAAGGTATTATGTCCCCTGGGTGACCCTGGGATGCCCTCATGGAATATACAAAACCGTTGCTATTGTTTCTATTCCCAGAGCCTCAGACCTGATGAGGAAGTTGGTGAGAAGCTGAATCCTTCATTTCTTGACTTGGTCAGAACCCCTCAGATAAGGAAACACACCTTGATCTTGATGTACAACTGGTAAGGATTATTTTCCACTTTAAAATCTCTCCAAATTCTTTTCATCTCCATCATCCACATAGAGGAGGGACCAAGAGGACCTTCTAAACGTAGCCTAGGTCCAGTCAGCATCAGTGGTGGATTGCAAGTGGGCTCATTTATATTTTTGTCAGGCAGATGTTGAAATCAGCTTACAGACCCAACACATAGACCACTACATTCTCAACCTGGGCTTTACCTTAAGAATCACCTGGGAGTTTATAAAATACCAAGGCCAGACTCTTCTCCCACAAAGACATGGATTTAATTGTCAAGGCTAGGAACCAGGAACCAGTAGTTTTAAAATCTTCCAAGTGATTCTAATGTCAAACTGAGACAATTGGTGTAGATTTTTTTAAATTGAAGTATGATTGATTTACAGTATGTTAGTTTCAGGTATACAGCACAGCGATTCATATATATATATACATATATATATATATATTTATATATGATTCAAATTCTCTTCCCTTATAGAAGTAGTAGAAGTAGAAGTGTTAGCCACTCAGTTGTGTCTGACTCTTTGTGATCCCGTGGACTGCAGCCTGCCAGGCTCCTCTGGCAGGAGTCCATGAGAAGGAGAGGAGTCCATGAGAAGGAGAGGAGTCCATGAGAATTCTCCAGGCAAGAATACTGAAGTGGGCCGCCATTCCCTTCTCCAGGGGATCTTCCTGACTCAGGGATTGAAACTGGGTCTCCTGCATTGGCAGATAGATCAGATTCTTTACCATCTGAGTCACCAGGGAAGCCCTTACAGCTTGTTACTAAATATTGATAGAGTCCCTGGTGCTATACAGTAGGTCCTTGTTACATAGGTTAATTGATATGAGTGTAGATCTCTACTGCAAGGCCTTTTCTTTTCCACCCAGAGAAAATGTAAATAAATAAACTCTCAAACAAGACTAGACAGGTATAACCACTGACTCCACATCCAGTAGCAAGTCTGAGCATCCTCACTGCCTGCAGGCTGCTCCAGAGCCCTGGGCCGTGGGTTCCGCACCAGCCTCTGCACCACGCAGCACGCTTTCCCTTCACTCAGTGACATCACTGGGATGACACAGAGCAGCCAAATGATGCTTCACAGTCACTGACAGAAGGCGACGTCCCTGGTGGTCCACACTCCCTCTGCAGGGAGCATGGGATCGATCCCTGGTCGAGGAACTAAGATCCTGAGTGTCCTGCATGCCACATGGGACAGCTAAACAATAAAAGACTATCCACAGTCACTGACAAAAGCAAAGCTTACCAGGAGTTAATTTAGCAGCCTTCACAATATTGCATGCAAAATGCATCGGGGAAACCTGGCCTCATTATCCACATATTTTCCATTGCAGACATTGAACGCTTTCGGTCAACAAAACCAGAAACATCATCTAAGTCTTGTCCGTGAATGGATAAACAACAGGGACCTACCATATAGCGCAGGGAACTAGATTCAGTATCCTGTGATCAACCATAATGGAAAAGAATATTAAAAAAGAAAGCATATATGTATATAACCAGCCACTTTGCTGTACAGCAGAGACCGGCACAACACCGTAAATCAACTATTCTTCAATTTTAAAAATTCATTAATTTTTAAAATGTTGTCTGTATCATGTCAAAAGATAAATCATCAAAAGTGGGGCTGTATCCATTTGGGAATTTGGTTTCCACTTGGTCTCCTGTGTTCCTAATGTTTGGATTAAGTAGTCATTAGAAGACCAGAAAGAGAAAAGATTAACAACCACTAATAACCTGAAACAGTTCTACTAAATAAATCCTTCCAGTAAGACATTGCTTCTCGCCTTTCAATTTTGCCAGGGAATGTTAGCCTAATTCTTTCCCTTTCCAGACTCTGAGGTTACAGCCAGTCACTGTAATGGGTCAGATGGTATAAAAGCAGTGGAATGGAGGGAAAGCAATAATAAGATGACAAAGAAAGGTGTCCTACAGTCAAGCTTTCGGTGACTTGCTCACAGTGCTTGTCTTGATCTGAGCTCTCCTCTTTGCTCAGGTTCACGAGCTCTGTTCTCTACCAGGGCCTCATCATGCACATGGGCCTTGCGGGGAGCAACATCTACCTGGACTTCTTCTACTCTGCCCTGGTCGAGTTCCCTGCTGCCTTTCTCATCATCCTCACCATTGACCGCATAGGTCGCCGTTATCCATGGGCCGTATCAAATATGGTGGCGGGGGCAGCCTGTCTAGTCTCAGTTTTTATCCCTGAGGGTAAGTGCCCGGCCAAGCTGGGGTCTTGTCTGCCAAGGCCCTGAGAAGGGGCCAGGGGCAGGGATTTGGGGCAGGGGGACGGTGCGGGAAGCACAGCCCTTTGATAGGAAGACCATGTTTTTCAGTGTGGAAGTCTATTTGGAAAGAATGAATGAAATATCTGGGACTTTTCTGAGTGAATGCATATGGCAACTCTGCCTAAGAGCCATGGCACCCCATGATGGCCTGATGTGGTATAATCACATCCACTGGTTCTCTGAGTTGGGCTTCCCTGGTAGCTCAGAGGGTAAAGCGTCTGCCTGTGATGCAGGAGACCTGGGTTCAATCCCTGGGTCGGAAAGCTCCCCTGGAGAAGGACATGGCAACCCACTCCAGTACTCCTGTCTGGAAAATCCTACGGACGGAGGAGCCTGATAGGCTACAGTCCATGGGGTTGCAAAGAGTTGGTTCTCTGATGTAATACAACAAGAGAAGCTAGGAGGACCCACACCTTGGGCCATCCAGCTGGGCCAGCACTGAGAGCAGGCTATTTCTTCTGGGTCACTTCTGTAGATGAAAGTAGGTGGAACTTTGGAAGCGGGTGTCATTCTGGTGTCATTAACGACTGAGGTCTAAAGTGAGGAGTGTGTTAGAACCATGAGGCTAACACAAGCAGACGCGGGGGATTTTGCAGAACTGTCCTGAGTCTGCAGAAGCACCAACGGTCCTGTTCCAGGGGATGCACTGTCTCCTTGCCCCTCCCCTCTGCCGCCGAGCCCCGTTGGGCGACCCGGGAGCCTGAGCAGCACGTGTCAGCCGTGTGTTTTCCCCTCAGATCTACACTGGCTAAGAGTTACGGCTGCTTGCCTGGGTCGGATGGGGATCACAATGGCCTATGAGATGGTCTGCCTGGTCAACGCGGAACTGTACCCCACGTTCATCAGGTGTGTACGTTCCCCTCAGCGTGGGGAGTGCGGCTGGGACACTTGTTTACTGGTGAGAATGACCACAGGTGCCAACAGAGGACAACTCACCTTTTTTAAGAAATTTATTTTATTGATGTACAGTTGATTTACAGTGGCATGTCAATTTCTACTGTACAGCAAAATGATTCAGTTATACATATGTACATTCTTTTACGTATTCTTCTCCATTATGATTTATCACAGGATATCGAGTCTAGTTCCCTGTGCTATGCAGTAGGATCTTGTGGTTGATCCATCCTGCATAGAATAGTGCCTCTGCTAACCCTGAACCCCCAATCCAAGCCTCTCACGCCTTCCATGCTCCTTGGCAACCACGAGTCTATTATCTGCGTCTGTGAGACTGTTTCTGTTTTGAGATAAGTTCATTTGTGTCATATTTTAGATTCCACATGTAGGTGACATCATACGGTATTTGTCTTTCTCTTTCTGACTTCCCGCACTTGGTATCTCTAGGGAAGGCACCTTCCTTTTCAAGAGGATGGAACCATTTCAAGGCAGTAGGCAGGTCACACCTCACACTCCCGGGCTGGGGTGAAACTCAGGAACCACGTGGGGAGAACAGGAGCCATTGCACGGAGAGGGATGACCGAATGGCCACAGGTGGGAGAACAGCCCATGCAGGATGGCAGAGCAGAGCGAGGGCAGACGGGGATGAAAGTACGAATCCAAAATTGGCCCCGCCCCCAGTTAGACATCTTCGAGAAAGTTAGTATAAAACAAGTACAGCAGAACACGAATGGAATTATGTATCGTTTCCGTGCATCGACAGTACCGTGAAGACTTTCAGCTCGCACCCGTTTTGATGATTGGGGGAGGTATTTAAGACGGGCTTGGGAGATAACTACGGTCCTGTGATAAGCAGAAGGAAACACGGGTGTCCCGCGTTTCAGGAACCTCGGGGTCCTCGTCTGCTCCTCCATGTGTGACATCGGGGGCATCCTCACCCCCTTCCTGGTCTACAGGCTCACCGACATCTGGCACGAGCTCCCCCTGGTGGTTTTCGGTAAGAAATCCTCATTGATGTCCGAAGGAAAACCTGTCTTTTAGGGGTCTCCCTGTTTCTACCTCCAAACTAGTGCTCTCCTTGCAAGTCACTACCAAATGTGACTAGTAATTGGTACTACTATTAGTGTGGTAACTCTAGTGTTACTAACAGCATTAGCAGCCGCTAACACTCGTCCGGGAACGCACGAGGACTCACGCCCGTAGAGATGCAAAGTCCAGGGCGAGTGAGGTGGGGGTTTCCTTGAAGAAGACCCTCTCCCCTCACTGATATCTGCCTCTTTGTCCAGGAACTCATTCTTTCTATCTCCTCTAGGCCCAGACATTGGAAAATCCAAACTCTTTTTACTTCCTTACTTCAGAAGAAGCAGTTAAAATTTTGCCAAGGGCAATTTCAACACCCAGGGGGAACAAAGACCAAGACTGAGACAATGCAGACTTCCCTGGCCGTCCAGTGGTTAAGACTCCGCGCTCAGAATACAGGGAGCCCAGGTTCGATCCCTGATCAGGGAACTAGATCCCACATGCTGCAACTGTAAGATCCTGCATGCTGCAATGAAGGCCCAGTGCAGCCAAATAAGTACATTTTTTAAAAAAGAAAGAAAACGGGTTAGCATGACAGGAACACCTGTGGGGGTGCTGGCGCCCTGTCCTCAGGTTCCTCAGCGATTAGACAGAAGCAGCAGGGGCACAGTCCTGCCCGCTGAACCTGAAGGAGGTATGGGTGCTGAGTCCACCCCTCCCGACCAGCCACAGAAGAGAATGGGAGGGATTAACCTAATCATCACCACGTCCTGAACCCTAAGTCTGCAGACTGAGAGGGGCTGGGATCCTGGGAGGTTCCATTCACCCAGTATCCACTGCCTCTTCCCCCAGTGGCAGACAGAGGGACAGGTGCCCTCCTGGGCATCCCAGCAGACACAGCTCCAGATCCACACATGTAACTTCACCTTCTCAATGTGTCAGCCCTGGGGTCTCCATGCACCCACTCCTGTCTTCTTTAAGACTCCTTCTGAGTCTTTGTTTTAATTTGACAGAAATGGAACGCTTTCCCCACGGGCATACAAGACCCAGTCTGGGGGAGGAAGGGAAAGACCGTCTCAGACGACAGCAGGGGAACAGCAAATGGCTTTCCCCCAATCCTGCGTGTTGTCACACCCACGTGTCTCTTTCCCCCAATCCTGCGTGTTGTCACACCCACGTGTCTCTGCTCGTTCCTTCTGCTCGAGGGACTTTTGAGGGCAGAAGTTTCCACTGCTGTAGATCTATCAGCAAAAACTCCAAAGCTTTGAGAGAACTCACCCCCGAAAGAGACCTGACGAATGTTTCCATGTTCCAACTTAATAACAACAAGATGGCCAAGTTGATAGAACATGAGGTCTCTATCCTGAGGTAGGCAGAGTGGCTGGGAGCCCCGGGCCCAGACTCCTTCCTCCCCCAGCACTGGCCAAGGGGCCTGACCCCAGTACCCCCTTTCCATCTTGGGAGCACGTTCTGGTTTCTTCCTTACACTCCAACCTCAGCCACTCCCCTAGGTTGGCAGTGAGTGGTCCGTGGGTCTGAGGGATATTTCTGGGTAGAAAATAGATACTCCTTAGTATCTATTTTGTTTCTCTTAGTACCATTTAACAACAACAACAACAACAAAATATGCAAAGTCCAGACCCAGAGGAACTCCCCAGACCTAGACCCTCTTTTGGGCCCTGCCTGTCCATCAAAAAGATAAAGGATTTTAATTGCATTTCAAATTTGAAGTAAGCAAAGTGTTAGTGGCTCAGCCGTGTCCATCTCGTTGTCACCCCATGAACTATATATAGCCCGCCAGGCTGCTCTGTCCAGAGGATTCTCCAGGTGAGAATACTGGAATGGGTAGCCATTCCTTTCTCCAGGACATCTTCCTGACCCAGGGATCGAACCCGCGTCTCTTGCGTCTCCTGCATTGGCAGGCAGGTTCTTTATCACTAGAACCACCTGGGAAGAAGACAATTACTGATTTTATATTGCTGGTAGTTTCCTTCTCTCACCAGCTTTTAAAAGCTAGGAGGAAGCAAAACGAGCAGTTTTACACTTTTTCTTTCTCTTTTCACACAATGCTGCTGCTGCTGCTAAGTCGCTTCAGTCGTGTCTGACTCTGTGCGATCCCAGAGACGGCAGCCCACCAGGCTCCCTCGTCCCTGGGATTCTCCAGGCAAGAACACTGGAGTGGTTTGCCATTTCCCTCTCCAATGCATGATAATAGTGTGCAAATTGTGCTCTAGTAATATCCAGAAATGGTCATCTAGAAGCTTGAAAACCAACACACGAATACATTGGAAAAGTTCATGCCATGGGCCAGGCACTTTTCTAAGCACCTAACAAATATGAACTCATTTCAGCCCCATAACAAGCATTTGAGGTGGAGACATCATCCCACATTCTGCAGAGGTGCCTGGAGTATCGGGAGATCATAGAACTTCTCGGAGCTCTAAGACCAGTGCTCGGGGAGTCAGCACTTGGGGTGTCAGCAACCCTGGTGCCCAGAGCTACAGCCGGTGCCCTGAACCACTGTGCACTGGAGGCCTGTATTTCTATTTCAGTTTTAAGGGTGCAGAAAATGGAGTCCAGCAGGCATTTTTTTGAAACCCCCAAATAGTAAAAAAACCCATATCCTACTTCTTGCATTCTATGACAGAAAATATATAAAGATGTACCCTGGTTCGATTCCTGGGTTGGGAAGAACCCCTGGAGAAGGGATAGGCTACCCAGGCCAGTATTCATGGGCTTCCCTGGTGGCTCAGATGGTAAAGAATCTGCCTGCAATGAGGAAGACCTGGGTTCAATCCCTGGTTTGGGAAGATCCCCTGGAGGAGGGCATGGCCACCCACTCCAGGATTCTTGCCTGGAGAATCCGGTGGACAGAAGAGCCTGGTGAGCTATAGTCTATGGGATCACAAAGAGTTGGACACAACTGAATGACTAAGCACAGCACAGCACGTGTGTGTGTGTGTGTGTGTGTGTGTGTACATGTATATATATATTTTATGTATATATATGTATTTGTGTGTGTATATATATTCTTTTTATGTATATTTAAGTATATATATGTATAGATATATATTGTCTTTTTATATCTATACACACATACATACATCTATATACATTTAAAGTCTATATATAGATATACATAAAAAATACATGCATATATATATAAAGATACTATATATATACATAAAAAGACTATATATAAATGTATACATTTAAAAAGCTATATATATTAAAAAGAATATATATATGTGAATCACTTTGCTGTATGCCTGAAATCAACCCAATGTTGTAGATCAACTATACTTCAGTAAAATAAAAAATAAAAAGCAACAATAAATAGAAATAAAATAAAAAGCCTGGCTATACCATTTAATGCTGTTATGAAGTAATATGTGATTCATTACTTTTATTTGCTGGTAACAATCCAAGTTTCTAACTCATTTTCATTACTAAGTGCTTTATATTGGCAGGGCTATATTCTTTCTTTTCTTAGCATTGTTTTTTTTCAGAGTTATTTTCTAACTCTAAAGTATCTTAATATCATGGCAATGTTCTCTAGCCTAGAATAACTTTGACTCAAAATGTGAAGTATTTCATTTCCCTATAAGGAATTGTAATTCAGCGGAATTTGGAACGGGCTAAATATTTATGATGGGGAACAGGGCAGTCTGAGATGGCAAAGGAATCTGTAAGTATAGGAAATCATCAAAAAATTTTTTTAAGAAACAAGGGGAGCTCTAATTACAGAAGCAGCATGCATCAACCCTGAATGTGATCTTTGTCTGTTTGGCTTTCAGCTGTGGTTGGCCTGATTGCTGGAGGACTGGTGCTGTTGCTCCCAGAAACCAAAGGGAAGACTTTGCCTGAGACCATTGAAGAAGCTGAGAACATGCAGAGGTAGGGAGTTGCGATTTCTTCATGAACTATTCCATACATGTTTGGGGAAAACGCTGTAGCCGGCTGGAAAGAAAGATGACGGTGAATCTGTCCCTCCCACCATACACTGAGATCAATTCAAATGAAAGCAAAGATTAAAATGTACCAACAAAGAAACAGTGAAAGAGAATGAAGATATTATAGGAGAAGCCCTTTACCCTTTCACAGTGAGGAAGACTTAAAATTTGACCAAAAATATCCAGGACCCATTAGGAAAAAAAAGTTCACCTTTAAATAAAAATTTAAAACTGTGTTGAAAAACTTCCATAAGCTAAAAAAGATAAGCAAACTTAGAGAAAATGTCTACTCCTCCATAAAGGGCTAATTTTCCCAATGTATAAAGAGTACTAACAAATTCATAAGAAAAATCACTCAGTAGGAAAAAATGGACAAAGGGCTTGAATACATAATTTAGTGAAAAGAAGGAAAAAACAGCTCTAAAATATATTAATATGCCCAATCTCCTTCATAGTAAGAGAATTGCAAAGTTACCCTGCACTATTATACCCTGGGATTGTCAAAGATCAAACTGCTTGAAAATATCCAGTGGACCCTCCAACAGCACAGGAGTGAGGGGTGTCAACCTCCTATGCAATCAAAATCCACTTACTTTCAATTCCCCCAAAACTTAACCGCTAATAGGTAAGTAAGTAAGTAAGTGTTAGTCACCCAGTCGTGCCCGACTCTTTGCAACCCCATGGACTGCAGCCCACCAGGCTCTTCTGTCCATGAGATTTTCCAGGCAAGAATACTGGAGTGGGTTGCCATTTCCTTCTCCAGAGGATCTTCCCGACCCAGGGATCAAACCCAGGTTTCCTGCACTGCAGGCAGATTCTTTACCAACTGAGCTATAAGGGAAGCCCCAACTGCTAATAATCAGAAGCTTATGAATCACATAGGGCAGTTCAGATATATTTCATATGTTGTATGTATCATATAGTGTGTTCCTACAGTAATCTATAGAAAAGAAAATGTTATTAAGAAAATCATAAGGAAAATAAAATACATTTACAGTACTATACCGTGTTTTTCAGGCTTCTTAGGTGGCACTAGTGGTAAAGAACCTGCCTGCCAATGCAGGAGACATGAGAGGTGCAGGTTCGATCCCCGGGTCTGGAAGATCCCCTGGAGGAGGGCATAGCAACCCACTCCGATATGCTTGCCTGGAGAATCCCATGGACAGAGGAGCCTGGCAGGCTACAGTCCATAGGGTCACACAGAGTCAGATACGACTGAAGCAGCTTAGCACTCACACACCTTGTTTATCAATACTGTAAATTTATAAATTTACATCATCTGTTTATAAGACAAATCATCTATCAGCACCTACATGAACATTTTCCTATATGATACAAACCACTGTAGGACTTCTCTGATGGCTCAGTGGTAAAGAATTGGCCTGCCAATGCAGGAAACATGGCTTCAATCCCTGATCCGGGAAGATCCCACAGGCCACAGGCCACTAAGCCCATGCACCACAACTATTGAGCCTGTGCTCTAGAGCCTGGGGACCACAACTTCTGAGCCCACGTGCCACAAATACTGAAGCCTGCACGCCCTAGAGCCCGTGCTCCCCAATGAGAGAAGTCACCGCAATGAGAAGCCTGCATGCCGCAATGAAGAGTAGTCCCTGCTCGCCAAAACTAGAGCAAAGCCCATGCAGCAGTGAAGACCCAGCACAGCCAAAACTAAATAAATAAAATTAAAAAGGAAACACGGTAGATTTTACGTGTATTAATAACAAGTGACATCAAAAATGAAAAGATAATATAAAAAAGAAATCCATATTTATTTACAGATATAGTGATTCATGGGCTTCCCAGGTGGCTCAGTGGTTAAAAAAAAAAAAAAAAATCCACCTGCCAATGCAGGAGACACAGGTGTGATCCCTGGGTGGGGAAGATCCCCTGGAGGAGGAAACGGCAGTATTTCCTCCAGTATTCTTGCCGGGGAATTCCTATCGACAGAGGAGCCGGGCAGGGTTGCGAGTCAGACACGACTTAGCGACTGAATCTCGGCCACCATCATTGATTCAGGCACTGACTCTGAAGCAATGTCTGTGTGGTTGGTTTATGGCTGCCGACTGTAACTGACTGATGCTATGGCCCTCCACTGCTCACAGCAGCCTAGCCTATACACGAATGAACGCACTGATATGACATTTCTGTGCCATACAGTATTACAGTCATATTCATGATACAGCATTGGAAACATTTGTTACATTTTTTTAAAAAAACCACTTACCTGTGATGGTAGGCAGGTTCCCCAGTACGATCAAGAGAGGCATAATGTAAGATAATGTAATTCTTTGAAAGCAAAATTATAAAACAATAAGAAAATGAATACATTATTAATTTTGCATTAAATATCACTCACCTGATGCCTATGTAGGGAGAGACTAAAGTCTGTGCGTGCATGCGTGCTCAGTCGCCTCAGTCATGTCTGACTCCTTGCAACCCTATAGACTGTATCTCTCCAGACTCCTCTGTCCATGTGATTCTTCAGGCAGGAATACTGGAGTGGGTTGCCATGCACTCCTCCAGGGCATCTTCCCGACCTAGGGATCGAACCAGCATCTCCTCCATCTCCTGCCCTGCAGGGGAATTCTTTACTACGGAGCCACCAGGGAAGCCCAGACTAATGCATGCATATACTTTATGCATTCATGATGTACTTAACTTTTTCTTAGTTTTTTCAAAATTTCTAGGCTACATGTTTCATCTGAGAGTTTTTCAAATTGTCACAAATTGCCAAAAATTTTTCAACTTTTTTATAGAAAAAAATCCACATGTAAGTGGACACATGCAGTTCAAACTTGTGTTATTCAAGGATCAACTGTACTTACTGTGTTGGTAAAAGATGTGGGGAGACAGGCAGTGTCCTTAAAACATTTCTGATGGGCAGTATGACATAATATCAAAATTGTATATGTGTGTACTTTTGTATACAGCAATTCCATACTTATAGAAATTTATGTGTGTAAAATGGTGTTTGTATAGGATTATTCATTAAGGCAATTTTTATGCATCAAAAGAGTGAGAACAACATAAATGTCAATCAATCGGGAGACAGTTAGGTGAATTATGGTATGTCATTCAGTAAAATACTCCATGGTCATTAAAAAGAATGAAGCAAAAAAATAAATAAATAAAAAATAAATAAAAAGAATGAAGCACCTTGATATATATATATACTGATATGTAAATTCTCCCAGATGTATTATTAATGGGGAAAAAAAGCAAAACATAAAAAGGTATATAATCATTTGTGCACAAAGAGCAAAATACATGTATAGGAAACTTAAATATATATTAAACATATATATAAATTATATATACAATTTATCTTTGGAAGAACATGCATAACATTGATCATCTATGGAATTAGATGGCTATGGGATGTAAGTGGAAGGGAGACTCTTCAGTGCATGCTTTTTGCACTCTCTGAACACATACAATTCTATTTTAAAAGTAACCTTAAAAAATCAAAAATAGAGACTTCCCTTTCAGTTGGTACAGTGGATAAGAATCCGCCTGCCACAAGGGACACAAGTTCGATCCCTGGTCCAGGAGGAGTCCACTCACCACAGAGCAACTAAGCCTGTGGGCCGTAGCTACTGAAGATGCACACTCTAGGGCCAATGAGCCACAACTACGGAGCCCGTGTCCCACAACTACGGAAGCCCCCAGGCCCAAGAGCCAGGAAACCGCAACCACCGAAGCCTGCATGGAGCACCTACTGAAGCCCATGGGCCTAGAGCCTGTGCGCCACAAGAGAAGCCACCTCAGTGAGAAGCCCCATGTACCGCAACTAGAGAGCTGCCGTTGCTGGCCGCAAGTAGAGAAAGCCCAAGCACAGCAACAAAGACCCAGTGCAATCAAAAATAAATAGATAAAACAATTTTTTAAAAATCTACATACAGAGAAACATATATGACACACTCCCCCATGAATCTGTTTATGTGACATGCTTAGCTATAACCGTTTGTTTTATCCGTAGTCCATTTTCGGCCCATTGGTGCCATGAATTGAGCTGAATTGTACCCATGCTACAAACCCTTCACACTTCACATATTCAGTACTTGGGCAAAGGTCACAGCAGAAGAGTCACAGTGGTCTGAGGCTTTTCCTAGAACTTGGAAGAGGCTTTGAATTCAGCCAGAGGTCATACCCTAGCAGTTTATGGGACACCGGAGTCTCAAGAGCTTTGCCTGGCCCACATAATTTTTTTAAGTGGGAAATTCCACATAAACTGAATTTCCAGAATCTGTTTTTTTTTTTTTTTTTTTAAATCAGAGAATTGGGTAACACTGAGCAGGCAGTTTCCTCCTGTTGACAGCTTGGAGGAGCTGAGTGGTGACAGGTCTGTTCTTTGAAGGGCATGCCTGGGGAGCCAGCCACAGGCCTGCCTTCCCACGCTTGGTGCCTAGGACACTTCTGTTTTCCGTCTGGTGAGTGTGGACCTTTGAGTTTGAGAGCCTTGATCTTGATCAACCAACCCCCACAGACCTTGTCCAGTGCATCTTCCCGTGCACATGAGTGCTGCTGCTCCTGGAGGACCGAAATTCTACATCATTTATGGTCGTGTCCCTAGAGCTAAGCATAGTCCCTGAACACAAAGAGCAGGCGCTCGCCAAATATTTGTGGAATAAATGCAGAGCTCCTTCCACAGCACCCCTATGTGGGGTGGCCCTAGGTTTTCCCCTGCCAGTTCCAGTGTCGGCAAGGCAGCAACATGTGATGGCGAGGAACAGGCCTGGTCTGATGCCAGAACCCAGCCTCTGTGCACTGACTCTGAATTCAATCTCAGAGTTTTGGGGTAAAGTTGAAAAGAATAGCTTTTTTTGCAGGTGCCAAGCAAAGAGTCCAGGGCAGCTAGTGCTTAAAAGACCCAACCTTCCTGAAGATTTTCAAGGAAAAGTTTATAAAACAAGGTGAGGGAAGGGGGTTATGGGGTGTGTGACCATCTCATGGACATTCTTCTGACTGGTTGGTGGTGAGGTACTTGGGAGTCAGCATCATCAACTTTCTGGTTTCAACCAGTATGGGGTCTAGAGTTTTTGGGCAGCATAGGTAGTTTCTTCCATCTGGTGGGGTTTCAGTATCTGCAAAACAGCTCAAAGGACACGGCTCGGAATATTATCTATATTCCTTGAAGAGGAACTAAAGGTCCTTGACTTTATTTAACGGTTAGAGTATTATTTTGTCTTGGTTGGCTGGTTTTTTTTTTTTTTTCTGCATTTTCTCACTTCTCTGATTGAATGTATTCTTTGACTAAAGTTTTTATACAGACAAAGGCAAGTGGAGGTCATGGGTGGGTGTCTATTCTGGAAAGGCTTCATAGGGTCCTGCTGGGCTATGGGTCCTCATATTTCCTATCATGTTATCTTCACTCCACTAGGGCTCAATTTTTCATCTGTCAATGGAAAAAGAGTTCCTATTCATTGAATTTTTTGTAATGATTAAATGGGACTTCCCTGATGGCTCAGCAGGTAAAAAAAATTCTACCTGCAACACAGGAGATGTGGGTTTGATCCCTGGGTAGGGAAGATCCCCTAGAGAAGGAAATGGCAACCCACTCCAGCATTCTTGCCTGGGAAATCACATGGACAGAGGAGCCTGGTGGGCGGATAATGCATGTAAAGTGCCTGGCTGTTAGTAAATGTTCAATAACCACCAAGACTATTCATAGAAGTTTTCACAGCTGTTTTACAAAACAATAAAATATGTACCCAGATGGCTTATTGGAAATCAAATTTTTAAATATATGCTGAATGGTTTTGAGACAGGGAAGTGCAGCTCAGTGATACACCAATATGCCTATACTTGAAAGAATTTTCCATTTTTATCAGACTGGTTCAAAGTAGGCTAAAGAGATATTGCGCAATATTATTCCTATTGTTATTTTACATTCTTGCTAACTATGCCATCTGCAAATACATCTATGAAGATTTGCACTTTTCTGTCCTCTGTACTGTGTAACCCAGTTCACCTTTAAAAGACAGAAGAGAGATGAGTAGGGTTCAGAGTGTGACAGGAGGAGCATGTGAGAAGATGGAGACTGAAGCCGAGTCGGGTGGAGGCTCCCATTCAGAGAAAGATGAGGAGGGGCCAGCTGGCAGGAGGCAGAGGCGCCCAGGAGAGGGGGCAGCCGTAGCTGGCACCTGGGGTCAGGCACGCTTCTCGCTAGGTGTGGACAGAGTGTCCCAGGCACTGAGTGAGCACGGGCAAGACCAGGGAGGACAGGAGCCCCACCACCACTCAAGTTATTCAGTCCCTGAGTCCATCCTAGGTACACAGAGCCTTCTGACTTACTAACATACACCTATTTCACCCCTTCAGCCTGTTTCCTTTCCTGTAAAATTGAGCCGCAATAGCTTACATGTCCTGAGAGCTTTCGTCTAGTGCTCTGCAAGCCCTTCTCCTGTATCACCTCATTTAATCCTCGCAACAACCATAGGCAGTAGGTAGTATCATTAACCCCATTTGAAGACAGAATAAAAAAGAGAGATTTGCCCAAAGTCAGTAAGTAACAAAGCCAAGGTTTTAATCCTGGCAGCCCCAAAGCCAGGGTTCATGGACACACCTCGCCCCGGAGGGCTGAGCTCACGAGAGGGATGAGGCATGCAAAGTGCCCTGTGCAGGGCTGCCTTCAGTTGTCAGCAACCTGGCTGTTCCTGCTGCTGTTGCTACTGCTATTGTTGTTGCTGCTTTTGCTGCTATTGTTGTTGTTGCAGCAACAATAGTTTTTGCTGCTGCTGTTGTTGCTCTTACTCTTTCTGCTGCTGTTACTGCTGCTGTTGTTACCATTGCTGCTGTTGCTATTGCTGTTGCTGTTGTTGTTGCTGTTCCTGCTGCTGTTGCTGTAGTTGTTGCTGTTGTTGCTTCTGTTTCTGCTGCTGCTGCTATTGTTGCTGCTGTTGCTGTTGCTGCTGGTGGTGCTGTTGTTGATGTTGCTGCTATTGCTGTTGTTCCTGTTCCTGTTGCTGTTGTTACTGGTGTTGATGCTGTTGCTGTTGTTGCTGTTACTGCTGCTGGTGTTGTTGGTGCTGTTGCTGCTGCTGTTGCTGTTGTTTCTCCTGCTGCTGTTGTTGTCACTGTTGCTGTTGTTGCTTCTGTTGCTGTTCTTGCTGCTGCTGTTTTTGTTGCTGCCATTGCTGTTTTTGCTGCTACTGTTGCTGCTGTTGCTGTTTTTGCTGCTGCTGTTGCTGCTGTTGCTGTTTTTGCTGCTGCTGCTGCTATTGCTGTTGCTGTTTTTGCTGCTGCTGCTGCTATTGCTGTTGCTGCTGGTGGTGGTGTTGCTGCTGTTGTTGTTGCTCCTGTTGCTGTTACTGCTGTTGCTGATGCTTTTGTTGCTGCTATTGCTGTTGTTGCTGCTGTTGTTCCTGTTGTTACTGCTGCTGCTGCTGCTGTTGTTGCTGCTGCTGTTGCTGTTGTTGCTGCTGCTGTTGCTGTTGTTGTTGCTGCTGCTGTTGCTGTTGCTGTTGTTGCTGCTGCTGTTGCTGTACTTGCTGCTGTTGCTGCTGCAACTATCGTTTTTGTTGTTGCCACTGTTGACAAGGAGGCCCTTGGAGCTTGGTTGTTGAGCTTGGGCCCCTGCATCTGGAGTCTGAGAGGACTCCAGAACCACCTGGATTACGGCGAGCTTCTGCTCCTCTCTGTTTCTCAGATGGATCCAGAGACTGAGGCAAGACTAAGCCCCTCCAAGTGGGGGGCATTCTATGAGGAATTGGGGGACCCAGGAGCAGCCCCAACCTGGATTTCAGTATTATAAACACAAGCATGCCAAGAGGGTGTGGCTGGGAACAGCAAAGTGAAGAAAGCAGCATTTTTACATGAATATCAGCAAGATCCTCATATTCATAAAGACAAGATGACTAAGAAAAGTTGCAATTTGAAAAAATTTTTAAATTAATTTTTATTTGCTCCTTACTTTTACTGAAAAGTCAATAATCTTTGGTAAAAATGGTTTCTCAAGTCCTATTTGCAGAAGAGATGATAACAGTGTCTATATTTTGCATTCATCTAAGGGATAGAAAATTAATTTCAGATGTTTAGCGTGTTCTCTATTACAGAGAGGAGTGAGACACCTTGAATAAAGAATGTGGGCCAGTCCCACTCCTGGGAGAGCATTTTAGGAGTGACTTCATCCACAATAGCTGCTCACGATGCTCTTTCCATTTTCTTTTTGAGCATCACCACAAGGAACACTTGGCAAGACTGATCCTGGACAAAGCTTATACTCATTTGTTGCTCCATTTTTCTATTATCCACTTTATCTTGATTTTCAGTTCCTCATAATCTCTTTCTCCTCTCTCCTTTTTTGTTTTATTATTGCAGGTCAGGAAAAAACAAAGAAAAGATGATTTACATTGAAGTCAAGAAACTAGACCCTCCACTAAATTAAGAAGAGAGAGCTGCTCTAGTTTGCTTTGACAATAACAAGGCAAGAATCGAACATTTCTGCTCTCACCACAAAGCCTATACTTGTCAACCTTACTTCTGTTTGGACACTATTAACCTTGATCTATAACCAAATGGAATCTGTTGTACTGCTGTATGCAAATCTGCCTCTAGGATGAGGTCTTAGAGGTTCAAGCAAATCTTCACTTGCTTAAACACTTCCAATGACCTCATCTTACATAGGTACCTTCAGAGGGGATGCCAGTACTCCTCTGGACCAGATATTTCCAGAGTAGGTTCTAGAATATCTCAAGGGAGAAGCAAAAAGTCTGTCTACGAAAGAAATAGCTTACACATAAAAAAAATGTCAAGATTTTATCATTTAAGTCAGCAGAAATCTGGCTACAAGTTTAGGAATGAATCGTAAAGATACAAGGCCCAGGAGGATGAAACATAATAATGAGTCAGGTAAGATTTACTGATCTGAGTGCTCTGACCCAAGATTCTAGATTTAATGTGCTGGCTGGAACCTCTAGCATCAGCTCCAACAGTTAGCAGAACAACAACATGAGAAAAATTATGAGTATATTTCCATAATTTGAAATAAGGAGGACTACTTAGGCAAAAGCATAATCCAAGAGACATAAAGTGAATGACTGACTGATTGATGTGACAACACAAGACAAGGCTAAATTAAATGAGGCTAGCTGTTTAACACACCCCAAAAGTAAATTTAATGAATGAGTGACAGATTTGGGGAAATATTTGCCACATATAAAATATTAAAGGGCAAATACCCAAAATAAATAAAAAGCTACTAAAAGTCAATAAAGAAATGATAATCCTTTACACAGACCATAGGAAAAAAATGGTTCAAGAATACAAAGTTATTTATAGAAATAGCTTTAAAATATGGTTAGGTTTTATATATATATATAAAGGTATGTATCCTCACTGCTGGGAAATAATAATGAAATATTTTTTACTCTTCAGATTAATTAATAAAATTAATTTAGAAAATTGAAAATATCAAGTATGGATGAGGATATGAAAGAACGTTCACGCATTGCTGGCATGCATGAGTTGATTGGTTTAGTCTTTAGAAAGCAGTTTGGCAGTGTCCGTGCACATATTAGAAATGTGCACATCTGGACCCAACAATTTCACCACTCAGTATCTATTTTTGAGAAACACTAAAGTGTATACAGATTCATCTCGGAGGTATTCACCGCATCATTTGTTGATGAGAGCAAAAATTGGAAATAACCAAAGTCCTTGTATGTGAGGAATGCTTAAATAAGCTATGGTATATCAACTCATCAGTGGAAAAAGAGTGAAAATGACATATAGCTACTCCATATAAAGACCTTCATGGTGGAGGGCTAAGGTGAGTTTTGGAATAAGGATGTGGAAATAATAGGATGCGCATCTAACTAATGATCTAGGGGGAGAGGAATGGGACTGGCAGGGCACAGGAACGATGAGAAAGGTTTTGCTTTTTCTGCAAGTCTTGCATTTTTATTTTTTCACGTGTCGATCTGCGGCATGCTCATGCTGTTTTTAAAAATAAATGATTAACTGGGAAATAGTTTGATGGTTTCTTTAAAAACTAAACATGTACTTACAATATCACTCAGCAATTGCCCTCCTGGGTATTTATACCAGAGAAAGGAAAACATGCATCCACACGAAATACCATACACAATTGCTCATGGCAGTTTTCGTCTCTAATTAAACAAAATCTGGAAATAATCAAAATGTTCCTCATACCAAGGAACACTCCTCAGCAAGAAAAAGGAACAAATCAACAAGACACACACAACTTGAATGGATCTCAAGGGTGCTAGGCTGAGTGATAAAGGCCAGTCTCCAAAGGTCAGTCATGAAAGGAAAAACTCCTGAGATGGAAAACAGATCAGTAATTATGGTAGTGGTTACATAAATACATAAATCTACTCATGTGATAAAGTGACATGGGTCTATACTCACATAAAGCACCAATGTCAGTTTCCCGGTTTTGATATTTTCTATAATTATATGAGATGGAACCATTGGGGAACACCAGGTGAAGGGGACCCAGAATCTCTCTGGATTGCCTTTGTAAATTCCCATGAATCTAGTTATTTCAAAATAAAAGATTAAAAACAATATTTTCAAAATGAAATGCTATGGGGACCCAGAAGAGGCCACTTCTCTGTAACAATGTTTCTTAAAGTTAATGGTCAAAATGTATTTGACCTCCAAAGGAAGCTATGTTCCTCTGTCCAGAAAACTGCATATCCAAAATTTGCATATACTTTCACAGGCTTTTACCAATCCCTCACTCAGTTAAGAACTCTTGCTGTTGACACAAGTTTCAGTCCATAAACCAAATCCAGCATGCTGCCTGTTTTTAAATAAAGTTTTATTGACACACAGCCACATGCATTGACTTCTATTTTGTCTAAGGCAACTTTGCAGCCACCGCAGCAGAGTAAGTGGCTGCTGCAAAGATTCTCTGATGTACAAACCTTAAAATATTCGCTATGTAGCCCTTTATGGGGTTTACCTGATAGCTCAGCTGGTAAAGAATCCACCTGCAATGTAGGAGACCCCAGTTCAATTCCTGGGTCCGGAAGATCCCCTGGAGAAGGGATAGGCTGCCCACATCAGTATTCATGGGCTTTCCTGGTGGCTCAGGTGGTAAAGAATCTGTCTGCAATGCGGGAGACCTGGGTTCGATCCCTGGGTTGGGAAGATCCCCTGGAGGAGGGCATGGCAACCCACTCCAGTATTCTTGCCTGGAGAATCCCCCTGGACAGAGGAACCTGGTGGGCTACAGTTCATGGGGTTGCAAAGAGTCAGACATGACTGATTAAGCACAGCACAGCAGCCCTTTATGGAAAAAGCTTGCTGACCCCTGGGTAGAATCCCACCTCTGTAAACTGAAAGAAATGATGGAACTTAAAAAAACAATAAAAGCACAGAGAAGGCAATACTGTTAACATTATAAAGTCTGCGTTCCTTCTGTGTGCCTGGAACGCAGCACCCGTTGTGTAGGCAAACAGGCGAGAAGTCAGGCAAGAAGGTGGCAGTTTGGAAAGAAGAAGCACTCAATTACCCCAGCACACTTGTGCACACGGCCCCTTGTGGCTTCCTCCCTGTGCCCTGAGGTGGGCTGGGCTGCCCAGCGGCCTCGGGGCGTGTTCTGGGTGCGGTGATTCCCGAAAGCCCCAGCACTCTTGAGGAAAAGAACTAGGTGGGCCGTGCAGATTGGGGTGGCCACGTAAACTGGGAGGGGCGACTTGGGAGGGGAAGAGTCAGGGACCACTCTATCTACTTTGTAAGATGTGCTCAGTAAAAGCCCCATTATCTAACAAGTCCCACTCATCAAAGACTATTATTTTCATTTAACCTAAAACAAAAAGAATGTATTTTTATTTCTTCAGTGAAAGAGGAACGTCTTTTCTCTAAGAATATGTCTCCTGTTAGGAGTTCTTCGGCTTTTTCTGGCGTAAGCCACGTTCCTGATGCATTGTTGATCATTTGCAATTTGAGTCTCTTTAAAGTAGAACCAAAACTCAAAACACTTTGAAACAACCTGGATTCAAAATTCCAGATTTTTACCATACTTTTTTCCTTTAATATTTGACTTGTCCACATTTACATGACATTTTTAGTGACTCACTCTATTGAATATTGAGAAAGCATTTAATTCAGGGGTCCCCAACCCCCAGGCTACAGACTGTAGCCTGTTAGAAACTGGGATGCACAGCAGGAGGTGAGGATTAGGCAGGCAAAACCAAAACTATCATCCCACCCAGGCCAGTGGCAATACTGTCTTCCATGAAACCAGTCACTGGTGCCCAACGTAGGGAACTGCTGATTTAACTTACTTTAATTGTGTATTAAAAATGCATTTTTACCTTTCTATTTCATCAGATTACATGATGTCATCAAATTAGGTAATCACAATATAGAGTTCAAAGAGAAAAAACAGATTTAGGAGCAAATCTAACTGATCCCTGGTCCTCCTGTAACTCAACTAAGAGACACAGATGGGTATCACATTAGAACGTGGCCACCTAGCCGAGCTGAGGGCTCGCCAGCTGGTTTGCTACCCATTGCAAGTCTGTGTGCCCGAAAACACAGCAAAGCCAAGCAAACCTAAATGTCAGAGTTTGGAGCCGAGAAAGGTTTATTGCAACCCCCAGAATCATGCCAGGAGAATGTGTGTCTCATGCCCCCAAAACCCATCAACTCCCTGAAGGAGTTCAGCAAAGCATTTTTAAAGATGGGGGTGGGAAGGATGGCAGGGTTTGTGATCAGTTCCTACATCATTTCTGACTGGCTGATGGGAAGACGACATGGCCATGTCACAGCGGTAAACCTGAGCAATCCTTAGGCTCCAGTAGGTCTGGGGGTTACAGTGCTCAGCATCATCAAGCAGTTAATTTCTTCCCTTTGGTGGTAGCATCCGAAAAACTCAGGAAATAAGCATGAAATACCATGATCTGGGTGCTTCAGGGAGGAGCTACAGCAGAGGATATGGGGGAGGGGTCTGCCCCAGGAAGGTCCCACAGGGTTCTGATCTGTTACAGTTTCACAGAGAGAAAGTGTGCCCATCGGGGTTCCCCAGAAAAAACAGAACCAATGCACGATGTACATATACACATATGTGAAAGGAAACTTTGGCTTACATTGATTGTAAGAAGTCCCATGATCTACTGTCTACAAGCCAGAGACCCAGGGAAACCAGCTGTAAAGACCAGGGGCGCATGATGCGGTAACTCCCGGTCCCAGGGCAGAAGACAGATGCCCCGCTCATAGCAGCAGGAAGGGAGGATGGCAGGCAGGAACAACACTCCCTCCTCTCCTTCTCGTTCTGCTCAGTCCATGGATTGGACGATGCCCACCCAGGTTGTTGGCGGCAGGGGGCATCCACTTTTGCTGAGTCCACCGCTTCGCTTCCAATGCCGATCTCATCCTGAAACACCCTCACAGACACACTCAGGCATCCTGCTTCATCAGGACACAGGATTCACATTCATGGGGGTGGGGGGCGCTCTGCAAACCAGTTCACTGGAGGCTGGTCTCAAGAGCTCCTTCTAAGCCCAATGCCGCTATGGTAAACAAAACATAGAACTCCCCTTGTTTCTCTCATGCAAGCTTGACAAATAGGACAATACGTCTAAAACACCAGGACCCTGATCAAACCCCAAGAGTAAAGCTGTCTTCCCTTTTCCCCGTTTGGCAGGTCTTAGCACAGTATCCTCGGTTAACCAGAACTCTGAAGCTGTGAACTTGGGTGACCCCCATGAAAGTTCTGAAATCAAAACTGACTTGGCAAAGACTTCTCTCCCAAAACAGTCTGACTATGCTTACACCATCAGGCAACCGGGTCTCGGGCTCAGGTTCACTTTCAGATGTCTCCAGCAACGATTCCTCTAAGGCAGGAAGATGTGGAGTGAGAGGGGACCACGTCCGTCACTCTCTGGCTGCTGTAATTTGGGGGTCTGTGTGATTTCCATGTGCCCTCAATCTGCATTTCCCTGCTGAGAGCCCAGCGCATCTTGTCTCAGGAGTGCTTGCCCTCAAGCATAAGGCACCCAAGGACACCACCTCAATCATGACTGGGCCTGGCAAAATTGAGCCGTCTGTGTTCCAGGTTCCCTTGTCCCTGCCTATCCTCCTCCCCACGCCCACCCTCCCTGGCCACACCAGGGCCCTTTGACACCAATGGCTCAGCAGGTAAAGAATCTGCCTGCAATCCAGGAGACACAGGGTCAATCCCCGGATCAGGAAGATCCCCTGGAGGAAGAAACCCGCTCCAGTAGTCTTGCCTGAAAAATTCCATGGACAGAGCAGCCTAGAGGGCTACAATCCATGGGGTTGTAGCCAACAAAAGAGTTGGATACAACTGAGCGACTAAGCAAGCAAGCCAATTTCCCCTGTGGCCCCTCATCAAAAAAGATCCATTCCATGCCCCAGAATCTTAGGGCTCAGCTGGGGAGCGACCTGTGGGGCAGAGGGTGTTAATTCTGGGAAGCAGTTCTGCTGGGTTGTGGGAACTAGCAGTCTGCATCCCAGAGTTCAATCACTTCAGTGCTTAGATGCCCAGAAACTCCTAAAAACAATGACTCAGAACAACTAGTGCTGGCTTGGATTCCCAGGTCAGAGACTCTATCCCAGAACACTCTTCCCGGCTTCAGACATCTCTATTTAGACATGCTGAGGGTTCCTGTGGGCCTCCCAGGTGGCGCTAGTGATAAAGAACCCGCCTGCCAATGCAGGAGACATAAGAGACGCAGGTCTGAACCCTGCATCGGGAAGATCCCCTGGAGGAGGACATAGCAAACCACTCCAGTGTTCTCACCTGGAGAGTCCCATGGACAGAGGAGCCTGGCGGGCTACAGTCCATAGGGTCGCATAGTCAGACGCAACTGAAGCTGCTTAGCATGAGGGTTCCGGTAACCAGCATATCTCACTGCGATTTTACTGCCAATGACAAAAAAGTTAATCATCTTCAGATTTTGAAAAAAGGAAGAACTCTGTAGAGGTCCATATTCATATCTTTCTTGCACATTTTCTAAGCCATCTGTCATCCCCAGGAAATCTTGTGGAATGTTACAGATATTTTACCCCCAGAACAGATGTTCGGTGAGGATTTTCCCGTCAGGCAGAAATACTAAGGTCAGAAACCACAGAGGCAGTAGAGGCCACCCAGTGCCTGAGCCCTCAGAGCTCTCAACCCTGCAGGGGCCCAGCTCAAACACAACAAACTGGAACT
Source organism: Bubalus bubalis (assembly GCF_019923935.1). Taxonomy (NCBI): domain Eukaryota; kingdom Metazoa; phylum Chordata; class Mammalia; order Artiodactyla; family Bovidae; genus Bubalus; species Bubalus bubalis. The sequence continues at coordinate 7,755,530 of NC_059166.1, forward strand.
GTAACCAGGACCCTGTCTGGGGTGTCCCTCATCACTGGAGAAACAACCTCAGACTACTAACCATGGTACGAAGTGCGAGGGTCTCCTCTACTCGGGAGTGCTGTTCACCAGGACAAGATGAACAAGATGGGTGTGGGCTTTGACACCGCAGGCGGGTGGGGGAATACCCTAGAGATGACAGCGCGATGTGGAGCCAGGCTGGGGACCAAGAGGGAAGTGCCAGATCCCCAAAGTCAAGCTGGTCTTGCTTCTTGAGTGGGGACAGCTCTCCCTGGGGAGCCAACACTTAGTACAGTTCTAGGAGTTCACAGACAAAGGAGAATACCTGGAGGACAATTTGGAGTTTGGAGACAATACCCCGAAAGGCTGAGGTTCAGTGTGTGCAGGAGGTGGAGAGGCAGGCAGAGTGGCCAGGGCTGCCCAACCTTGACCTTGTGGGCAGAGAGCTGGGCAGGGAGAGATGGGATGGGCAGCAGGAGGCACGGAGCCACGAGAAGCGGACAGATGAGAGAGATTAAGGGAGAAAAGAAAAAGGATGACCATTAGCTGTGGAGCCAGAGGCTAAAGGGGCATTTAAGAAGAGCATAGCAATGACATTTATCCCATAACAAACACAGTAGACACTAACTTCACAAGCTCGACAGCCTGGGGACAATTCCAGGACCAGGTTCAGAGGTCCTGAGGCCATCGGTGTCTAGAGCATCACACAGGAATTTTTGTCCACAAGGCAACCAGAAATCACAAAAACAGATTCAAGTATTCTCAAGTACTGTTTCAGAAAGAAAGAAAAAAGACATTTTAGGAACACTTTCATCCAAAATGGTTCAAAGAGAAATAACATTAAGACTGAGAGGAAGGGTAGTTTTACATTTTATTCTTCATAACTTTGGCATTTCCTCAATTTTCTGCAATGCATGTATTAAAAAAAAAAACATGTGTTAGGCAGGATATGGTGCCTATAAAAATACGTGTGATAGATGGGTCACTGTTAAAGATTTCCTTTCTGAATTCATTCCTGGTCTAGCCTCCATCACACCAAAGGTAACAACTATTCCAGACTTTGTCTCTCCGATTTCCTTGTTTTGAGTGTACAACACACACACAGACCACACACACATACAAATGTGTGTATGCATCCTGTTAAAAAACAAAAATTCCACTGAGTACATTTTAAAGATCTAACTGACTTTACTGAACAATTCAGGCATCGGGCAGCATCCCACGCATTGTGTGGAAGGAAGCCTCAAAGGGTGACAGAAAGGGAAATTTTCTAAAGACAGGAAGGATGTGAGAGAGTGCATGTATGCTCATTGGCTAAGTCGTGTACAGCTCTTTTGCAAGCTCATGGACTGTAGCCCGCCAGGCTCCTATGTCCATGAGATTCTCCAGGCAACAACACTGGAGTGGGTTGCCATTTCCTTCTCCAGGGGATCTTCCCAACCCAGGGATGGAACCCAGGTCTCCTGCATTGGCAGGTGGATTCTTTACCACTGAGCCATCTAGGAAGCCCCAAAGGCAGGACAAGGAAGTCATAAACGTGGAAACAAAATTGTTTCAGATTCAGATCATCTTTCTTCGGGGGAAAAGGGGTCTTCCAGGCACCACCTCACCTTCCTTTGGGGGATGGAGAAGGTGCTGACCAGAAAGTATCTGACCGACAGGTTAAGGCTGTATTTCTGGGGGAGTCTGAGCTTCAGTTAAGTTAGGTATTAAGCCCTGATTTGGTGGCCTGATGTAGTACAAGTGAATCCTTTTGGGGCCTGTGGTCTTATTTTAATGCTATCAACTTATTTTTAATATATTTTGTAAATGTTACTGAAATACAGTTAATTTCAGTCTCTATTTTCATCTTTGTTTTATATTTTTATTACTTTTTGCTTTTATCTTCATCTTCACTTTTCTTACTTTGGGTTTATCCTGCGGTTCTTTTTCTAATTCCCTATCCCGAATGACCATTTAGACTCTGAGCCTCAGCCGTCACAGATATCTAGCACGTTGGCCGATTCTGATCTGAGAGGCTGTTCCATACATCCCCGCATCCCTGCCCCAGGCTTCCTATCTCCTGGTGGGACCTTCAACTGGGAGAAAGTCCCAAAGCTCCACCCCCTCTCTCAGGCTCTGTTTAAGCCCCTTATCACACAAACGGCACAGCAATGTTTTCCCACAGCCATGGGTTGTTTTCTTCTCAGAGACATGCTGAGTTGGGAGGCCAGGAAAACGTCTATTCCTGGGTCTTCAAAGGAGAGCAGCCCCTGATGCTGTCCGGGGACTCCTCCGTAGCCATGCCTGGCTGTCTGTTAGAAGTGACCGCCCAGGGTCAGACACTGATGCATCACTGCCTCAGCTCAAACACATCTTAAAATCACGGTTTTCTCTCTTCCAAAGGCAAGAGACTGCTAAGTGTGGTGGGCGTGGTAATGAAGTTAACGGGAGGACAAAGGGGGAATTCTAAAGAAGAGATTCCCTCTCCCTTCTTCCAAGTGTTGGCTCCAGAGAACTTGGCCAAGTTCATCTAGTGAGCCATTCTTTCTAAAGCATCCAGAGAAGGGAGGATTCGTTAAGAGCAAATGTCTGGAATGAAAGGAAGTCCCATGAAACCGATTAAACAGGGTTCTCCAATAGATCAAACTAGGCAAAGGTGAATAGACAGCAGAAGACGAAGAGGGAAGACAGAGTCAGAGAGAAGTGAGGAAGGCCTTGAGAGACAGGTTTGACTTGTCTTTCCTGCTGCCACTTTGTGTCTGCAACTGCTGAGGCAAGAGGCAGAGGGGGTCAGGGCTGACCCGGCATCAAGATGGATTGCTCTGTTTACTAGCTATGCGACACACATGTACAGACTTCTGCTGCAAGTATCAAATTGTCCTCCAGAAGGTGTTAGAAATTAATTGCGCCGACACACCAGAGGAGAGCCTGCTTTTTCATGCCGTCATCCCCCCAACAGCTTCTCTCTCACTCACTCGCTCACCCTCTCACACCCGAACACATACGCACCACCGCCGCACAGTCTTGCCGAGTGGATCCGCCAAAGATCACACCGCAAGGCTGTTTCACCCATGCTTCTTTGAGCGGTGAGGCTGAACGTGTTTTCAAATTTCTTGGCAATTTTCTTTTTGCTGTGACATGACTATTTTTGCCCTTTGCCCATTTTCTCTCTGAAATCGTCTGCTTTTCCTTATTAACAGGTAAGAGCCTTTTGTATATTAGGAATAATAACACTTTGGCATAGAATCTTCAGTTTGTGTCTTGGAGTTGGCCTCTGGCCTTTTAGGGGTTTTGGGTGGGTGGGGGAAATTTTTCACATATAGAATTCTTTTTTACCAAAGAGAAAAACAAAATGGGCTGCCTCCCTACTCGAGAGGTACCTTAGGTGCGATTGAAATGGAGGTCTCTGTCTTGACCCAGTAACTCTGGGAGTCACCACACCTTTGCCGTGAAGGGAGGGCTCCCCTCCCCACTTCCTCTTTCCACACTCCCAGGACCCCCCCCAACCCCACCCCCATTCCATCCTGAACAAAGCACTCCTCTGCTGTCTGGGACTCAGGGGAAGTCCGAAGCTGCTTCTGGTGAATGGTAAGGTTCTTTCTTCATCATGAAAGAACTCAAAAAGGAAGCAGGGAGTTTAAGAAAGTTACGTGAGAGTTTATTTCAGCAAGAATATGCTCTGAGAGGGAGAGCGGTGAGCAGGGGAGGAGCTGCTGCCCCGGGTTTCTTTAGCAAGCTGGTTCCGAGGGGCTACAAATGAAGGGGTGTATTCACTGGGAAAGGAAGGGTTTGGGGGTCACCTGCCCTGATTTTCGGGGCTTCCTGGTGGCTCAGACAGTAAAGATTCTGCCTGCACTGCAGGAGCCCTGGGTTTAATCCCTGAGTTGGAAAGATCTCCTAGAAAAGGGAATGGGTACCCATTCCAGTACTCTTGCCCAGTGTCCATGGATGGAGGAGCCTGGCTGGCCACAGTCCATGGGGTCATAAAGTGTCAGACACAACTGAGCGACTAACACTTTCACTTTCAGATGAGTTTACTTCTGGATGACCAACAGGTTTCAATTTAAAATGACCAAACTGGACTTTTCTGGTGATCCAGTGGTTAAGAGTTCACCTTAAGAGGGGACATGAGTTTGATCCCTGATCTGGGAAGATTTCACATGCTGAGTAGCAACTAAGCCTGAGTCTCATAGCTACTGAAGCCCTCACACCTAGAGCCCAAGCTCCGCAACATGAGAAACCACCGAAATAGAAGCCATGCACTGTGACTAGAGAAAGCCCAAGAGCAGCAACGAAGACCCAGCAGAGCCAGAAATAAATAAAATAAAATGAATTTTTAAAAAGAATAAGAGAAAGACACACTATTGAGAGGGTTAACAGTCAGGAAGGCTAGGGGTCCCCAAGAGGCACGAGGAAATGAACTGCAAGTGGCAGGCATTTCTTTCTTCTTTTCTCTTATTCCTGCATTGCCATGATGGCACCTGGTTCCACCTGAACTTAATTTTTCTCAAACCTTGAGCTAACCAGTGCAGTTTTCTTATGGAAATGTTTTTCTTAAGCCATGTTAATGAAACTATGTATTTGCTTTGGAAGTGATCAGTGCAAAGAAATAGAGGAAAACAATAGACTGGGAAAGACTAGAGATCTCTTCAAGAAAATTAGAGATACCAAGGGAACATTTCATGCAAAGATGAGCACAACAAAGGACAGAAACATTATGGACCTAACAGAAGCAGAAGACATTAAGAAGAGGTGGCAAGGATACCTAGAAGAACTATACAAAAAAGATCTTAATGACCCAGATAACCATGATGATGTGATCACTCACCTAGAGCCAGACATCCTGGACTGCAAAGTCAAGTGGGTCTTAGGAATCATCACTACGAACAAAGCTAATGGAGGTGATAGAATTCCAATTGAGCTATTTCAAATCCTGAAAGATGATGCTGTGAAAGTGCTGCACTCAATATGCCAGCAAATTTTGAAAACTCAGCAGTGGCCACAGGATTGGAAAAGGTCAGTTTTCATTCCAATCCCAAAGAAAGGCAATGCCAAAGAACGCTCAAACTACCACACAATTGCACTCATCTCACACGCTAGTAAAGTAATGCTCAAAATTCTCCAAGCCAGGCTTCAGCAATACATGAACCATGAATTCCAGATGTTCAAGCTGGTTTTAGAAAAGGTAGAGGAACCAGAGATCAAATTGCCAACATTCGCTGGATCATGGAAAAAGCAAGAGAGTTCCAGAAAAACATCTATTTCTGCTTTATTGACTATGCCAACACCTTTGACTGTGTGGATCACAATAAACTGTAGAAAATTCTGAAAGAGATGGGCATACCAGACCACTTGACCTGCCTCTTGAGAAACCTGTATGCGGGTCAGGAAGCAACAGTTAGAACTGAACATGGAACAACAGACTGGTTCCAAATAGGAAAAGGAGTACATCAAGGCTGTATATTGTGACCCTACTTATTTAACTTATATGCAGAGTACATCATGAGACATGTTGGGCTGGAAGAAGCACAATCTGGAATCTTGTGGGAGAAATATCAGTAACCTCAGATATGCAGATGACACCACCCTTATGGCAGAAAGCTAAGAAGAACATAAGAGCCTCTTGATGAAAGTGAAAGAGGAGAGTGAAAAAGTTGGCTTAAACCTCAACATTCAGAAAACTAAGATCACAGCATCCGTTCCCATCATTTCATGCCAAATAGATGGGGAAACTATGGAAACAGTGTCAGACTTTATTTTTCTGGGCTCCAAAATCACTGCAGATGGTGACTGCAGCCATGAAATTACAAGACGCTTAAGGAAAGTTATGACCAACCTAGACAGCATGTTAAAAAACAGAGACATTACTTTGCCAACAAAAGTCCATCTAGTGAAGGCTATGGTTTTTCCAGTAGTCATGTATGGATGTGAGAGTTGGACTGTGAAGAAAGCTGAGCACTGAAGAATTGATGCTTTTGAACTGTGGTGTTGGAGAAGACTCTTGAGAGTCCCTTGGACTGTAAGGAGATCCAACCAGTCCATTCTAAAGGAGATCAGTCCTGGGTGTTCATTGGAAGGACTGATGTTGAAGCTGAAACTCCAATACTTTGGCCACCTGATGTGAAGAGTTGACTCATTTGAAAAAACCCTGATGCTGGGAAAGATTGAGGGTACGAGGAGAAGGGGACGACAGAGGATGAGATGGCTGGATGACATCACTAACTCAATGGACATGAGTTTGGGTAAACTCTGGGAGTTGGTGATGGACAGGGAGGCCTGGCGTGCTGCAGTCAGGTTGCAAAGAGTTGGACATGACTGAGCGACTGAACCGAACTGAAAAATGACTCAATCCTTATGGCAGAAAGCAAAGAACTAAAGAGCCTTTTGGTGAAAGTGAAAGAGGAGATTGAAAAATTTGGCTTAAAAATCAACATTCAAAAACTAAAACCATGTCATCCAGTCTCATCACTTCATGGCAAATAGATGGGGAAACAATGGAAACAGTGACAGACTTAATTTTCTTGGGCTCTAAAATCACTGCAGATGGTGACTGCAGCCATGAAATTAAAAGATATTTGCTCCTTGGAAGAAAAACTATGACCAACCTAGACAGCATATTAAAAAGCTGAGACATTACTTTGCCTACAAATGTCTGTCTAGTCAAAGCTATGGTTTTTCCAGTAGTCATATATAGGTGAGAGTGTTGGACCATAAAGAAAGCTGAGCTCTGAAGAATTGATATTTTTGAACTATGATGTTGGAGAAGACTCTTGAGAGCCCCTTGGACTGCAAGGAGATCCAACCAGTCAATCTAAAGGAAATCAGTCCTGAATTTTCATTGGAAGGACTGATGATGAAGCTGAAGCTCCAATACTCTGGCCATTTGATGCGAAAAACTGACTCACTGGAAAAGATCCTGGGAAAGATTGAAGGCAGGAAGAGAAGGGGATGACAGAGGATGAGTTGGTTGGATGGCATCACTGACTTGATGGACATGAGTTTGAGTAAGCTCCAGGTGTGGATAATGGACAGGGAGACCTGGTGTGCTACAGTCCATGGGGTCGCAAAAAGTCAGACACAACTGAGTGACTGAACTGAACTGAACTGAACTGATTTGCTTTGGAGTCTGCTCTTCTTCAATCTGTTCTGCTTAAAACTAATCTATTTCCCAAACCTTGCGCTGATCATGTCTCAGCAAACCAGTACGTTTTACTCTTGGAAATGTTTTCTCAAACAATGTTAATGAAACTGTATTTGCTTGGAAATCTGCCTTTCTTCAAGAGTCATGTGATTGTTTTATGGCTGGAGATGACTCTCCTTGTGCCATTCTATCTCAAAACGCACGTTGTGGGAGAGGGCCTGGTGTGACCCTTTCAGTCTTGAGGTGTTTCTTTTATCTGATTAGCAGCTTGCTAACTGATATGAAAGGGGGCACTCTTTCTGTCCCCTTCTGATGTCTATGTCAGAAGCTTTATCTATCTCTTTTTATACTTTAATAAAACTCTGCACCCAAAAGCTCCGAGTGATTAAGCCTAATTTCTGGCTCCAGATGGAGTTCCTCTCCTCTGGGGGCTACGAATCCTGCTGTCATTCACGGCTCTCAGCCACAAACTTTCACTATGATCATTGTTCAGAAGAATTAATATTAAAAAGTGAATATCACTGATGAACATAGATGCAAAAATCCTTAACAAAATTCTAGCAATCAGAATCCAACAACACATTAAAAAGATCATACACCATGACCAAGTGGGCTTTATCCCAGGGATGCAAGGATTCTTCAATATCTGCAAATCAATGTAATAAAAAATGAAATAAAACAATCAAATCATAGACATTATATATTTTAAGCATGCTTTCTTTCCTTCTATATCTGTTTCTTATTTATGGTTGTTAACCTTGGTGTTAATCTAACTTTGAGTAGCAAACTCATATTATTTGTGTTGAACAATGAACAGAATGCCTTATAAACTTTATTAGGAATGGATGTGTGCTTTTCATCGGCGCAATTCCTGTGTGTTCCTTTTAATTATTATCGTGGACTTGTGACTCTTTTTATAGTCTCAGCTTGTTTCAATAGACTATAATTACTATAATTTGATGATGTCGAAACTGTCCCTGCTGGGCAGTGAGGAGCCCTCCGTACTGTAGACATCTTTGTCTTTTGAACACGACCTTAATCATCTCTGACAGTCTTTGTTGTTTGGCAAAAACATTTCCTCCCACTTTTGAAGTCTGGATTTTCCTTGTCTCTAGGTCTAGCCACAGCAGCTCTTCCTGGGATCTTAATCTCTTTTAGACAAACTGTATAGGAGACCAAAATCTGGGTGCCTTGAGTACACGTGAGATGGGCCGATGGGTTTTGACAGCAGCAGAGAGGCCTCAGAGGGAGCCTCAGCTCTGAGTGAAATTACAAATATTTTGAAGACAACTAGTCAAAAGTTCAAATTTGGACTGAGACCAAGATTAGGCCACAAAAGCTTGCCGTTCACAGATCAATTAGCAAATGTTTAAAGAACACTTACTTTTTTTTGCCTTTCAAATGTTATATGGATTTTTTTTTTAGAGATTTCATTTTTGGTGCAATGAATTACCCTGATTTTTCCTTGTGATTCTTTGGGGTGTTTTTTTCTTTTTTAATTTATTTTTAATTGAAGGATAATTGCTTTACAATATTGCATTGGTTTTTAATGATGAGCAATTCTAGATTTTATCACTAATATTAATGTCTGGGACTATGATAACAAAGCAGATAAAAACCAAACTTTCTCTGAACAGATAGAGAGAGGTCAGGAGTTTGGAGCTGGACAGTAAGTTGCAAAGGGTGGATCATGGGCACCGGTGTCTGGAATTGGAGGGGACATCAGCACTTGGAGGAGAAGTCACAGAGATGGAGGCTGAAGGGCCTGAAATCCTCCCAGGAAGGGGAGGAACATTTTAGTACAATGAGAGGGTCCCTGAAGCATAGACGTGCTACCAGAAGGAGGACTCCTTCCAGGGCTTGAGAGTGAGCTCTCACAGGCCGATAAAACAAAGACTTTATTGGAAAGGGGCGCCTGAGTAGAGAGCAGGAGGGCAAGGGAAGCCAGGAGGACCGCTCCACTATGTGGCTCACAGCCTCAGGTTTTATGGTGATAGGATTAGTTTCCGGGTTGTCTCTAGCCAATCGTTCTGACTCAGGGTCCTTCCTGGTGGCACCAAGATGGATTCCAGAGAGGTGGATTCTGGGAGGTTGGTAGGACATTTGGACTGGTGTCTCCTTTGGACCCTGCCCGAATTCTTCCCGTTGGTGGTTGCTTGTTAGTTCCACTTTCCTCACCAGGACCTCCTGTTTAAGATAACTCATGTAAGTGCTTTACTATGGTGCCTGGCCAGGGTGGGCAGTTTCAGTTAGTGGTTTCCTTAACAGATGGACACTGGGGTTTCTTTGAACAAGGCTAACTGAATGACCAGGTGTGATCCTCTAAAAGTCCAGACCCTCCTTCCAGGATTACGTGGAAACAAAACTAGAATCAGACTTAAAGAAAGGCCCATGTATCACCAAGTTCTCATCTCAGCTGTTCGTTAGCTCTTGAAATACCCCATGATACCCGCCTGGAGCCAGGAGAGACTCCACGTGACATCAGCAGTCAGGGTGGTGAAAAGCAGGTGGTGTGAACCTCCCGGGCCACTTGGCAACTGTCATCCTTTCTGTTCTCAGGCTGCTGGGGGGGAAACGGTGGAGCGTGTTGCGGTTGGGACGAGAGGAGGCATACGACAGACCTCACCCTGCCATTGTCATAACTGAGAATGAGCTGAAGGACACACCGCCGTCTTTTGTGTCTGTGCTTCTCTCTTGGCAAGTTAAGGAGGTGGTGGGTGGGACATGGGAACTGCCTGACCTCTGCAGGGCTCACGTGCTCAGATGTGCCCTATACTCCACATCTTTGTTCTAACTTTCTTCCCTTCTTCTAAAGACGCCCTTTGTCCCTCCATTTTTAACCTAGAAGGCAGATTTGAGCTTCCAGTTTTACAAGTTACAGGTTAGCCAGCTCTTTGTTTTCTTATCACCTTCCCAACTCACCTTTCATTCCCCAAAGGACCTAGGGAGGTATATCTGCTAAAGAAAAGGCCACGTGGTTCCTGGGATCTACAAGGTCACTTCCCAAGGGGACAGCAGCCTCCCTCCACATCCCTCAAAGGGCAGAAGGTCAGAACACATTTGTTTGCATTTGACAGCTAAGTATAGTTCCTAGTGGGCTTCCCTGGTGGCTCAGTGGAAAAGAATCTGCCCACCAATGCAGGAGTCACAGGTTCAATCCCTGGGTGAGGAAGATCCCCTGGAGGAGGAAATGGCAACCCACTTCAGTATTCTTGCCTGGAGAATCTCATGGACAGAGAAGCCTGGTGGGCTACAGTCCTTAGGGTCACAAAAGAGTCAGACAAGACTTAGGGATTAAATAAGAACAACAATGAAGTACCTAGTGGGAGGGGAGTTATTTAGCTAAGACAGAGCAAAAATTTTAACTGAGATGTTTGGAAAATGTCAGTTCAGTTCAGTTGGTCAGTCGTGTCCGACTCTTTGCAACCCCATGGACTGCAGCACACCAGGCCTCCCTGTCCATCACCCACACCTGGAGCTTACTTAAACTCATTTCCATCAAGTTGGTGATGCCATCCAATCATCTCATCCTCTGTCATCCCCTTCTCCTCCTGCCTTCAATCTTTCCCAGCATCAGGGTCTTTGCCAGTGACTTAGTTCTTCACATCAGGTGGCCAAAGTATTGGAATTTCAGCTTCATCATCAGTCCTTCCAATGAATATTCAGGACTGATTTCCTTTAGGATTGACTGGTTGGATCTCCTTGCAGTCCAAGGGGCTCTCAAGAGTCTTCTCCAAACCCACAGTTGAAAACCATTAATTCAGAGAGCTTTCTTTATGGTCCAACTCTCACACCCATTCATGACTACTGGAAGAACCACAGCTTTGACTAGACGGACCTTTGTTGGCAAAGTGATGTCTCTGCTTTTTAATATGCTGTCTAGATTTGTCACAGCTTTTCTTCCAAGGAGCAAGCATCTTTTAATTTCATGACTGCAGTCAGCATCTGCAGTGATTTTAGAGCCCAAGAAAATAAAGTCTGTCACTATTTCCATTGTTTCCCCATCTATCTGCCATGAAGTGATGGGACCAAATGCCACAATCTTAGTTTTCTGAATGTTGAGTTTTAAGCCTGCTTTTTCACTCTCCTATTTCACCTTCATCAAGAAGCTCTTTTCTTTGCTTTCTCCCATAAGGGTGGTATATTCTGCATATCTGAGGCTACTGATATTTCTCCCTGAAATCTTCATTCCAGCTTGTGCTTCATCCAGTCCAGCATGTTGCATGATGTATTCTGCATATAAATTAAATAACCAAGGTGACAATATACAGCCTTGATGTACTCCTTTCCCAGATTGGAACCAGTCTGTTGTTCCATGGCCGGTTCTAACTGTTACTTCTTGACCTGCATACAGATTTTTTAGGAGGCAGGTAAGATGGTTTGGTATTCCCATCTCTTTAAGAATTTTCCAGTTTGTTATGATCTGCATAGTCAAAGGCTTTGGCGTAGTCAGTAAAGCAGAAGTAGATGTTTTTATGGAATTCTCTTGCTTTTTCTATGATCCAGCAAATGTTGGCAATTTGATCTCTGGTTCCTCTGCCATTTCTAAATCCAGCTTGAACATCTGGAAGTTCTCAGTTCACATACTGTTGAATCCTCGCTTGGAGAATTTTGGAAAATGTACCTGCTAAGAAATTTTACATGCAGTCTTGTATGTTTGGGGTGATTTTCATATGTAACATAATATGCCATGTGAAATGTGTGAGAAAGAGAGAGAGAACAAAGTGAATTGGTAAGATGAGACAAACAGAATTTGGATCAGCAAGAAAAATGTGTTTAGCTCACAAAATGCTTGATAGGGCAGGACTAGATTGTGGACTGTCCAGGAGGGAAAGCCTGGCCACTCCAAGGATAGTCAGGCCATGCAGAGAGAATGTGGCAAAACAGGATGGGGAAGGAGAGTCAACAACAACAACAAAAACACTGTCATCTGATTTCCAGTGAAGGCGACCAAATTCTAGGAACTGTAGTGGTTGAATAAATTCTCTTGCTCAATGCATCACTGTACAGTCATGACAAAGAATCAGACCCATGTGGCTGTAATGGAAGAAAATTAACTTGCAGACCAATGTCTATGGCATCACTTCACGAGTTCTCAGGCCACGAAATTCAAATGTGTGAGAAATGCAGTCTTGGGTTTCTCAGACTTAGTTTTTATCTGAAGTCCTCATTCTTCCAGGAAGTGTCCTCCCCGCTGTGCCCTGTCCCCTGCAGTGGGGCCTGGCTCCACCCCCAGCAGAGGGTGTAGGTACAATGGGTGTGGCCCAGCAGCCACCTGGGTCCTGGGGAGCCCTGTCCAGGAGAGCAAGGAGATGGTGGCACCGGAACCAGTCCCCAAGCCATCAACTAGCACCAGACAGACAGCCTCGAATTTCTTCAATGTGAGCAAGAACTCTTATCTTGTTTAAGCTTCAGATGTTTGGGAGATTTCAGTTACAGGCAAATTTAAACCACTGCATTAGACTAACGCACCCCCAGGGAAGTCTACCAATGTCTCGAAATATCAGATTTTGGACCTTCACCCGCAGAGAGGAGACATGGGGGGTGGAAATAGGACACGTTTCCCTTAGCAACCAGCGCAGGGACTGCAGTGTCGGATGGCTCAGTGGTTTCTCCAGCTGGAGCTCAAAGGTTCCCTGGGCCATGCAGATGTGGGGACCAGGCGGACTGGAGCTGGGACGAGGCCATAAAATCAGCAGATGGTGGAGGAGGCATGGGAGTCAAATTCGGCTCATTCCAGGGTTGGGTCCCCTTCTGTGACATAACGTTGCCACTTTAGGGCCACGCTGTGTCCCAGGGAGCACGCTTCCTGTCCTGCAATCACCCGGCCTCTGTAGACACTGGCCCCGCCCACCTGTGCCCATTGGGTCCGACCAGGCAGGCAGCCCCGCCCCCATTGCTTCCTCTGTCTCATCAGTGGTGAGCTTTCAAGACCTGCAGGGAGAAATCTCTAAACGTGGGGCTCTAGACACTGCAGGAAACTGGGGCAGGCTGGGGAGCTGATGTCGAGACCCTCCCATCCCTCCACTTCCTTTGAGGTTGGCTGTGCTGCTCCTCCACGTCCAACAGGATGACTGAAATGACCTCACAAAGGCTTCATTTCTACTGTGAGTCCTCATGTGGGCATTGGTCCCAGCACATCTATAGCTTCCTTCCCGTTCTCTAAGGGGCCAAGATGACAGAGGCATGCATACAGCAGGTGCTCCGTAGATGCATGCTGAAGGAACAAGACTTCTTCCGGGGAGGCCTGGGGATGCTTGGCTGCCACGCTCTTTCCAGGAGCTGCCTGCTTCCTGAGGCCTGAGTCACACCTCCCAGGCACTCTAAGTGTTCTCGTGCCTTCTGTGCCCCACCCCCACCCCCCGACCCCTGAAGGAATGACTCTGGCTCTGTTGTAGCTACAGCGAGGAGTCGGGGGCCCAATGTCCCCTCCTGACACACGGCTTTCCTCCTGTGCCCTGGAGAAGCTGCTCCCAGGATGCCAGAGAAGCACTCCTTCACGGTTCAGACAGGCTTCACTCTGATCCAAACACTTGTAATGTTCAAGGGTGACCTGCTTCTCTCCCAGAACCACGTGTCTACTTTCTCCAGACATGTCTTCTAAGCAGAAAGAAAATCAGAGGTTTTACTGTTGTTTTTAACAATAACCCAGCTCCAATACTTTGGCCACCTGATGCAAAGAGCTGACTCCTTGGAAAAGACAATGATACTGGGAAAGATTGAAGGCGGGAGGAGAAGCGGGTGACAGAGGATGAGAGGGTTGGATGGCATCATCGACTCGATGGACATGAGTTTGAGCAAGTTCCGGGAGATAGTGAAGGCCAGGGAAGCCTGGTGTGCTGCAGTCCATGAGGTTGCAGGGAGTCAGACGCAACTTAGAGACTGAAAAAACAGCAACCTCTCCATCTAAAGCCTTCTTCAGAAGCTTTGCCCAAGATTCTAAGAAAAATTAGAGAGGGTATTTTTTAATACACATTTGAAAAACTGATTCAAAGCCTGCAATTAACGTATTTGCTACCAGTAAAGAGTATAACTGTGACAGTCAGAAAGACAAGACTCAGAATCGGGGCTTTGCTTGGGAGAAGCTGAAGTGGAGCGCTAGGTCCCCTCCATGTGCCCCAGATGTGGTTTTATTTTAGTTATTTATTTATTTACAATTTAAAAAATTCGAATCTAGTTGTTTTTTTGTTTTTGTTGTTTTACCAATGGCAGAGGTTCAGGTTTCCAATTAGCTCATGTTCACTCTCAAAGGAAGATCAGTGCTGCCCAGAACGAAATCCCAATATCGCGAGTCTGCGAGGCCGTCCCTTGGCTTAGCCAACCTGGCCAGGAGTGTTTATAAGGCAATACCACATGTCTTCGATCACGCCTCCAATTTGCATTCGAATCTTTTCTCCCACAGTGTGTTCTGAAGGGTCCTCATTTGTGGTTTGTCTCACGAATAAAGAACTTTTAAAATAAACAAAGTTTCTGTTTTCTCTAAGAACTGAAATCACTTCTTGAACTAGAACTTGAACCAGTTACTACCGCTGCTGCTAAGTCGCTTCAGTCGTGTCCGACTCTGTGCAACCCCATAGACGGCAGCCCACCAGGCTTCCCCATCCCTGGGATTCTCCAGGCAAGAATACTGGAGTGGGTTGCCATTTCCTTCTCCAATGCATGAAAGTAAAAAGTGAAAGTGAAGTCACTCAGTCATGTCCGACTCTTAGCGACCCCATGGACTACAGCCTACCAGGCTCCTCCATCCATGGATTTTCAGGCAAGAGTACTGGAGTGGGGTGCCATTGCCTTCTCCATCAGTTACTACTAACTCAGAGTAAATTGAACTTGGGACTTCCCCAGTGGTCCAGTGGGTTAACTCCACACTTCCAATGCAGGGGACATGGGTTCAATCTGTGGTCAGGGAATTAAGATCCCACATGCCATGCAGTGAAGTCAAAACATTTCTTTAAAAAATTATAAAAAGTAAGCTGAACTCCTTTTTTATATGTTCACTGTGATATTCCATTGTTAGCATATGAGGTCACCTTCTAGAATCACCAATAAGAACTAAAAGCAAGCGTGAAATAGAATGAAGCCTTCCTAAAATGTGGGTCGCCGAAACTCTTTCCCCCAAAATTCTTATGGACCTTCTGGTCTTGGAATAAGGAGCCTGTTTTGTGCCATCACACGTGTATAAGCATGCTTGGGGTAGAGTTGGCTGGAAGAGTCACCATATTCATAAACCAGTAGTCCTCCAAGGAGCCTACAGGCTAAAATACTTTTGCCAACACGATGCCTACAAAGACATTTTCTTTCAGAGAGTGAATAAAACAATACTTATTCTAGGAAGCCAATGACCGAGGCCTCTGGTCTAACAGTATTTAAATGCTACTGGGCTTTCAAAATACTTTGGATAAGTAAGTACTTGCTAACCACCAATAGCTCTCACTAGAGAAGATAAGTAGATAAAAGATAGCCAGAGCTTTGAGAGACTTCAAGAAAACAAAATAGAGCAAAGCACAGTTAGCATTCTCTAGAACTGATATTGATTTGAGGGCAGGCAGGTGGGAGGAAGCGTTCAGGGCTTCTGAAAGGGTGAGAACTCAGTCTTCACTTCTGCTGCGCTGTCCCCTGCGAAGCATCCCTCTTGGCTGCCTGTGTGTTGAGTTCTGATGTTTGAACCTGAAGGTAAATCTTGTTTTCTTTGGGTTTTGCTTTCCTGCAGCGACCAAAAAGAAAAATTTAAGTTACAATAGGGGCTTCCCTGGTGGTCTGGTGGCTAAGATTCCACACTCCCAAAGCAGGCAGCCCCAGGTTCGATCCCTGGTCAGGGAACTAGATCCTGCCTGCCACAGCTAAAACCCGACACAGCCAAAGAAATAAATATCTCTTTTCAGTTTTTAAGTTAAAATCAATAATGGCTTTTTAAGAATCTGTTGCAAAGTTTCACCTGGGAATAAGTCTCTGAAGGTGAGAACGTGCATAGCAGGTGATGAAGAAGAACAGGCTCAGCAGAGACCTCAGGTGGCCAGTTTCTGGTTCTCTGCCTGTTTTGCTATGGTTTCTTACATTTTTAAATAGTTCTTGAAAGTCAAATGTTAAATATTATTTCTTGACATTTGAAAATTGGATGAAATCTCAGTGTCAACTTCCATACATAAAGTTGTCCTAGAACCCAGCCACGCCCATGCATTTATGAACTGTGACTGCTTTCGTTCTGAAAGGACAGAACTTGGGGACAAAGACTGCACGTCCCCAAAGCTGGAAGTATTTACTCCTTGGTCCTTTACAGAAAGGGTTTGCTGGCCCTTCCACAGAGCATCTGTTGTGTCTCTGTCTCACAGCATCCCCTGAGAGTCAGCATTCCCTCTTGAAGCTGGGGCTCGGGGGTATCTATCACGATTTCCTTTATCTGTAGCTAACGACAACAGCTGCCTCACAGGGTTTTGTGAGGATGGGCACCTGAAACTCAGTGAAGTTGACTCAGTGTGACATCTATTAGCCAGTGCTCCCATCACTCCCATTTCCTGACCTTGTTTCCTGGAAAGTAGGGAAGAAAGTGTCATTTTTTAAATAAATCAATTGATTTGGCTACAAGGGATCTTGGTTGCAGCACGTGGGATCTTTTAGTTGCAGCATGTGGAATCTAGTTCTCTGACCATAGATTGAACCCGGGCCCCCTGTTTTGGGAGCGTGGTGTCTTAGCCACTGGACCACCTGGGAAGTCCCAAGAAGGTATCAGTTGAAATGATCTCTCTATTTATGAAATTCGTATAGCAGAGAAGACAGATAATGAAATAAGTGGTGATTATACATAGTGAAGGGCATTATCGAGAACAGAGGGTGTCCATGGCGGCATGGAGCTCCAAGCAGAAGCCCTGGCCTCCCCTGGCTGGGCAGGAATGGCTCTGATGATGGAGTGAAGGGACAAACGCAACATCGTAAAAGATGACCAAGTGCCTATTAACAAATTATAACGAAACTTTTCAAAATCAGGTAGTCAGCCTTAGCTATATGTGTCTACTCCTTGGGGCCAGAGGAAGATATTGTCAGCAAGGACAAACGTGTAGCTGTGTGTGTCTGCTACACAGATGAGAAATGTGCTTCCAGTTCACATACAGTGTGTGTCCCTTATCAGTACTGAGAGATGAAGAATTTCTCAAAGTGAGGCGCACTGATGGGTATTGATCGTCATGAAAAGATCAGGTTCCCCCATTCACTTATGAAGTCCAAAACCTAAAGGGCCTAGGAATCTGCATTTTAGCAAGCTCCATTTGTGACTTCTCTGCAGAGTAAATTTGAGAACCACCAAGGAAATCACACAATATGCATGAAGAATGGCAAGAATCCAAGGTGTGTTGGACACCTACTATGTGCCGGGCAGTGGATAAGTCGTCGTCACCTACTTAACCTCATTGAATTTTCACAGCACACTTCTCAACTAAGTATTATTGTGGCTATTTTTCAGGCAAGGAAATGAAGGTTAGAGGGTTCAATGATATTCCCAAGGTCACATGGCCAAAGGTGGCTGCCCCTGGACTGAACCTAAGCCTTAATGAGTCCCCAGAGTCTCTTTGCTCTACTTCCCAGGGACACGTGGGTCCTTACATAGAATCCAGAGAGCCAAGCCTGTAATGACTACATCATCAGACACTTTTTCTCCCTTTCCTGTTTGGTGCCTTTAAGAGTAGGACCTGAGACTCCACTGAAGCCCTTGTCCCTGTTACAGGAGTGAAAGTTTTAAGTCATTCTTCTTTGTGAAGAAAGTCACTAAGGAATTTGAACCAACGGTCACAAAAAAGACAGAAGATTGATTTAAAAATAGCTCCCAGCAACTCTGGAGTGAGCTAGGGGCCGTGGTGCTCTGCATGCTCAGCATCACAAACAAAACCTTGCATCTCGCGGTTTAGAGCAGGTGACTGCCAACCAAAAACATACACTCTGGCTCTCCCTGCTTTCCTTTTTAGCCAACAGTCACTGCGTTGTGTTTCTCTCTGTAGCAGCTCTGGGGGTGATAACAGGCCGAACAAGACCTGTAAAGCTCTCCCAGGAGACAGGAAATGGAGAGTGTTCATAACCGGGAGGGCAAGTCTAACATGGGGCTCTGGGCCCCCCAGTGGCCGGCGCTCACCTCTGCAGGTTCTCGGCATCCTCGATGGTCTCTGGCAAAGTGACCCCCTTGGTCTCCGGAAGAAGCAGCGTCATTCCCCCGGCAACCAGCCCCAAGGCCGCTTCAAACGAGACAGATTCAACATGGAGCCGTTAGAGCATGGCCAACACCTTTTACAGATGATGACAGCTAGCTAAAGAGATGCGTAGGCAACACATGTGTGAGGGCCACTTCAAAAAGTCAGCGTTGTCTAGAAAATTAAAAGTGATATGATAACGGGGGAAATGGCAGAGTAAGAAAGGAAACACTTCCCTCCTTGTACACCTGTGCTGTGCTTAGTTGCTCAGTCGTGTCTGACTCTTTGTGATCCCTTGGACTGTAGCCCACCAGGCTCCTCTGTCCATGGAATTCTCCAGGCAAGAATACTGGAATAGTTACTTACCATGCCCTCCTCCAACCCAGGGATCCAACCCAGCTCTCCTGCATTGCAGGCAGATTCTTTACCAGCTGAGCTACCCAGAAAGCCTCATTGTACATCTACCTAAAAATACAGTTCTAGAGCAACTGATGTTTAAATATTAGGGGGATTTATCGATTCAGGTACCTTGGGAACAATAGGAAACTCAATTTTGACTAGTAACTATGTATATAAAGTACAAATGTAGCAACTATTATATACACGCGTGCATGCATGATAAGTCACTTCAGTCTTGTCCGACGCTTTGAGACTCCATGAACTATAGCCCACCAGGCTCCTCTGTCCATGGGATTCTCCAGATAAGAATACTGGAATTGATTGCCACACCCTCCTCCAGGGGATCTTCCCAACCCAGGGATCAAACCCACATCTCTTAAGTCTCCTGCATTGGCAGGCAGGTTCCTTACCATTAGCACCACCTGGGAAGCCCTTATTATATTTATATATATAATATAATGTAATATGATATATAATTGTATAATATAAACTATGCATACATGCTCAGTCACTCAGTTATGTCTGGCTCTTTGTGGCCCTATGGACTGCAGGCTTCCAGGCTCCTTTATCCATGGGATTTTCCAGGCAAGAATACTGGAGTGGGTTTCCATTTCCTCCGCCAAAGGATCTTCCCAATCCAGGGATTGAACCCGCATCTCCTGCACTGGCAGGCAGATTCTTCACCGCTGCACCGCCTGGGACGCCCATTCATAAACTATACAGTGTATATTACAGCTACTACACACATATGACGTGGAGCCCAGCTGATGCTGATGTGGGCAGTGTGGGCCTCTCTCGCTACGCATCCACTCCCACCCCACCCTACCCTGATGGGCTCACCTGGCCCAGACATGGCAGCTCTCCACACGTGCGCAGTGGTTTTGCCCTCCGCTGAGTGGCAGGTGTGGGGAGAAGTGGATGAGTTCCCTCCTCCTCCTCTAATCTAACATAATCAGTAACAAACCAGGTACTAAACTTGGATTCCCACTGTCCCTGTGTGTCTGTTGTCGATTGTTAAGATCTGGAAGCAGAAGAGGAGTGACAACCTAGCATCTTCAAACCTCTAGCGATCACATGTTAAGTTCACCAAAGTTGGGAGTCAAATTCATAGGAAACCAGGAGGCTATGTCAAAAATGCTCTCCTGTTCTATTCTGTAGAAGGAATTATTGGACTCCAGAGCCACAGGACATAAACCTCTGGCCCATGTTATGAGAACGGCATCTTATCTTTCCCGTGAAGCAAGACAGAGGAGCCGGGAGACAATGAAAGGGCAGGCACCATCCTTCCCTTCTGTACACTCACTGGGGGGTACCATTCACTCATCCAGTAGTTATCGACTATTCACACTGGGCTGTGAATAAGAAGTAATAAACGTGTCATGAAGTCTTACCAAACAAAATGAGCGGCGAGCCTTGCCAAACCTCCATCAGCCTGAAGACCAGGAACGGGGTGAGAACCCCGCCCAAATCACACAGGGAGGAACACACCATCATGCCAAGGTTCCTGGTAAAATACAGAGACCAAAAAAGATGACATTTCTGTGAATCAGTTTTCCAAATGGTAAACTTACGCTACAGCAATTACATCGCCCATTCCCCAACCTCCAGGGAGGGGAGAGGGGCTGGAGATGGGATTAATTTCTGCGCACTGGACTTCCCTGGTGGCACAGTGGATAGAAATCCACCTGCCAATGCAGGGGACATGGGTTCGATCCCTGGTCCGGGAAGATTCCACATGCCGTGGAGCAACCCAGCTCGTGCGCCACAACCACTGAATCTGTTTGCAGCAATCCTGAAGCCCGTGGTCCTGAAGGAAGAGTAGCCCCTGCTCACAGCAACTGGAGAAAGCCCGAGCACAGCCACGGAGACCCAGCAGCGCCAAAAATAAATAAATACATATTCTTCAAAAAAAAAAAATCACTGATGATTTCATCAACCGTGCCCACATAATGTACTAAGAGAAAGGCACGTCCCAGCTCCAGGGGGACAGAAGTGCCTGTGCTGGGACTCTGCTAGCCTTGCCTGCGAATCTCTTCCTCTGGTTGCCTGTTTATAACCTTTATAACAAATGAAAAAGTGTAAGTGCTTCCCTGAGTTCTATGGGCCTTATAGCAAATGAATGAACTCCAGGAGGGAGGTTGCTAATTTGGGAAATGCCAGGCTGGATGAAGCACAAACTGGAATCAAGATGGCCGGGAGAAATACCCATAACTTCAGATATGCAGATGACACCACCCTTATGGCAGAAAGCAAAGAAGAACTAAAGAGTCTCTTGATGAAAGTGAAGGAGGAGAGTGAAAAAGTTGGCTTAAAACTCAACATTCAGAAAACTAAGATCATGGCATCCAGTCCCATCACTTCATGGCAAATAGATGGGGAAACAGTGGAAACAGTGACAGACTTTATTTTCTTGGGCTCTAAAATCACTGCAGATGGTGACTACAGCCATGAAATTAAGACGCTTGCTCATTGGAAGAAAAGCTATGACCAACCTAGATAGCATATTAAAAAGCAGAGACATCACTTTGTCAACAAAGGCCCGTCTAGTCAAAGCTATGGTTTTTCCAGTAGTCATGTATGGATGTGAGAGTTGGACCATAAAGAAAGCTGAGCGCCGAAGAATTGATGCTTTTGAACTGTGGTGTTGGAGGAGACTCTTGAGAGTCCCTCGGACTGCAGGGAGATCAAATCAGTCAATCCTAAAGGAAATCAGTCCTGAATATTTACTGGAAGGACTGATGTTGAAGCTGAAACTCCAATGCTTTGGCCACCTGATGCGAAGAACTGACTCACTGGAAAAGACCCTGATGCTGGGAAAGATTGAAGGCAGAAGGAGACGGGAACAACAGAGGATGAGATGGTTGGATGGTTGGATCACCAACTTGATGATACCATCGAGTTTGAGCAAGCTCTGAGAGTTGGTGATGAACAGGGAAGCCTGGCATGCTGCAGTCCATGGGGTCACAAAGAGTTGGACAGGACTGAATGACTGAACTGAACTGAATGTCAGAATTGGATTATAACAATGGTCTGGAGATTTGGAGAACTGGTTGGTCTGAATAGAGTTTTTGCTTTCACATAGAGGGACGGGGAAGGATAAAGAGAGGAGATTAAGAAATGAAGGACAAAGAAAGCTAGGGAGGAAACCATCTACTTGAAATGATCTCTTTATCCCTGACAATAGTTTTCGATCATTCTGTCTTATATGAATATAACCACTTCAGGGTATTCCTGTAAATAATCTTGAGCTTTGGGTCGAAGACATGGTTAAATCAGGAATGATAAATCAAGAAAAGTTTTATCCTTTTAAGCTTCTTCTATTACATCCATTTGCACAATTTCTTACTCCCTAAAATGAGTAATTATAACATTAGAACATTTTTTTTCCCTTCCCAAAGTCTCTCTCTATGACCTCAGTTTAGTTATTTATTTAGTGTTTGCCATTATAATCATTAAATATGCTTTGTAATTTACTTGATTCACCAGCTTTCAATAATATCTTTCTTTTTAGCTGGAAAACATACTGAGAAAACTATATGAAAAATTATCTATCCATGTTTATTGAGAGATTTAAAAAGCAAAAATAGGTGCTGACTTTTATTGAATGCCTCTTTTATCTATGGAGAGAAGAGTACAATTTTCTCTTTTATTTATTAGCATGAACTATACTATGATTTTTTAATATTAAGCTATCTTTGTATTCCTGGAATAACTCATCTTAGATATGATGTATTATTATTTTAATGTGCTCCACTCTTCTGCTTGATAATACATTGTTTAAGATTTGAATTTATCATTCATAAATAATATTTGTAGTTTTCGTTTCCTTTATTTTTGTTGCTATTTGACACCAACATCATGAGAGCTTTATAAACAATTTTTTAAAAACCTTCATCCTTTTCCTATACTCTAGAACTGTGGATCACTGACATTTTCTATTAATTAAATATTTTGTAAAACTATCCTGTGAAACCATTGTGGATTCTCTCTTAACTACGATTTAGAGTCTTCTTTGTCTTAATACATTTTTGCATAAATTCAACTTTGTCTAATAGAATCGTGGTTCTTACTACATTTCTGTTTCCATTTAGCCAGTAGGCGTGTGCTGTGCGCTCAGTCATGTCTGACTCTTTGCGGCCCCAAGGACTGCAGCCCGCCAGGCTCCTCCATCCATGGGATTCTCCAGGCAAGAACACTGGAGCGGGTTGCCATTTCCTCCTCCGGGGGATCTTCCTGACCCAGGGATCAAACTCATGTCTCCTGAGTCTCCTGCATTGCAAGTGGATTCCTTACCACTGAGCCACTGGGGAACCCCCTGCTTTTGTGCATTTCTTGCTTCTCAACATTTCTGAGGAAGAGTTATACTGCAACTATGCAGCAAATTGTTGGATTTTGCTTTATAATGAAATTAGAGCCTTTTTACTTTTGTTTTTCAATAAAGGAGTTAAGTCTCTTTATATTTATTTAAATATCAGAAATGTTTGTTCTTAATTCTGTCATTAACTGTTTATTAATATTTTATAAATATTTCAACACATGCCATGTTTTTTATTGTTTTCTGTGTCTTTTATTTCTCAATTTGTGTTGGTTATGTGTATTTTTTCTGATAATTTGGAAGGTTTGAGAATATACTTAATACTCTATTTCTTTAAATAGTATTGGTTAACTATTATGAAAAACTTTAAAATTAGTGTATTTTTACTTTCTCCTCAAATCATCCCTGCATGCATTGGCTGTACTTAATAATATCATTGTTTTTACTGTTTGCCTTCATCTCTTAAAATATGCCTAAAAACTACTTAATTTATTAGCTTTTAGTGATACTTTTTTTCCTGGAGAAAGTATTGAGAAAATCAGTGTATCACACCATCTCCAACATTCTCTCTTCCCTTTCCAACTTTTTTTAATTATTGGGCTTCCCTGGTGGCTCAGATGGTAAAGAATTTGCCTGCCATGCAGGAGACCTGGGCTCTATCCCTGGGTCAGGAATATCCCCTGGGAAAGGAAATGACTCCAGCATCTTTGCCTGGAGAATCCCATGGACAGAGGAGCCTGGAAAGCTACAGTCCATTTTTAGTTATAGAATCTCTGTATTGTCAATTTATATTCTGTAATCAAAACAGAAACTGAGGGTTTTAATCTCAGATTCAGTGATCACCATCAATAATTTTGAAGCATTACTCCACTTACTGTGTTTACTGAGAATTTTTTCTCTAATAGCTTTTTTGGAAAAAGTTTATAGTAACCATATTTTTAAGGAACAAAATAATTGGATGTTGTTTTTATTTGGGAATGAGATTTTGGGTAAAATTCTTTGAGTACATTTCCTCTCCTTGGGATCACCGCAGCAAGTTTCACCGTCTTCATCAAATGGTATCAGTTTGATTTTCTCCTGATACACGTGACTTACACATTCAGCCTCGGTACCTCATAAGTCTTTCTTTATCTCTGAAGCACATTAACTTAACTGGAATATTTGCTAATATTGCTCAGAATCAAGTTTTCCTGTAGCTCTCATTGTATGCCCCTTCAAATCATAGATCCAAGCATTCTTTTATTTCCAGAAGTTCTTTTAAGTTCTTTTTTTATTTATTTAAGTTCTTTGGTTTCATTATTTCAATGATCTTCTTTGGGACATTATAAGTATAATCTCTAAGCCTTTTAAACTCTTTGCTTATTTCAATCTTATTTTGCAATTCTTAGTTCTATCTTACCTTTTCTTTACTTTATCAATTCTCCCTTGTACTGCTTTCAAAGTGGTTTTCATTTGTGAAATATTTTAATATTTCTTTTTATTGTTCTAGGCTGAGCTGACTCCATCTCGTCTTATCACACATTCTCCCAAGAACTTACCTTCTCTGCTGTACACTCCTCTTTTACAGAGAGGGCTAATTCATTACTGTTTTGCACCTAGTCATAGTACACTTGGCTATACTTTTCATTTGCTTTCTGATAATATTTTCCCTATGCATTTTCTTCATTTGCCACTTGCTTTTCCTCTTCCTTTCTCCTTTTTATCTCATGATATATCTGTATAGCTCCTGGGAAAGTTACTTTTTTATTTGTGATTCAGCATTCAACACTATTATTTCTTCCTCTAGCAGCTAGTTTAGAAGGATTTGTGGAGAGGAACCAGGGCATGTTTTTAGCTATTAGAAATTCTCTTTCTGGCCAGGCCTGTCTATGATTAGATGCTTTGACTCTGTTATCCCTACTCATGACATTAAAAGACGCTTGCTCCTTGGAAGGAATATTATGACAAACCTAGACAGCATATGAAAAAGCAGAGGCGTCACTTTGCCATAAAGGTCCATCTAGTCGAAGCTATGGTTTTTCCAATAGTCATGTACGGATGTGTGAGTTGGCCCATAATGAAGTCTGAGTGCCAAAGAATTGATGCTTTCAAATTGTGGTGCTAGAGAAGATTCTTGAGAGTCCCTTGGACTGCAAGGAGATCAAACCAGTCCATCCTAAAGGAAATCAGTCCTGAATATTCATTGGAAGGACTGATGCTGAAGCTGAAGCTCCAATATTTTGGCCACCTGATAAGAAGAACCAACTCATTGGAAAAGACTTTGATGCTGGGAAAGACTGAAGGCAAAAGGAGAAGCGGGCAGCAGAGGATGAGATGGTTAGATAGCATCACTGACTCAATGGACATGAGAGATAGGGAAGGACAGGGAAGCTTGGTGTGCTGCAGTTCATGGGGTCACAAAGAGTCGGATACGACTGAGTGACCGAACAACGGACATAGACAGTGCGGAACCGCTCGCCCTGCAGGGCCTCTTCCCTCCATCCTGCCCCGCAGCACAGTGCTCCCTCAAGGTTCCTGAGTGTTCTCCTGCAGCTTGCCCGCCCTTCCTCCCCTTGAGCCACACAGCATCCAAAGAAGGAAACACATACCTCCAGCCCCTGCACCCATCTTATTCCTCCAACAAGGGATTGTGGGTTATATCCTTCAAGCTCCCTTCCTACCTTGGAAAACCTCTGGCCTTGTCTCAAATTTGCTGCCCCAGTGGACCTCCCTGGAGTCTTCTAGACCCTCTTATATTCACTGTACTAGGCAGCCCTTCTTCCTACACATTCTTTCAAGGTCATCCTACTTTCAAAGATGGCATTTGCTGTGTTTTTTTTTTTCTTTTCTGCATCTCCTTCTTTTTTGTTGCTATTAAATTATTTTTGTTGAAATTTTCATTGATAAAAATGTAGATTTTCACGCAGTAGTAGTAAATAATAAAGACATGCCCTCATATATTCTTCTCATTCTTCTAATAGCTTTAGTGTGGTTTCCAAGAGGAGGAAAAAATATCACCATTTTAAAAATAATTTTAAGAGAATAAGTCTTAAAAAAGAGAAAGATTTTACAAGCACACAGAAGCTAAAAGAAGTGAGAAACTGGTTTCCATCTTTAAAACTCATAGGGCTTCCCTGGTGGTCCAGTGGTTCAAAATCCACCTTGCAATGCAGGGGACACGGTTTCATCCCAGGCCCAGGAAGATCCCCCAGGCCACAGAGCAGCTAAGCCCGTGTGCCTCAACTACTGAGTCTGTGCTCTAGAGTCCACACTCTGCAACAAGAGAAGCCACAGCAATGAAAAGCCCGTGTGTTGCAACTGGAGAGTAGCCCCACTCGCCGCAACTAGAGAAAGCCTACGTGCAACAGTGAAGACCCAGTGCAGCCAAAAATAATTTAAAACTATAAATATCTTAAAAAATAAAATTAAGAAAATTCAGGTCTCTGGGACACTTCAGTCATTCATTCTGCAAGCTCCAGGTGCCTGGTTAGTATAGCTACAGAGCAGTTTCAGGAGGTGCAGACAAGAACGCTATGTAGTCTCTGTGTTCAAGGAGTGCATAATATAGAGAAGAGGTAAAAATGGGTGGATGATTTTCAATACAAGGCAGAGCGAGCGTGCCTGCGTGCATGCCATGTCGCCTCAGTCGTGTCTGACTCTGTGCGACCCTAAGAACTGTAGCCCACCAAGCTCCTCTGTCCATGGGATTCTCCAGGCAAGAATACTGGAGCGGGTTGCCATTCCCTCCTCCAGGGGGTCTTCCCAACCCAGGAATCAAACCCACGTCTCTTGTGTCTCCTACACTGGCAGGCGGGTTCTTTACCACAAGTGACACGTGGGTCTTGACAGTATATGTTGCAGACAGTTAGAAGGAGGATGCTGTTCAACTCTAAAGCCTCCTGTGGGTAAGAAGCAGGGTCAAAATGGTCTAAATAGAAACTGTGTCAACCTGAAGCGATTATAAAGTAATAAAGGAACAGAAATGATCCTTTTTTTCCAATTTAGATTTGATTCAATTGATTGAAAAGACCCAAACTTTCATGACTGTCTTACTTTGGCATGTGATGTCTATGGATCAAGTTTAAAGTTATTTCTGAACCTCTGTCTTTCCTTCCTGGTTCTTGAGAATCCTCATCAAATGGATGCTATGCCCCTTGAGGATGGGCCACTTGGCCTTCCTCCACCTTGGACCAGGCACTCAGGACCTCTGGCAGTTTACACTCTGAGTCAGTCCCCTGGGTCCAGTGGCCATGACAATGGAATTGTTTGGCCCAGCTGTTTTAGACTCTGGGCTCAGAACTGCCAATTGTAGATTTTTCTCCTTCATTTGCCCTTATCTCTCTGTACCCATTCCGAACAATCTTTTCCAGATGAGACAGGGCCTTTTAATGAGGGATGTGCAGGAAAGAATGAATCAGAGTCACCTGTGTCTTCTGGCTCACGAAGGGGTTCTGAGGACTGCCCAGGTGTAAGAGAAGGATGGGGAGCTGGAGTAGTTCTTAGACATCATTGGTCTGATGATATGTGGAGAAGAAAGAATTTATAAAGTGGGGGAAAAAAAGAGTTTGCAGAAATGCGCCAAACTCTAACAAAGGTCAGAATTTAAACTTTAAGGGGGTTAATCCTTTGCAATAAAAATACTCTTCATTTAGACTAAGCCTTCTAAGATACAGATGGTAATAAGGACATGCAAAGGTGATCAACATTATCAGTAGTTAGGACAACGTAAATCGAAGTCACGATAATACCACCACTTCCAAGAATGGCTCGAACATTTTTTTAAAGATACCAACACCAAGGACGGGGAGGATGCAGAGCAATCACCTGTGTCTCACATAGCTGGTGGGATAGAAAATGGTGTGGCCAGTTTGGAAAACGTTTTGATAGTTTCTCATGAATTTAAACACACAACTACTATATGACCCATCCCTAAGTTTTTACCTAAGAGAAATGGAGACGTGTATCCACACAAAGACCCATAGTGAAGCAAAAGTTGCTCAGTCGTGTCTGACTCTTTGCAGCCCCATGGACTATATGCAGTCTATGGAATTCTCCAGGCCAGAATACTGGAGTAGGCAGCCTTTCCCTTCTCCAGGGGATCTTCCCAACCCAGGAATCAAACCCAGGTCTCCCGCATTGCAGGTGGATTCTTTACCAGCTGAGCCACTAAAAACCCAAGAACACTGGAGTGGGTAGCCTATCCTTTCTCCAGTGCATCTTCCCGACCCAGGAATAGAACCGGGGTCTCCTGCATTGCAGGCAGAGTCTTTACCAGCTGAGTCACAAGGAAGCCCATAAACCCATAAGTGAATACTTATCGGCACCTGTGTTGTAATCACTGGGAAAAGCCCAAACCTCCATGAACGGAGAAACAGAGAAACACACCGTGGTCCATCCTCCACGCATGGAAACCACACTCAGCAGTAAGAAGGAATGGAGCATTACAAGCCACGGCGTGGATGGGTCCCCTGATGTCAAGCGAAAGAAGCCAAACAGAAAAGCCTGCACTCCAGGTCACTTCATGTATGTAGCATTCAAGAGACGGCAAAGCCATAGGGAGAGAAACCAGATCGGGGGTTGCCCAGTGCTGGGAGTGGGAGGGGAGAACGCGGATCACAGAGAGACAGGAGGACGCATTTGCATAGGATGGAGACGTGTCTGTGTCACCTTGATGCTGGTGAAATGAATGAATCAAAACTCATCAAACTGTGGCTTTGAGGGTGAATCTTGCTCTAAGAAAACTCTACCTCAATAAACCTGACTTGAAACAATGAATGATCCGGGCCCATTGCTATGCTTACAAAGTATTGTGTCATTGTAGGGAAATACCAGCTCCAAGGGCAGAAAAAAGTGTGTTCTTGGTTGCCAAGAGGGAGGGGGAGGGGAGGGATGGAGTGGGAGGGGAGGGATGGAGTGGGAGATTGGGCCTAGCAGATGCAAACGAGTGTAAACAGGATGGACAAACAGCCAGGTCCTACTGTAGAACAAAGCGGATGGCACTCACTACCCTGTGACAAGCCACAGTGGAAAAGAACACGAGAAAGAATGTATTCATATGGATACGTGTAACTGAATCTCTTGGCTGTGCAGCAGAAATTCACACACACCATTGTAAATCAACCGTACTTCAATTGAAAAAAAAATAAGAGGGGCAAAGCAGCGTGTTCTTACCTGGACCCTGCTGCTTTCTAGCTGAGTGACCCTGGGAAGCTCGCCTTCCCTTTGCAAACCTCGGCCTGCTCACATGTGAAAGGCGGGTAACAACGATTTCATGGGATGACCTGCACGCCGCACGTGGCAACGCTGTGTATGTCACAGTGCAAATAGGAACTGCCCTTAACCAGATGTCTGTTCTCCTGCATTGGCCCTCCGTAAGGGGCACGACGCGACCCTGAGTCCCCTTCAGCCTGTCCATCTCACCTTCTCTACCGCATCAGGCGAGGGCTCTGTCTTTGATGCCCAACCCCCATCTCAATGCCAACCCATCCACCCTGGGGGGCATCTTCAGGAGTGGTCCTCAGTGAACCCGCTGGCCCACAGCCAGGTCAGCAGCTAGCCACCCCTTCCCCCGGACACACTCACCGGATGAAGGTCGGGAACAGCTCGGCATTGACCAGGCACACCATCTGGAACACGATGGTGATCCCCATTCGGCCGACACAAGCTACCATGATATTCAACCAGGGCAGATCTGGGAGGAGACAGACAGAGAGGGTGAGTGCTAGAGGGCTGTACCCACAGATGTGCCAGGAGACGCCGTGACTGAGAGCTTGGACTTAAGAGCTGGAGGGCCCGAAAAGCTGTCTTATCCGACCCCTCCAGATTTGGATCAGTAAACTGAGCCTGGTGGTTCAGATGGTAAAGAATCTGCTTGTAGTGCAGGACACCTGGGTTTGATCCCTGGGTTGGGAAGATGCCCTGGAGGAGGAAATGGCAACCCACCCCAGTGTTCTTGCCTGGAGAATCCCATGGACAGAGGAGCCTGGCGGGCTACAGTCCATAGGGTCCCAAAGAGTCAGACATGACTCAGTGACCACTACTAACACCAACTAAACTGAGTCCTGAGAGATTTGGGGACTTAATGACACTTGAGGGAAGACTTCACTGTACAGAGGAAAGAATGTGCTTTTTTGAATCTCAGCTGTGCCTCCTGTCAGCAGAGTGAGGAGACACATGGCTTACTTCTGCCTGCCTCAGTCTCCTCAGCTATGAAATGGGAATAATCTTAGCCAACTTAAAGGTGGTGGTGAGATTTAGAGATAACACATGTCAACTGTGCATCATGACCACTCCACCAGTCCTGGCTTTTTATTATCTTGTAATAGTGTTCTTGCTGACACAGCTCCTGAAACATAGTAGATCCTCAACAATGTGGTTCCCCCAGGCAGAAGTCCTAGAGCTGGTGGACCAGATTTCTCATCCTCAGCACTCATTTCCCAACACATTTTTTTAATGTTTTATTTATTTATTTTTGATGGCACCGAGCTTTCGCTGCTGTGCAAGGGCTTTCTCGAGTTGTACGAGCAGGGGCCACTCTCTAGGTCTGATATTGAGGGCTTCAGGAGTTACAGCTTGTGGGCTCTATGACTTGGGCTCAGTAGTCTGACACCTGGGCTTAATGGCCCCGCGGCATATGGAATCTTGCCAGAGCAGGGATCTGCAGTGTCCCCTGCAGTGGCAGCTGGATTCTTAACCCCTGGACCACCAGGGAAGTCCTCAGAGGAACACATTTTTTAACCCAAGCATCTTTCACTGGTCTGAGAGGATGAGGGATGCAAACCCTCATCTCCTTCTAGCAGATGGCTCTGCATCTTAGTTAGCAGCAGGTCCAGAAGCCTTCTCCTTCCTGGGTAGCCATCAAACCATTAGGCACCATCATCTGCTTCACCTGGATGTTAGGTGTTCACCCAGACCCCAAACCACAAGTGGCTCCTGAGTCAGGCCGGCTCACTAACAGAGCCTCCAGGGTCACAGACAGCATGTCATCTCACCCTCATCCCCATGAGCCGGCTACTCAAGGAAGACAGGCTTCCGTCCCCTCGCCAGCGGGAGGCTCTGGGGAGAGCAGACCCAGTGACCTTGGGGCCGAGTTTGCCCACAGCCAGTGCAGCCTCTTTAGGTCTCGGCTGCCCTCTGCCTGGAGGAGAGCCCAAGCAGAGCCTTTAGTTAAGGCTCCTATGAGATACAAGACAAGGGAGTTCACTCGAACACCAGGAGGAGGGCATTGGTCACAAATTCCACAGCTTTGATGGATTTGGCAAGATGCTCTACTGGACATGCACGGCATCCTTGCCCTCAGAGAACCGCCCTGCCTCCTCTGGGCCCAGGTCAGTCTCCCCAGCAGTTGGAGGGACCACTTACGACTGCAGTCCTGCCGCGTGGCTTCCTGCCATGCTTGGGATAAAACCCACGCTGGCATCTCTCCCTGTCTCCTGCTCACGAGGGTCCGGCGGCTCCTCCAGCGCCCAGCTCTCCCCATCCTCAGGGTCCTTGCTCTTGCTGTTCCCTTTCCTGGAAACCTCCTTGCCCGGCTGTTTAAATGGCTCATCCCCTCTTCACTTAGGTCTCCTAAGGTCACCCTGGACCACCATATGAAGAATTAATGCCCCATCCCTCTTCGTCCTTCTCTTTTCCCTCTAGAACTTAAGCTCCAAGAAGTGGAATCATTCTCTGCTTTGCTTGTAGCTGAGATCCTGGGGTAGAGACGCCACTCTGTCAAGTACACAGAGGAGCTTCCCAGGTGGTGCTACTGGTAAAGAGCCCAACTGCCAATGCAAGAGACATAAGAGATGCAGGCTCAACCCCTGGGTTGGGAAGATTCCCTAGAGGAGGGCACGGCAACCCACTCCAGTATTCTTGCCTGGAGAATCCCATGGAGAGAGGAGCCTGGTGGGCTCCAAAGCGTCTTTGCTCCAGAGGGTCACAAAGAGTCAGACACAACTAAAGCAACTTAGCATGCACTCACGCAAGTACATGGAAGGTACTTGAAATAGTTTCTGGAGCAGGAGACGAAGGCTCGTCATCGAATGTGATGAGGACCAGTAAAGGCAAGTGGCGAGAGTGGGAGCCAGGAGAGGGTCCTGGGAGGATGTGGGACAGAGGATGCAGTACCCAAGCTTCTTCCTGGTGATAATCAAATGGTCTCAGATCCCAGGTTCCCTCTCAGTACTTCGCGCTGTTACTTAAAAAACAGCAACAACAAAAACCTCTACTCATTCATTCAGCTTTACCAGGATTCTAGAAACAGGGAGATAGGGGGAAACAGGGGAAACCGATTTCAGATCCTCAGCCCCTTTTCCTGTCTTCTTTGTCCCCAGTGACCCAGACAGTGTAGTGCCTGCCTGCATTGTGGGAGACCCGGTTAAGTCCCTGGGTTGGGAAGATCCCCTGGAGAAGGAAAGGGCTACCCACTCCAGCATTCTTGCCTGGAAAATTCCATGGATGGAGGAGCTGATGGGCTACAGTCCATGGGGTTGAAAAGAGTCAGACACGACTGAACAACTTCACTCACTCACTCATGAAAGGAGGGAGAAAAAAAACCTGAGCTACCTTTTGCTACCTCTTAAAATTTCCAGCCTGCTCTGTAAAGTCTAATTCTTGAGAACAGGGATTTCATGGGCTCTTTCTCATAATATCCTGCCCCCAAAGCCTGCCAAAATGACTCATTAAACCAGCAACTGCAGAGCACAAGCAATAAAAACTGAGAAAACAGCAAATCTGCTCTATTTTTTTTAACATTTCTAAAAGCAACAAATGAGAAAGGCAATGTATGTACTCAAATTAAAACTGCCCAAATGATTCTGCTTTGGCTTATCTTGGATTGCTAAGAATTATGGACTCAAGCAAACAGGCACCAAGATGGCTGGTGTTGAAAAGACTAATGATGCCAAGTGCTGGTGAGTCTGTGGAACCACTGGAAAGCTGATGCATCACCGTGGGAGCGTGAACTGAAAAGCTATCTGGCTGTATCTACTAAAACTAACCTGTGTCCCGCCCCCTGACCCCGCAAGGGAAGTGAGTGTCCACGAAAAGATGTGTTGGAATGTTCGCTGCAGCCTTAATCCAAATAGGCAGACACTGGATGACTTTAGATCTTCCCAACCCAGGGACTGAACCTGCATCTCTTACGTCTCTTGCACTGACAGTCAGGCTCTTTACCAGTAGCACCACCTGGGAAGCTCCTCTATGTACTTAGAGTGGCGTCTCTGCCCCAGGAGCTCAGCCGTGAGCAAAGCAGAGAATGTTTCCGCTTCTTGGAGCTTATGTTCTAGAGGGAAAAGAGAAGGAGGAAGAGGGATGGGACTTTAATTCTTTGTACGGTGGTCCAGGGTGACCTTAGGAGGCCTGAAGTCAACAGAGGCCTGGATATAAGGTGAGGGATTCCTACAACGCGAGGCTGCCCAAGTGAAAAAGTACAAGTGACACCCCCGCGGGACAATGTGGGTGACCCTTGCAGACGCCACGATAAGTGAATGAAAGTGGTACAAAGCATAGGTGCTGCCGCTGCTGCTGAGTCACCTCAGTCGTGTCCAACTCTGTGCGACCCCATAGACGGCAGCCCACCAGGCTGCCCCGTCCCTGGGATTCTCCAGGCAAGAACACTGGAGTGGGTTGCCATTTCCTTCTCCAGTGCATGAAAGTGAAAAGTGAAAGTGAAGTCACTCAGTCATGTCCAACTCTTAGCGACCCCATGGACTGCAGCCCACCAGGCTCCTCTGTCCATGCGATTTTCCAGGCAAGAGTACTGGAGTGGGGTGCCGTTGCCTTCTCCGAGCATAGGTGCAGTATGCACCTATGTATGAAGTTTAAGAACAGCCAACATTAATCTGCGATGGCAGAGACCAGAGCTATGGTGACCCGGGCAAGGGTGGTGAGCGTTGGTGGTCAAGGAGGGTGAGGGACCTTCCAAGGTGCTGGACATGTTCTTTATCTTGGCGTAGGTCGCGGTGCCCAGGCATACATACAGGTAAAATATTCATCGGCTTGAACACTTAAAAAGGGCTCATTTTTGGTATGCTGTACCTCTACTTAAAATTTTTTGAAAAGTGATTCTAGATTCAGGTAAACACCTTGACTTTGTTCCTGTTCCAACTCTTCCCACAGTTCAACGACCCAGAACATGATGGGCGTGGACCACTCACCATGAGGGATAAAGATCATGAGGAAGCAGGCCAGCCCGGCCGCCAAGTTGGATGTGGCCAGCGGGTAGCGGCGGCCGAAGCGGTCGATGGTGAGGAGGATGATGAAGCCCGCGGGGAACTCGACCAGAGCGGAGTAGAGGAAGTCCAGGTAGAGGTTCCCGCCGGTAGCGCCCACGTGCATGATGAGGCCCTGGTAGACCACGGAGCTGGTGAACCTGGGTGGGCAGGAGAGGCAGGTCAAAGGTGAGATCCCAGAGACTGGCCGGGAGGATAAAGGCTCCTGCAAGCTGGAAGGAAGCATCCATCGCTGGATGTATAATGTTCTAGACCAATATGAGAAGTAAGAAAGTAAGTGAGGTCGCTCAGTCACATCCGACTCCTTGCGACCCCACGGACTGTATGTAGCCCACCAGGCTCCTCCGTCTGTGGGATTCTCCAGGCAAGAATACTGGAGTGGGTTGCCATTTCCTTCTCCAGGGGGATCTTCCCAACCCAGGGGATGGAACCCGGGTCTCCCGCATTGTAGGCAGACAATTTACCATCTGAGCCACCAGGGAAGTCATAATATAAGAGGCAGTGGGGACCAGGGGGGCATCAAAATCCAGGAGGGGCCCTCCTGGTTGAGAAGCTCCTTCCACAATTTTTGTGCGCCTGTGACTTACAGGACAGACCTGTGTTTCCTGAGAGATGGCAAACGATGTAGCAACCATCGTTTACTCCATACTGTGCCCCTGCGGGCAGCCCTGCTTTGAACACCACAGGGGCCCTATCTCATCGGATGCCCCAAGCCTCCAAGGGAAAGGAGGGCAGGAGACAGCAGTGGGGAGTGGGCAGTTTCAGGGTTCAGACTGCTGGCTGAGCCGTGTGGTCTTCAGTAAGTTAACCAGACTCTCTGTGCCTCAGTTCCTTCAGCTGTGACTCTGTCCTGAGAATTCACTGAGGCCATGGACCAGAAGGGCTCTGTGTAGTTGGGGACTCAGTGAAGAGCAGATTTTATTGCTGTCATGGTTGTCTTTCCCAGGGTCAGGATCCAGAGCACCACGGCGGGGAGGAGTCGGCCAAGTCTTCCCAGCTCCACAGTCGGGGCCCCCTGCGCACATCACACCATCTTGGAACCAGCAGCATTCCCTTCCTCTCTTTCACCCCATGTCCCATGGCACACGACCCATTCACCCATATCTGAGGAAAGAACACCCATGTTACAGAACATGGCACACAGCTCGGTCACTCTGACTCAGGGAAAAACGTAGAGTCCCATGGGTCACTTTTGGGCAAACTGCACAATTTTGGAACATTGAATGACTCTGTTGGTACAGTCGTTCCTCACTACCATGAGGGACTGGTTCCAGGACCCCCCAGGGTACCAGAACCCGAGGATGCACGAGTCCCTCGTGTAAATCGTGTGAATCGGTGTAAGATGTGCAAACCCCCGTAAGACTGACACCATCGCTAGATTACTTATAACATCTAACGTAATATAAACATTGTGTCAGTATTTGCCAGCATGCAGCAGATTCAAGTTTTGCTTTGGGGGACTGTCTGGAATTTTTTTGAATATTTTTTATCTGCAGTTGATTGAATCCCCAGACGCAGAACCTGCAGATATGAAGTACTGACTGTGAGAAGAGATTTTGGTGGATAAGAAATTACTTTCTTATAGAAATGCAAATTGCCCGTCAGTTCCAAAACTGAGATCACAGGGGACGTTTCTCATTACTATACCCCCCCGCCCCCGGTTTTATAAGGTCCAGCTCTCGTGGCTCAGATGGTTAGGAATCTGCCTGCAATGCAGGAGTCCCCAGTTCGATCCCTGTGTCGGGAAAATCCCCTGAAGAAGGGGATTACTGGCAACCCACTGCAGTATTCTTTCCTGGAAGATCTCATGGACAGAGGAGCCTGGTAGGCTGTAGTTCATAGGGTTGCAAAGAGTCAGACACGACTGAATAACTTTCACTCACTTCACTCACTCCCTCCCTGGTTTTATAAAGCTGCACCCAGGGGAGTCTGGTATGCTTTTGTTTCTAGTCCTAAATTATTCCTGTTTGATCCAAAGTGTCAAGAGAATAAGAATACACTGAATGCAACTCGGTGAGTTTAGATGAGCCTGGCGGGGCGAGGGGGGCTTCTCTATGCCGGCTTAAATGGTTAAATGGGAACGGTCATCTTCTACCCATTAAGCGACTAGCCCAAGAGAAAGGAATGTAGAACCCTGATTTTCCTGTACAAACAAATAAACAAAAACCCCAAATCACAACAAACTCTGGGAGATGGTGAAGAACAGGGAAGCCTGGCTTGCTGCCGTCCATGGGGTCACATGGGGCCCCAAAGAGTTGG
Organism: Bubalus bubalis; assembly: GCF_019923935.1. Taxonomy (NCBI): domain Eukaryota; kingdom Metazoa; phylum Chordata; class Mammalia; order Artiodactyla; family Bovidae; genus Bubalus; species Bubalus bubalis. The sequence continues at coordinate 7,791,989 of NC_059166.1, forward strand.
ACAGGCTTAGCCACTGACCAGCCAAACTGGAAACAGTCAACAATGTGCAATGCTGCCATCTTCTGGCAGAACCCACAAACTGCATGTGTGCGCTGCTGCGGGTAGAGGTGACGGTTTTTTCGCCAAGGGTCTGACTCTTTGCGACCCCATGGACTGTAGCCCACCAGGCTCCTCTGTCCATGGGATTTCCCAGGAAGGAATACTGGAGTGGATAGCAGTCTGTCGTTGTTGGGCGTTTCCTAAGTTCTAAGCCTTTCACACGCATTATCACATTAATTCTTCCAACATGCCCATGAGTAGATCCTATCATTGCCTCCATTGGCTGATGAGGAAACTGAGTCACAGAGATCACGAAGCTTCCTGAAGGTCACGCAGCCAGGAAGTGATGGGCCCCCCGCCCCGAGTCGCTGTAATGAATGGAGTGGACGGGGGCGGGGGGCGTGTACAGTAAGAAAAGGTGTCCAGGGCCAGATGGCATGAAGCCTTGCAGGCCGCGGAAGGAAGCTAGGTTTCTTCTCAGTGGATTAGGGAGGCTATGAGGATGTGGACAAGGAGGTGATGCGATCTGTGACCTGTGCCCTGGGGAGGGGGAGACAGGAGTGGGAGCAGACCGCCAGCGAGGAGGCTACCGCAACAAGATGGACGGGAGATTGCAACCCTCACACCTGAGAGCACAGGCGATGAGAAATGGCAGATTCGGGATAGATTTTCAAGACAGAGTGGGATTTGCGGAAAGCTTGCGCGGAGGGGTGTGAGAGAGCTGAGGAGACAGGATCACCGCCTCGACAGGATTGCTTGGGGTGGAGATGGGACCCGGACTGATACAGGAAGGGAGCAAGCCTTTCTGTCTGCAGGGTCCCAGGCCTCCAACCCAAGAGGGTTGCTGAGAATCAACAGATTCTCAGATGCTGAGAATCAAGAGAAATGCGCCAGGCACCCGGCAGGCTTGCAGGGGTTCCTGGGCCCCTCACATGGCGGGCACAGGGCTCCCGGTGCCAGCCCACAGATGCGGGGCCTAGGGACCAGGAGAGAACCCGGCATCTAGAGAACTCGGGATGCACTCTGTGGAACACTAGTTACTCATTCAAACTTCTGCAAATATTTACAGAGCGGCTGCTACGTGCCAGGCGCTGCCCTCGTAGTTGGAACCCTTATTTCACGGAAGGGCAAAGAAGGGCAGGGCGGCAGAGTGACCCCAGTGGAAGGGGAACCCAGCCACTCGGCCCAGGGGTTTCCAGGGGTAACTGAAGGGCCACCAGGGTGTGGAGGAGCAAGTGCTGAGGTGGGGAGCTGAGCCAGCCCCCCAAGGGAATAGGGAGAAGACCCCATCTCGAGGAAGCCACCTGGAGGGTGACGCTGCCCCAGGGTGTGCAAGGCATGCTGAGCGTGGACAGGCGTTTCCTAATTGGTGTGAAAAAAGCACACATGTGCTTTCTGCAGGCTCTGTCGAGTCCTCAGACGTGAGGAAGGCTTCTTCCTCCTTGACAGCCCGGAAAATGAAGTCGCTCAGTCGTGTCCGACTCTTTGTGACCCCATGGACTGTAGCCTACCAGGCTCCTCCATCCATGGGATTTTCCAGACAAGAGTACTGGAGTGGGTAGCCATTTCCTTCTCCAGGGGATCTCCCAACCCAGGGATCAAACCCGTGTCTCCCACATTGTAGGCAGATGCTTTACTGTCTGAGCCACCAGGGAAGTACTGATGTCCTGGGGAATCCCTGAAATCTCATCTATCTGCCGGGCCTAAGTCAGCACTTGGCTCCTGACACAGGGGGTTTCTGGCAACCCTGTCACCTCCCTCCGGCTCACTGCTAACTTTTCTATGTGGAGATTTCTTCTTACTAAAACGAGGCCTTTCCTCTACTGGGCAGTCCTCAAAGGAGAAATACAGGTGTCTTTTTAAGAGCTCTTTGAGCGGAAAGCCATCTGGAAATGCCTTTTAATGCCTCTCTTTTTCCCCCCCATAAGTTGACCCACTGTCTCTGACGTGTACCCGGACATGCAGGGAAGCGCACAGGGCCTCGGAAAGACCCCTTACCACAGGTACATCAGGATGAAGGTGTACTTCCTCAGGTTGGGTGTGCGGAACAGGTCTGCGAACGAGGGGCTCAGCTTCTCAGTGACGTCCTCCTCGAGAGACAGCGTCTAGGAGAGAGTCAGGGCGTCAGCCGCATCCAGGCTGCCACCGTGATCAGGAATTGCCATCAGAGCCCTTCCCCCGCCCCACTCCCCGCCCCCCACCAGCCCCCACCCCGAGGCCGGCCATCATACTCGTCACCCCGAAGAGCTCCAGCACCTTCCCGCTTCCCCAGGCAAGTCCCATAGGCAAGCGCCAAGTCACAAAGCCGACCCAGCATTCAGTGAGGGGAGAAAGCCCTTGTGAGTGGGTCACCTTCAGGTCGGCAGGAGGCAGCTTCCCGTTCTTTTGGGCAATGTGGTCCATGATCTTTATCGCCTCAGTGTTTCTCTTTTGGGATAACAGCCATCGGGGGGACTCGGGCACAAACCTGCAGACGCAGATCATCCCCACTTGGCGTCTCTCCCAGTGCCCGTCTGAGGTTAAGATCAAAAGAGAAGCTCGCTGGAGCTGACTTGAATGCATTCTTTTTTATAGCTGAGAAATATTGCTCGTGTATATGTACCACAGCTTCCTCATCCCTTCATCTGCCAATGTTCCTGTCTGATGGGCACACTCCCCAGAGATGGTTCCATCCCTTCATCTACTCCTTCACTGGCTCATCAAAGAGCAAATGCCTACTTTGTGGCTAGGTGAACTTTTGTCCGACTTTTAGCATCTCAGGCCCCTCTCTGGGTGATGTGAATTTAAAGAAACTCTGTAAGTTTCTTTAAAGGGTGGCTGAGAGTGGCTCCCCCCAGAAATGAGAGCTACCCTGTGACGGAGCACCCCAGATGGCATGGGTGGCTGGAAGCCCCGGGCCTGCGGGTAGGGCTGCCCTGGCTGTTGGGAAGACGGGTCCCCACGGGGACACAGTACCAGTAGCAGAAGAGGAGCAGGAAGATGGGCAGGGAGACAGCCAGCTGCAGCCAGCGCCAGTGCGGGAGGATGTAGGCCAGTCCAGAGAGCAGCACCAGCCCCACGGTGAAGGCCATCTGGTAGAGGATCGCCACTGTCCGTCTGTAGCCCAGGCCCACGAACTCCGTGACTGAAATGGAGAAACGTCACCCACGGGCTCCCATCCGCTTTAAAACCCCCCATTTACTATCTGCAGCTCCCCCAGCCTTTGCACATTGCCGTATTCCACCTACAGGGCTCTCCTGCCCAGAACCTTCCTCCCATCGGCCCCAGGATTAGCTGGAGGATTTCCCACGAGCCCCCAGGGAGCGCTCGTTAGTTAACACCATCAACATCTTTGAGTGCGCCCCAGGGACCTGGCCCTGTCACAGGTGTTCAGACGCATCTCCAGCTCTGTGGGCACAGTCCTGCCCTCCTAACCTCACAGCCTCGTGAGAGGTGGTAGACGAGACATACACACCATGTTCATCACACCCAGGTCTTGACATGATGTGGGCCATGTGGGAAGAAAGCATAAATAGCCAGGAGGGTGGGGGAGTCTCCGGGGGTCACAGATTTTCAGAGAGCAGTGGAGCAGAGCTCGTGGAGGAAATTTGAGCCATCATGAGGAGAAGTAGTTAACTGAACCTGGAATGGGAAAGCAAGTTCCAGGCAGAGGGACAGCAGCCCAGGTGACCGCTGGGTGAGGTCGGGTCATGGGGGCCGTGCGCCCTCCTGGGGGGCTCTCGTAGGCTTGAGGAGAGCGCTGGCTTCAAGTGTGGGAGGCACAGAGGCGCCGCAGCACAGGGATGAGCCGATGTTACGTCTGCTAAAGGACCCTCCACCACGCTGCTGCCTGTGGGTGCCCCGGGGGTGGACCAGTGTGGAGCGGAGCGGTGGTGGTGGTGGTGGGGCCTGGCAGGAGCAGCAGAGGAGCGAGAGGGCTGTGGTGCTGGAGGTATTCCAAGAGGAAAGCAGATGGGGGGCTGGGGAGAGGGGCACAGGAGGAGCAGGCTTGGGGGTGGGGGAGGAAGACGTCCTGGGCTGGGAAAAGAGGAGGAGTTGGTCACGCAGACTGAAGGGGAGCCCCTGGTGCAGGACCAGGGACTATGGGACCTCCAAGCAAGGCAGGGAGCCGTGGGAAGGATGCAAGCCAGGGTAGCACACACTCCGTCACAGACAGGTAGCATTCCGGGTCTGTCTTCCTTTCTCTCTAGCCTGGGAGCTCCTTGACGGAGGTTGTTGTTCAGTTGCTAAGCTGTTTCTGACTCTTTGCACTGGCCTGTAGCCCATGGGGTCGCAAAGAGTCGGACATGACTGAGCAACTTCACTGGTTGGTTGGTAGCCCATGGACTATAGCCCACCAGGCTCGTCTGTCCTCCACTCTCTCCCAGAGTTTGCTCAAACTCATGTCCACTGAGTCAGTGATGCCATCCAACCATCCCATCCTCTTTCACCCCCTTCTCCTCCAGCACTCCATCTTTCCCAGCATCAGGGTCTTTTCCAGTGAATCAGCTCTTTGCATCAGGTGGCCAAAGTACAGGAGCTTTTGCTTCAGCAACAGGCCTTCCAATGACTATTCAGGGTTGATTTCCTTCAGGACTGACTGGTGTCTTGAGAGTAGGATGGGAGGCCTTATCTATCTCGGCATCTCCAGCCCTGCCCCTGTGCCTGCCACAGGGCAACAGCCACACCGCAGGGAGGAGAAGGGGCAGGCATGGCTCTGGACTCCCCCTGGAGCCCTTCATCGACCTCACGGCACTTCAGTCCCCATGTGGAGGATCCTGAGGCAGAGAGAGATTATGGAATGTGCCCAGGACCACACAGCTGGTCAGACTTGGGTGTAGATTTGACCTTAAATTAATCCTTGTCACCAGGTGCCAAATACTGCACGTTCAGCCGCTAGATGGCTGGGCTGTTGCAGTTAATATGTGCTGAACTCACTAAACTTAACTAGTGTGTTCATGGTTTCTTGGGGGAGGAACATGGTGTTTTTTTTGGCCCTAGTGAACTATTTCCTAGAATGTCAAGCCATAAGACATTGTTTTCAAAGATGGCAAGACCTGGCAAAAACCTGGACCATCCTCACTGCTGTCTGATGTACCCATCCAGCCATGCATGGGCTGAGAGATACACAGACAGCTATTATGCTTTCTTCTACAGAAGTATTTTTCATTTTCTATTCTTACTCTTCATAGAAAACTTGAAAGAAAAAATAGTATATAGAATTACATTGTTTTACACTTCAGTTTTTTCGTCATCGTGTCTCTCTCTTCTTTTTTGATTTGCTTGTTCAGTCGCCATGTCCGACTCTTTGAGACTCATGGACAGCAGCATGCCAGGCTTCCCTGTCCCTCACCATCTCCCAGAGTGTGCCCAGGTTCATGTCCATTGCATGGGTGATGCTGTCTAACCATCTCCTGCTGTCTTCTGTCTTTCCCAGCATCAGGGTCTTTTCCAATGAATTGGCCAAAGTATAAGAGCTTCTTTTATTTCCTCTTATATCTTCTCCCCTAACTCTTGCTGCTGCTGCTGCTAAGTCACTTCAGTCGTGTCCGACTCTGTGATCCCATAGATGGCAGTCCACCAGGCTCCACCGTCCCTGGGATTCCAGGCAAGAACACTGGAGTGGGTTGCCATTTCCTTCTCCAAGGCATGAAAGTGAAAAGTGAAAGTGGAGTTGCTCAGTCGTGTCCGACTCTTCGAGACCCCATGGACTGCAGCCTAACTCTTGAGTGTCCTTCAAATCAGTGGAGTTTGTTGTATTTCTTTCGGAAGAGGCTGGTTCGTTCATATTTAAAATGTTAAAACACTCTCCCACCTGTCTCCCCTTCCTATACAACTCCCATCACTGTAAACACATCACATGTGATCTCCTTTTCCCAGATTAGTTGATATGGAAACAAGGATCCATATAAGTATCTCTCAAACAAAGAGAGACAGAGAGAGGCCATTCTGACAGCATATGCGGTTCCAATCACACAGACACAAGTACAGCTAGCGAGGCCACACTTTCTCTAGGCTTCCTCCAAAAAAAACCCGCCTCCACATTCGGCTTCGTCCCATTCTACCCCACTGTCTGACCTCCCGGGCTTCTCAAAGTGCCTGGAAACCTTGGACCAGCAGATGCTTACTCAGGGTGTAGCCAGCCGTCCAGCTGCCCTTGCTGACCAGCCCCTGCAGCAGGCGGAAGATCAGCAGGGACGTGTAGTCTGGAGCCACGGCCGTCAGGACGCCCAAGATGGCGCAGGTGAGGGTGGTGGCCAAGAGGCACACTTTGCGGCCAAACCTTTGGAGGCAAGCAGACATCGAGGTGAGTGTTGAGTGTTCACAGGGACGAAGGGACAGCAGGCTCTCTACTGGGAGACAAGACAGTTTCTCTGCAGCATCGTGTGGTCCATCACACATCGTGGCCCCTTCTCCAAGCCTGACCTGGTCCCCCCCTCTGTGACAGCGACCGGCAACTCTTGCAGGTTTAATGAAGTCACTCTGAAGAGGAATCCTGACCACTCTCAGTCAAGGACCAGGGGTCTCCCTCAGTGACCCACCCAGTTCCGACTCATCCCCTCTCGTTATCTTTGTATTTAGCAGATTGCATTACTATTCACAGACTTAACAGGGTGCACCAGAAATCAGATCCCCGCCCCCCATCCACATAATTAACCTTATCAACGCTCATAAGGTTTTTCTGGGGAAATATTCAATTCTAATAGCATAACTATTGGAAAGTGTTTTTCCTTTCTATTTTCATGAGTACAGAGGGCCAACAGACACATGAAGAGATGCTCAACATCCCTAGTCATCGGGGAAATGCAAATCAGAGCCACACAGGAAGTCGCTATAAACACAGGGAGCTCAGTGGGCGCTCTGTGAGATCCTAGAGGAGCGGGGTGAGGTGGGGTTGGAGGGGAGGTTCAGGGGGAGGGGACATGTGTATGCTTGTGGTTCATTCACACTGGCGCATGGCAGAAGCCAACACGGTGTTCTAAAGCAATTATCCTCCAATTAAAAATAATTCTTAAAAAACATTTAAAAAACTACAATGAGATATCACCTCACACTTATCAGAATGGCCATTATCAGAAAGACAATAAACAGTAAGTGTTGCCAAGGATGTGAAAAAAAAGGGAGCTTAGGACACTGTGGATGGGAGCATAAACTGAGGCAGCCATTATGGAAAACAGAAGAAACAAGACAAAGATTCTTCAAAAAATTAAAAACAGAACCACCATACAGTCCAGCAATTTCAAGTCTGAATATTTCTCCAAAGGAAACAAAAACACTAATTAAAAAAGACATCTGCACCCCTATATTTATTGCAGTATTAGCTAAATTGCCAATATATGAAAGCAATATATGGAATATATTCCAATATAAGCAATATATGGAAGGACTGATCCTGAAGCTGAAGCTCCAATACTTTGTTTGGCCACCTGATGTGAAGAACTGACTCATTTGAAAAGACCCTGATGCTGGGAAAGATTGAAGGTGGGAGAAGAAGGGAATGACAGAGGATGAGATGGTTGGATGGCATCACCGACTCAATGGACATGAGTTTGAGTGGACTCTGGGAGTTGGTGATGGGCAGGGAGGCCTGTGGAGAAGCCGATGGCACCCCACTCCAGTACTTTTGCCTGGAAAATCCCCTGGACGGAGGAGCCTGGTGGGCTGCAGTCCATGGAGTCGCAAAGAGTCGGACACAACTGAGCGACTTCACTTTCACTTTTCACTTTCGTGCATAGGAGAAGGAAATGGCAACCCACTCCAGTGTTCTTGCCTGGAGAATTCCAGGGACGGGGGAGCCTGGTGGGCTGCCATCTGTGGGGTCGCACAGAGTCGGACATGATTGAAGTGACTTAGCAGCAGCAGCAGCAGCAGGGAGGCCTGGCGTGCTGCGGTCCATGGGGTCGCAAAGAGTTGGGCACGACTGAGTGACTGAACTGAACTGAACTGAACTGATATGGAAGCAACCTAAGTGTCCATCAATAGTTGAATGAATAAAGATGTGTATATATATATATATAAACCAGGGTCTCCCGCATGGCAGGCAGATGCTTTATCCTCTGAGCCACCAGGGAACACCACAATATTATATATATATATATATATATATATATATATATATATATATATACAATGCAATAGTGCTCAGCCATAAAAAAGAACGTATTTGTGACAGTACAGATGGACACGGAGGGTAAAGCGCTAAGTGAAAGCAGTCAGAGAAAAACAAACACCATGTGACCTCCCTCATACACAAGACTTAAGAAACACAACATATATAGCTTCTAAATGACAGTTATCTACTCCTGAAAATAGATACATAAATGGATAAATACTAAAAATATTAGTGAGGGAACCATTCACTCTACCTTCTTCCCACATGCAATGATGATTAACACACTTTAGGGAAATACTGCGGGGGGAAAAAGAGCCGTCCACACACACAAATCCACTTCCTCATCTCTCATCTTCAGCCTTCCACTGACCCTGTCCTTGCTCACCAACTTCTACATGTTGAACTTCTCTCTGCATACCCTCTTCTAGCTTATCTCAAACCTGGTTTATCGCTTTAAATACCAATTACTGGTGGCAAATCCCAAATATTTAACTCCAGCCCGAACCTTATGTACCCAACACTCTACTTGGCAACTCTCCTCTGTCTCACAGGCTGCTCTGAAACACATCTCCTAAAAGCTGCAGAGAAGGGTATTCTTAACCCTCTCTGTCTCAAAAAATGGCACTGCCCCCTCCACCCATCTTCCAGAAGCATAATCCTTGGCTTTGTGCCCTCTTCCTCTGAGCCCTGCATCCAGCTACACAACCTGCCTGCCTCTGAAATCCCCCCTAAATCCCCACCTTCCTTCCGTTGTCTTGCCCCACATCGTCCCGCACTCCCTACCATGTCGGGTCTCAACTTCTGCAAAGATTCCCTCTGGCAGCTTCTCCCATCACTGGCCACTCGAGTCCCTTCTCCCCATGGTGTTGACGCTGTGCCTGGTCGGATCCACCTTTACATACCTGTCTGCGATGTAGCCGACTCCCAGAGAGCCCAGAAAGAAGCCCAAGTTCACACAGGACTGAAAGAGATCCACCTTCCAAGAGTCATCACACACCAGGTTAAACTGTGGGTCGGAGGGGCCAAAACACACAAGACTGTTTGTAAGTTAAACTATGCCTACCGTTTTCCCTGCAGAAAATGTCAACGCACGACACAAAAATGTGGGATCCCGGGGCCCCTCACATCCTTTCCTTTCACCACATTTTCATAAGACAAATGCAAGGTTTCTGGGGAATCTCAGGCAGCGTCATTACATGCCTAATATCTTTATCTTGGGTTTCCCCTCAATATATACTAATTAAAGAGTCTGTTGTCAGGTACCCCTGATAGTTGTCAAAGGACAGGGTGGCCAAACGGTAAGGTTTCTAAAGGAAATACAGCAAAGTAATTATCCAAAAATGAAAATGATGTAAAATACATATGACGTGTTTCCCAGAATTGGTAAAAACCCTTAATTAAGAAAGCTGAGCACCAAAGAATTGATGCTTTGAACTGTGGTGTTGGAGGAGACTCTTGAGAGTCCCTTGGACTGCAAGGAGATTCAACCAGTCCATCCTAAAGGAAATCAATCCTCGATATTCCTGGGAAGGACTGATGCTGAAGCTGAAACTCCAATACTTAGGCCACCTGATGTGAAGAACTGAGTCATTGGAAAAGACCCTGATGCTGGGAAAGATTGAGGGCAGGAGGAGAAGGGACAACAGAGGATGAGATGGTTGGATGGCATCACCGACTCGATGCACGTGAGTTTGAGCAAGCTCCAGGAGTTGCTATGGACAGGGAGGCCTGGTGTGCTGCAGTCCATGGGGTCGCAAAGAGCTGGACATGACTGAGTGACTGAACTGAACTGAATCACATGTTTTATTCCATAAATTCTACCCAATAATTGTGTAAATTTGTCATGACTGATGGAACTGTGAGTATCAACATGAGAATTTCTGAGCAAAGAAGCAGAGGCCAGCTGGTGGGGGCTTTTGGGGAACAGCCCTGCATGCGGGGGATGGGGGAACCCAGAGGCGGCAGGAGATGCGGAGGGTCCCATGTGCCTGGGAGGAACAAAGGACAGAGGCAAAGACACGAGCCGATCTGCCTGGGCGTTATTGGGAGTGAGGTTCAGGGATTGCCCCTCCGTGTTTGGCACATGCATGGTGATGCCAACATGCCTGGGTGCTCTGGGAGGCCCGAGTGCAGAAGCATCCCCACTTGGAGTGCAGAGGGGCAGAAAGTAGGGGGGGTGCCTCAGTCTCCTGTCTGGAAGGTATGTGTGGAGCTGCTCCTGTTACCATCATGAAGCCACTGTGGGCGCTGCAGGGAGAAACCATGTGCCCATGGTTTAGTAAATAATGAACCATTTAACTTTTTAAATGAGGCTTTAGTTTTTGTTGTTCAGTCGCTCAGTCATGTCTGACTCTGTGACTCTAGGGACTGCACCATGCCAGGCTTTCCTGTCCTTTACTATCTCCTGGGATTTGCTCAAATTTATATCCATCGAGTCAGTGATGCCATCAAGTCAGTGATGCCATCCAACCATCTCATCCTCTGTCACCCCATTCTCCTCCTGCCTTCAGTCTCTCCCAGCATCAGGGTCTTTTCCAATGAGTCGGCTCTTCTCATCAGGTGACCAAAGTATTGGAGTTTCAGCTTCAGCATGAGTGCTTCCAATGATTTTTCAGGGTTGATGTCCTTTAGGATGGACAGGTTGGATCTCCTTGCAGTCCACAGGACTCTCAAGAGTCTTCTTCAATACCATAGATCAAAAACATCAGTTTTTCGGAGCTCAGCCTTCTTTATAGTCCAACTTTCATATCTGTACATGACTACTGGAAAAATCATAGCTTTGAGTAGACAAACCTTTTTAGCAAAGTGATGTATCTGCTTTTGAATATGCTGTCTAGGTGTGTTTTATTACCTAGGAGGCTCTGCTACCCATCTCCTGTAAAAACTTAGAGTTGCATGTATGAGCCATGCCCTTGTCCTGGCCCCAGTGGTCAATCATGAGCACTTTAAAAAATAAACAAAAAGGTAAAACTCCCTGCTACCGTTTGACTTTCAGAAACTAACAATCAGCTCATGCTACCACCTGCCTTATGCCCAGATCCTCGTCTGCTCCTGTGAAGAGCTCAGCTCTTGGAAGCAATCAGCATCTCCCCCATTCTTGGCTGATCCAGATGTTTCAGTTCAGTTCAGTTGCCCAGTCGTGTCCTACTCTTTGTGACTCCATGGACTGCAGAACAGGCTTCCCTGTTCATCACCAGCTTTCGGAGTTTGCTCAAACTCATGTCCATTGAGTCGGTGATGCCATCCAACCATCTCATCCTCTGTCATCCCCTTCTCCTCCCACTTTCAATCTTTCCCAGCATCAGGGTCTTTTCAATCTTTTCTTCGCATCAGGTGGCCAAAGTATTGGAGTTTCAGCTTCAACATCAGTCCTTCCAATGAATATTCAGGACTGATCTCCTTTAGGATGGACTGACTGGATCTCCTTGCAGTCCAAGGAACTCTCAAGAGTCTTCTCCAACACCACAGTTCAAAAGCATCAATTCTTCGGTGCTCAGCTTTCTTTATGGTCCAACTCTCACTCCCGGTGTTTATTCCCTTGAAAATTCAGCTGGAAGCACACCGCCCTGGGGAGTTTCTCCTGCCGCTGTTCGGCTTCTCTGCGGCCCTGGGCCCTGTCAGTGGAACTCAGGGGAGGCCGCTCCTGGGAGCTGTTATCTCGCTGGCCCAGGTCAGCCTCTCCAGCGGCCTCCCTGGAGCCCCCACCTACATCACCCAGGACTATGTTCTGTGCATACTAGATGCCCCCAAAGCCACAGGGCAATGGTTTTGGGGTGTTTGTTCTACTCTTTGCAATCAGCATCTTTGTACGATATCTCTGACACCCTCCCTGAAATGTCCTGTATGCCATCCTGCTCTGGGGGCGTGCAGAAGCCAGGGAGCTCATGGAACTGGAGGAAGGGGGGTCTGGCCTTCCCTACTGATGCCACCTCCCTTAAGAACTCTGCCCCCAGCTACGCCAAGGGGCTCTGTCTGTAGGCACCTGCCTGCCCTCTGCGATCCCAGACCCAGCCACTGTCCCCAGGGACCCTCTGTGACTCTAGGAAGACGGAAAGCCTGGAGTTTGTACAGGGGGCGCACGGGATGGGGTGGGGTCTCCTAGGCCCGGTCCCTCTCCCTGCTGGGACTTCACTGGGGATTTCTCTGGGGCCAGGCTATGTGGTGGACATGGCCTGTAGAGCAGCAGGCTGGCCAAGCTCACGGGCACACAGTCACCCAGCGTCCTTGTTAGAATCCAGGTTCCCATGGGTTCTGTCTCCGCAGATCATGGGTCAGAATCCAGGTGATCCCGGGGATCAGGTGAGTTGGGAAACCTTCCTACCCCAAATGGACCCTGACCTCTGCCCTCAGGGTGGGGAGGGACGGGGAGCTGGGTGTTCAAAGAGGTCAGCTCATCGCCTTCCCTTCAGCCAATTCCAACGTCCAAGGCAAGGCCATGTTAAAGATTATTTCTGCAGAAATGAATAACTAGGGAGGATTCTTCCCCAAATAAGCTTCAGCTTAGGCTGAGGGGAGGAGGCAAAAGTTGTTGTGAAGCAGTGGGAAGGGTGAGTCAGAGGAGGCACGTTCCGTCCAGGAGAAGCGGTCCTCCGCTCCTGAGGCCCCGTGTCTCATCGCCTCCATCACTTCCAGCTGGATCCCACCCCCAATACACTAGTGTGCCCCCAGCTGAACCCTAGCCCACAACCCCTCCCCTGTCTCCCCCAGTCCTTCCCAGAGTGCTCGGGTCCCCGAGGACCTGGAAGACCGCTCCCGGTTACCACTGTCCGCCAGTCGGGACTGTGTCCCCTCCCCAGGGCCCCCGCCCAGGCCAGGCTCCCCACACGAATGAGCTGCTACTTCCCTGTGTTCCAGCCTCACTGCTCAGGTCTCAGCTGCCTGCCTCCCCGGCCAGGACCCTCTTGCAAATCGGGCCCCTCCTCCTCCCCAGCCCCTGCCAGGTCTGCGTCTTTTAAATCAATCCTTTTTGATCCTGTGACAGCCGCATTGGCTGACAGTCCTGCCAGGGCCCATGTTGGCCTCTTCAAGCTCTCCCCACCTCTGGGGAGCGTCACCTCCACTCCCCACCAGCACCTGGACCATTCCCAAGGTCCAGCGAGGACTGTCTTCTTCCTCTGCCTGAACTGCCACTTGGCACAAAGGTAAGGTTGCCAGTTTTAGAGCAAAAAAAATATGGGGTGCCCCTCCGAACTGGAATTTCAGATAAGCAACACTTTTTTTTTTAGTGCAATCATGTCCTCAGCAGTATCTGAATTCCCAGCCTCAGCTGTCAGTATCAAATGTTATGCAATACCTGGGACCTAATTATCCTACTTAAATATTCGTTGTTTACCTGAAATTCAAATTTAGTGGGCGTCCGGCATTTTATCTGGTGACCTGATGTAAGATCTCAGCCCTCTGGCCCGAAGCTGAGTCACCACCATTCTGTCCATGACTCCTCTACTGGATTCCAGTCACTTCACCAAGTCATGGCTCCCTGAACGTGGTCCCTGCCCCCTCTCCCCTGCGCTTTGGTTCACACTCCCCAACGCAGCTCAAAATACCACCCTGGGTCCCATTCAAATAGTCCGTCCTAAGGACCTACTGTGTAGCATAGGGAATTATACCTGATATTTTGTAATAACCTAGAAGGGAAAAGAAGCTGAAAAAAAAAATAGATATCTATGTGTATATAACTGAGTCAAGGAGGTGGCACGGTAACCCACTCCAGTGTTCTTGCCTGGATAATCCCACAGACAGAGAGGAGCCTAGTGGGCTGCAGTCCATGGGGTTGCAAAGAGTCGGACACGACTGAAGCGATTTAGCCTGGGATGGCATAGCTGAATCCCCTTGCCTGAAACTAACACAACACTAAATCAACTACACTCCAGTGTAGAAAGTCTGCCACCTCCTGCTGGAAGGCCCCAGCAGCCAGCTGAATAGTAAGGTCCCCCTCCCTGTCTGGGACACTGATCTTATTCTCACGGTCACCACCCCTCCCTGGCTCCCTGGAGACTGCAAACTCCTTGAACTTCACGGGCTTCTTCCGTGTCCCTCCTGGCATCATACCCAGTGCCAGAACAAAGGAGAAGCTCAGAACGCGGTTACTGAGGGAACAGATGGAGGGGTGAATGGATGAATTCTTGCATCTAACTGATCCTTTCCAAGCAGAGTATGCCTCAGCCACAGAGAACAATACGTCCCCGTCTGGGTCTGTTTCTAGATTTCCAGCTAGAAGAGCGGTCAGTTCAGCATCCCTGGGAGACGGTCCTCTACCTGGACGTCTGTGGTTGGAGGACACTTCAGAGACCGGACGTCTGAGCAAGGGCACCCACACCTGCTCCCCGCCCCCCAAGACAGTGGGCCATGGGGCGGGAGGGACGGACACGGTGCTTTTCTCCAGCTAGACGTGCGCTGCTCAGGCCACTCAGCTACCTTGCTTCAGGTGAGCAGTTTGCTAACAAACAGACTCTGCATAGTTCTGGTCTGTGGCTTCACCAAAGGGCTTCCCTGGTGGCTCAGATGGTAAAGAATCTGCCTGCAACGCAGGAGACTCGGGTTCAATCCCTGGGTCGGGAAGATCCCCTGGAGAAGGAAATGGCAACCCACTCCAGTATTCTGGCCTGGAGAATCCCATGGACAGAGGAGCCTCGCAGGCTACAGTCCATGGGGTTGCAAAGAGTCGAACACGACTGATCGACTAATGTGTCTAAACTTCTCCTGTGACTTCGCCAAGCGACCTTGAGGTCAGTTTCCAAGTACTCACGCTTGTCACAGAATAGCACTTTCCAAAGGGTCCATGAAGGAAAGAAATCTGCTGGCTTCTCAGTGAGATATTCTCAAAGCAAATGCTCAGATAACCCACTAACCTATCCAGGCAAGTGCTCTGCCGCCATCCTGCTCTCCTGTGGGCCATGGAGGGGACACCCAGGGCAGCTGGGTGCTGGACACCCAGGGGTGCTGACCCAGCCACTCTCTGGCTTGTCTGATCAGCATCTTCACGGTCCTCGGCCGACCCCTGGGAAGCAGGTCATTGTCATCACGGTTTACTGATGAGAGAACCGAGGCTCAGAGAGGCTGAGTAACCTACACAGCGACACTCAGCCAACTCGGGGCATGGCTGAGACTCAGTCAGGCTCCAGGGCAGCTTCCACACCACCCCAGAGACCAGCGTTGAGCTGTCACATGTCCACGGCTTGTGAATGGAAGGAGGGGGCCTCGCATCTCTGATGGTGGGGCCACTGGCCCCCAGGTGGATTCTGCAGGCCCGTGGAGAAGCCACTGGGGCAGAAGGGTGAGGAAGCCAGTCTCCCCAGGGGCCCCCCACCCAAGCAGCCCAGCTCAGCCTGGCAGGCGATGGTGTCTCTGAGCCCCAGTTCCCTCCTCTAACACCCAGAGTGTGCGGAGGATTGAACAAGGGAGGAACGGCAGTGCCCGGTACGGAGTCTGATACGCCAGAGTTCAGAGAACACGGCCCCGCTCCCTCTTTGCTGATGTGGGATCGAAGCCTGTAGGATTCATCATGTTTCCTCTCTGCCCTGAAACCCACATCGTTATCCCCTCAGCGAAGGCCTGCTCTTACCTCGGTCACGATGGAGGAGCCGGGCGTGTCGTACACCCAGCCCTGCTCGCAGGGGCCCAGGGGCAGGGGGCTGCCGTTGGTAGCCAGGCTGGCCAGTGGGTCCAGGCAGCCGAGGGTGCTCTGGTTCCAGTCCACCTCGTAGCGGAGGCACTGGCCCTCGGGCCCCGGGCCCGGCACCGTGTAGTTGAGCTCCTCCGCCAGGCTCCAGCCGCATCGCCGGCTCAGCTCCGCCACCCCTGGGCTCCGGCAGCGGTGGTCCGGGGTGAAGGCCAGGAAGACGATGCCCACGTAGATGGGGGCGAAGGCGGCCGAGAGCAGGCACAGGATCAGGAAGGTTTGCTTCTGGAACCAGCCGAACTCCCCAACCTGCTCCAGTACATCATCTACGGTGAGCATGACTGAGCCTCCACGTGCATCGCTCTGAGCAGACCACAGCAGCCGCAGGGCCCGGGGTCAGGGTCTTATGTGGGTTTCTCTGCAATGGGCTGGTCTGAAGTCGAAATGCTGTCTAAGCATCTTGGCCTCTACCCTTGGAAGCCAACCAGCTGGAAACAATCTTTCACCCACAGGGCAGGTTTCAGGCAGGGATAGGAGGATGATGATTGGTCAGACTTCTGGGCTGGGGGAAGTCACCTGGGCTGAGGACCTGATTCTGTGGTACTGGGGTTCCCAGAGCCAAGGGAGAGAGCAAAGGTGGCCGTGACCCTCCCAGCAGTCTCTTTCAGGCTCTGATCCTCTACTTGAAAGCTTTTTTATCATCCAGATAAACAAGAACAGTACACTGGCTGCCAGGCTATCGGACCTGCTACTCACGATGGGGTGTCTCAAGCAGTGTGCATGGAGGGTCTGGCCACGGGCGATGGGAGAGCCAAGCTCCCCAGACTGACTCACTTCCCTACATCCTTGTCCCAGGGTAGAACGACTGCCTTCTTCGGGACCCACAAAGGACTTCTTCTGGCATCACTATGTTCACAGGCAGGTTCCTGGCTGCTGGACCATGATGCACCCACCCTGAATCCCCAGGAAAGTGGGCCACAGGGGCCCTCTGGGCACAGATCCTGATGGGTTTCCTGGGCAGAGATGCTGGTAGAAAAGATCAAAGGGCCGCAGGCAGAGAACACCTCCCCCTCCCCCACTTCAGCCTGGGAGAACACAGAACATTAAGGCTGGGTCCCCCCTCCATGCACGCAAGAGGGACAGATAACAGATGAACGGGTGCTGGGTGCCCTCTCGTTCCCGGGACCCTCATCTCTCTGTTCTGTGGACATGGGGAGCTGGCCCCAAGCCCAGCGGTGCACCAGCTGCTCTGGTGAGACAGGAGGAGGCTGCAGCTCTGCAAACTACTTCCCTACTTGAGCTGAGCACCGACTGGGGTGCTGTGGGAGGGGAAAGGGCAGGGAGGGGGGCAAACCTCCCCAAGGCATCAGCTCACCCAGGCCAGGCGCTGCCCTTCCTGCCTGAGTGAGATAATAGAACTGTGTCTTCATCACCCCTCCCTGTTCTTGGCAGAGGGCCCCTGAAACCCTTGACACTTCCTAGGAGTGTCTTGTGTTCAATGAGGTGACTCTGGGTGGGCTTGTGGGTGGCTCCTGGTCATGGGTAAGGCCGAGCTATGATTGTGCGCTAGGGGCTTCCCAGGCGGCACGAGTGGTAAAGAACCTGCCTGCCAGTGCAGGGCACGCAGGAGACACAGGCTCAGCGCCTGGGTGAGGAAGATTTCCCTGGAGAAGGAAATGGCAACCCACTCCAGTGTTCTTGCCTGGAGAATCCCATGGACAGAGGAACCTGGCGGGCTACAGTCCATGGGATCACAAAGAGACTCTGGGTGGGTGCCTGCCTGCAGGTAAGACCAAGCTGTCATTAGAAACTTGGAACTTTCAGCCCCATCTCCCCATTCTCTTGAGCAAAAAGGGCTGACATGGTCGGTCATGGGTCATGCCGATGGGGTGAAGCCTGCGTAAGAGCCCCACTACCCGGGCTTCAGAGCAATCATATCCACACCCCAGGTCACACCCCAGGCCCGTGGGGACGGTAGCTCCCGCACTGGGACCCACCCCCACCCCCGCCCTGTGTGTCTCCCGGCTCCTCCAACACTGCACCGTGTTCTCTAATAATCTGGTGGACAAGCCAACAGTTCCCGAACTTCTGTGAGCCGCTTTAGCGAATCAGAGGCTTCCCCCATGGCTCAGCTGGTAAAGAATCCACCTGCAGTGCGGGAGACCCGGGGTCGATCCTTGGGTCAGGAAGATCCCCTGGAGAAGGAAACAGCAACCCACTCCAGTAGTCTTACCTGGAGAATTCCATGGACAGTGGAGTCTTGGTGGGCTATAGTCCATGGGGTTGCAGAGAATTGCAAACAACTGAGCAGGTAACACTTGCTAACAAATTAGTTGACTCCAAAGAGGGAAGAGGTCAGAGGACTCTGATCCATAGCCAAGTCGGGCAGAAATGTGGGTCACCTGGGGCCCTAATAGTGACTGGCATCCGAGGAGGGGCGGTCTCGTGGGACTGAGCCCTTAACTGGGGGGGTCTGAGGCTCTCTCCAGGCCGAGGGGGTCAGAAGTGGGTTAAATTGTGCGACACCTGGCTGGCATTGCGGGCAAGTGTCTGGTGTGGGCAAAAGCCCCACATTCGGTGACCTGAAGTGAAGTGTCCTGGGAGAGGAGTGAGGAGGACTCACGGGAGAAAGGAAAACGGGGTTTTCCTACACATGAGGAAGTCACTGCTTTTCTCCACCACAAGCGGCCCTGAACGCACAGGGCTCCCCTGCCTTGCGTCCTCGGCTTGGGAAGCGGCCGGGTGCTAAGGCCCTGCTCTCAGCTCATTGCGGGGAGGAAGCAAGCAGGGCCCTCCCTGCACCCACTCCCCAGGCCGGACCGGACCCACCATGCACTCTTCCCCGAGGAGACGGCCGCCACCCAGGTCTGGGCAGAGCTGCCCCCCTGCTCTCAGTGTCCTGAGAGCTCCTTTCCCCCTCGGACCCCAGAGCAGGCAGACCTGTGCACGGCTCTGCGTGGTTCCCCCCGACCCTGTCTCCAAGCCCCTCGGCCAGGTGCACATGGGGGTGGCCGGTCATCCTGGGGTCCAGACTGCAGAAGCGACCCAGGCTGGCGGGTAAGTGCCGCCTGGGAAAGGCCACCGTCCTCCCTGGCATCAGGGGTGACGGGCCAGACTCCTCTCTGAGCACGATATTCACTACGTGATCCCGTGAGAAACTTTGAGGTTAGAGGCATGTTAGAGACAAGAAACCGAGGCCCTTGTCCGCTGTCATGCCACTGGCTCTTGGCCAGTTCTTAAGAAATCAATTCACTGAAAGCCACAGGGCTAGTGACCAGCAACTGTGTTTCCAGGACTCTTGTGCTGCAGCTCAACTCGCCCAGCAGCCCAAAACACAGATTTTGTGCAAGACATGTCCTTTGCTCCAGGACAGTTCACCCCAGGCCTTGGGACCTCCTGAAGTTAAGGACAGAGGCCGGGCTCCCTCTCTGGGAAAACAGAAAAGGAACAGGCGTTCGGGGCAAGCCCAGAGATGCAGAATGAAAGCCCGGCCACCAGGGATTCCCTAGGTCCAGATGACCTCCCAGTGGACTGATTTCAACAAGACGGCTGATTTTCCAGGAGGGCTTTGGGAAGACGGGGCGGCCTGCCTCCCACCCTGTGGCCCTGAAGCTCCTTCTGTCACGGGGAGCCCCTCCCACCAGGCTGAGCTGGGGACATGGTGGTTGGGGGGCCGTGGCTGTCCCAGGCCTGGCCCCAGGGTTGCTGTTTCCCTCTGTGTGCTGTCCGGAGGGGTCCCCCGGTGACCCTGACATCTTCTTCCAAGGCAGCATGGCTCCATGATGCCATCGGGGACAGGCATTAACTCCAGTGGGGAGCATGGAAGCCACCAGAGGCATGGGAACAGCATGGGAGCCTGTGGTAAGGCTTCCGCAAGGCCCTCGGGGGCAAAGCCTGTCTTAGGGGCAAAGTGCGTTCCCTGCACCTCAAGCTCCTTCCTGAAGTCAGGCCGGCTCTGCTGGGTCTGCATTTCCTGCCCCAAAGTCCTGACATTGAACGCTGCTGGGCAGAGTGCTTCCTCCTCCCAGGCCTCGATCAGTTTTTTTTTTTTTTTTTTTTTTTTTGATGGTTGAGGATGGTTTATTAAGCTGTGCTTTAGTACGGATGCCAGGGTTTGCCCATGGCGCTCACTGTACAAGGCCCTGACATTCTGCCAGTGTTTCCTGGCAGGAGTCTTCTACCTCCATTTCTTCCAGGGACTGGGATGGTCCTCCCAGTGGTCTGTGTCTGCCTCACCTGCCGTGACAGTCCTCTTTGTCCCCGTCTGTCCTGGGACCTGGACACAGAAGCATCACTACATCCTGACTTACCCGCCCTGCCCCCAAAGCTCCAGGGCCCAGTGCCCACAGATGCCACCCCTGGGGCTGGGGGTCCCTGGGGGATGGGGGCTGGCCCAGCAACATTGGCAGAGGCCAGGGAGGACACGGGCATCACCTGGGTCTTCAGCTCTTTTCCGGATGAGGCGAGAACATTACAGGACTAGCCTCCAGACACTGTTCTGAAACCTTGTCCAAGAGATCCTGGCTTGGCCCTCAGCTACCCAACACCCTGTCCCACTAAGGAACCCACCCACACACTCACTCCCTGCAAAGTAGAGTGCCTGCAGTCTGCCAGGCCCTGCTCTTGGCAGGGAGAACAGAGCCGTTAACAGAGGAACCAGCATCTAAGGGTAGAGATCTGAGCTCAATGAGGGAAGTACGGAGACGGTGTCTTCGCAGGTAGGGAGTGCTATGGATATCTCGAGCAGGAAAGGGGGCTGCAGCCTTAAGAATCAGTGGTCAGGGGTGGCCTCTGAGATGCTGAGCCTCGAGGGAGGCAGGAGAGTGAGCTCTGGGGGGTGGGAACTGGAGGACAAACGTTCCAGAGAGAAGAAAAGCAGGGGCTGGGCAGGCTGAGAGAGGAGGCCTGTGGGGCAGCCGTAGAGCCAAGCCAAGGGAGCAGGACTGAGGCCAGAGGGGCCTCGGGCCTGGACACAGGGCCCCGCGGGACCGGGGCTTCACCCAGGGGCGAGGGCAACCCCGAGGCCGTTTGAGCCAAGCACGGGGAAGCTGCCACTGCCCAGCTGGGCCCAGGGCGCTGGACCAGATGGCACCAGCAGGGCTGGAGAGAAATGCATTCAGGGTCTGATTGCAGGTGGAGGTGGGAGGATATGCTGATAGGCTAGATGTCGGGTGTGAGAGCCAGTGAGGGGTACAGAGGTGCCGGGCGTTTGGCCCGAGCCTCTGAAAGGACGGCCTTCCCTTGACCAAGGGAACAGGAGACATCCACAGAGCATGCGGACAGCACACGGATGGGGAGGGGCTTCGGAGTCATTCAGATCCCACCTCCATCAGTACACCACACATCTGCTAAGCCTTAACGTTTACGTCTGTAAAATGGGCCAACACTCACCCTCCCTCCTGCCCAGGGTGCAGCCGAGAGGATTAGGAAAGCCTGGGGGGGTGGGTGAGCTTTTCCTCAGAGGCCCCGGTGGTAGGCGCCTGGGTAGAGAGGCCCTTCTAGGCCTTCTAGTCTCTGCAGAGGGTTCCCTTCAGTCCAAGCGCTAACACCGCCCTGGATGAGACCTAAATGAAGGCACATGCTTTCTGGCTTCCCAGAGAGTTTCATTTAGGGACACGGAAATTTTTAGTTTCATCTCATTGTCCTGTGTCGTGTGATATCCTTATTTTTGTCAACCATTTTTTCAGTACCATGTTATTTACTGAAAAAAAATCTGCGTCTAGGTAGATACGTGCAGTTCAAACCTGTGCTGCTCAAGGATCAACTGCGCTTCAGCATCAGGGCTGAGGGTCGGTTTCTTGGGGACTTTGACCCCAGGGAGAGTGGTGTTGGGGGGACACAAATAGTGGGGGCAGGGAGCAAAGCCTTCCTCTGGGGAGGGCAGGTGAGAGGCAGACGGGGCCCACTTGGCCATGGTCCCTGTTAACCATCTGTGTGCCCTCGCAGAGTCCACCACGACCCTGCTCCATGGGCCCTTCCGGGGAACGCAGAGCCCCGCCCACCGTGACAGCATCCCCGCCGGGCGGTCCGCACACCCCCAGGTCCCAGGGACCACCGTGTGCCGCTCCTCTTCTAGGAGCCTCGCCGGCCACGCTCCCTACACTGACTTCACGTGCACTCAGCCATCTCGCCTTCGAAAGACCTTCTGCTTCGTACCAAGAAAGGCCATTTCCCTTCAAATTTAGCCTTTTCCAAACTTTCTTAAAGCTAAGTCCTCTCCAGTGTTTACAGAACCTCTGTCAAAAACCACGCAGAACAAGTGTTCCGTGTGGGGCCCTGCGGGGAGTGCGCTGTGTGAGACACGCGGCAGCAAAAGGGGCGCCTTCTTTCATCCTGAGGCCCTCCCCTGGAAGCCACAAGGTGGGCAGAGCGGGATGGCAGTGGGCTGGGCAAGACCGGCCCTGAGGGGAGGGCACCCATCAGGGGTGGCAGAGGGTGATCATGGGTGAGGAGGGCGACCTCAAGTCAGGGTCACGAAAGTCAAAGACCAGCTTCCCCGATGGAGGGAAACTCAAGACAGGGCAACTGAATGGGGCAGGATTCTGAGTGGGGGGTCCTCTTAGTGTAAAGTGTTGCCATGACAACCAGCAGACCTGAGGCACCACAGCTCGAGGGTCCATGTGTGTTGTTTTGGGGGGCGGCAGGGGTGGTGACATCCCAAGGCATCATGGAAGCAGCTCACTTTCACGTGATTCAGGGAATAAAGTTCTTTGCCTGGTACGTTTCATCAATTTCATTTCTTTCATCTGAAGCCAAGGGTCACAGGGTCTGCCTGGGACCTGCCCCTCACGGCGCCTGCCCCCGTGACTCAGCACTGCTCTGGGGGAGTGAGGCCTGCTCTCGGGATGCTTCCCCCAGGGGGGTGCCCAGAGCCGCCGCCAGGTGACCCCTGACATGCTCTCCCCGTCCAGGGGTGACAGGACCATTTGTTCAATTCTGTTTTCCTCTAACTGTATCAAAATAGCAGTATAAGTAAACTTTATTGATTCACCAATTGCCCAAAACAGCATAACAAGTAAAGAAATGGAGTGAAAGTCGTTCAGTCGTGTCCGACTGTTCGCGATCCCATGAACTAAACAGTCCACAGAATTCTCCAGGCCAGAATACTGGAGTGGGTAGCCTTTCCCTTCTCCAGGGAATCTTCCCAACCCAGGGATCAAACCCAGGTCTCCACATTGCAGGCATATTCTTTACCAACTGAGCCACCAGGGAAGCCCAAGAATACTGGAATGGGTAGCCTTTCCCTTCTCCAGGGGATGTTCCTGACCCGGGAATCAAACCGGGGTCTTCTGCATTGCAGGTAGATTCTTTACCAACTGAGCTGTCATGGAAGCCCACAGCTCACTACCAGGAGGAAGCAATGAAATATGAGTAATAACTCACAGGCTGACTTTGGCCTTCCCCTGCATCTTTAGGGAGAACAGTTCACTTCCCAGGATGGGAACGACAGCGACTGTCATGGGGCTCTTCAAGCTCCACGACAATGCTCCAGCCTTACCTCCCCAGCACCTCTGGCCACTCTGTCCCCAAACACTCAGCTTCTTGCCTTGGAGTCCGTGCAGCCTGGAGAGGAGCTGCAGGACCACCCTGCCCGGGATTCGTACAGTGACCCACCCTCCTGGGAGGCACAACACTCTCAGCCACCCTTGAGCTGCCAAC
Source organism: Bubalus bubalis (assembly GCF_019923935.1). Classification (NCBI taxonomy): domain Eukaryota; kingdom Metazoa; phylum Chordata; class Mammalia; order Artiodactyla; family Bovidae; genus Bubalus; species Bubalus bubalis. The sequence goes on from NC_059166.1 coordinate 7,815,397, forward strand.
TCTCCGTCGGCCAAGTTCATCTGAAGAAGAAGTCATGTCCCGCTGGGTCATGGGGATTCTCCAAAGCTGGTGAAGGGGTTTCTAATCAATCTAACCTGGCCCCCACCCCAAGGCACACCACCTGCTGGTGACCTGACCCCTGGAAGAAAGGTAAGACCTCCATGTCCTCCATGCCCACTTCTTGATCTGGTGTAAAGGGATGGAAGAATTCCTTCTAGATGGCCCCATGGGGTGGCTGTCGACCTCCCTGAAGGTGGTCGTGGCCAGCGTGTCACAGGTTGGTGGAGAGCAGGCAGCTGCATCTAGAAAGCTCTTGGTGGGAGCTGGGTCTCCACTCTCGCGTGGATTTTACTGTGCACAGGGTTTGCCTGCACTGTCCTGACCTTCCACTTATCCCAGCCCCCTGCCATTCAATACACAGTCTCAACAAAGGTGGGGCTTAAAATCTTGGTTAAAAGGAAACTAAATTAGACTCGTGAAAGGTTGTAATTCTTACTTGCTGTCCGGGAGCGTTTTCCTAAACTCCTACAACCACAGCTGGCACAGACTGTTAGTTGATTTGCAGGGGCTCAGGGGAAGAGATTACCAAGGTGCTCGAGAAAAGAGCGTGAGCAAACACCTCACATGCATGGTCACATCCCCGTCGCCCTGCGGCCGGCACAGGTGGCCACCAGGGAAGACAGCCCGAGGTGCTGATGAAGGGTCAAGTTCACCCACAGGGCCCGCGAGTGCCCCTCCAGGCAGAGAGGACTCCTGTGTCTTAGTGAAAAGGGAGTGGCTTGGACAAGTTTCCTGGACACAGCATCTGAGAACCAGCAACTGTGGGCTCACAACGTAAACCTTTATATAAGACCCCAGAGTGTCTGTCTCGAGAGAGATGCTTTTAAGTTCTCAAGAGGAAAACAGTCTGTCCAGTTGGAAATAATCAGAACATGAGCAGAAAGGAAGGACACTGACTCCGATAAGTCTATAGTCAGACATCATGCTCCCTGCTCGGTCTGTCTTCATAGTAACATCCAGGAAGCTCTAGTCGGTCATTTCAGGTGGAAACCAGATTCATGCAAGAGAAGCCCCGCTCCCTGCTCCATGTAAGCCTAGGCTGTATACCAGGATTGTGGGATCTGCACTCATGGTGGCTGTTTTGGTAAAAAAATAAATAAATATCCCAAGGTCTGCTTCCTTAGAAGGAGGAAGAACCAGGTGTGGGTGAAGCTGACAGAGCCCCCCGTGGGCCTCGAGTAAGCATCTACACTCGGGGAGGCTCAGGGACACTTGTGAAGGGTCGGCCGACACCTGGACACAACTGTCTCTGGAATGGGACAGGAGACGCAGAGAGGGCATCGGACACGGCAGCAAACTCAGGGGCTTTTCACTCAAGGGTAGAAAGCAGGACCACCCAGTTAATAATTTATCTTTTATTCAAATCGTTGAATACTTTATATTACAGTAAATTTGATTGGAAAAAAAATGAGGAAAGAAATCAATTTTTAAAAATACACTCATGTTGAAATCAAATAAGCTAGCCAAACGAGAGTACAAACCCAGGAACCCTGTGGGTTGGTTGGCTTTCCAGAATATGAATACCACTGAGTCTATATACAGCTCTATAAATGCCAGAAAAGTCATTCGTTAAACACTTCAGAGAAAGGCGCCAACAGCCGGGGAAGGACGCGGTCCCCCCTCCCGTCCTGCGGACCGGGCAGCCGGTCTCGGCTGTGCCGGGGCGGGAATCCAAGTGCAAGGCTGGGGGCGAGAGCCTGGCCCACTGGCTTTCATGCAACTTCCGTGAGTCACGCACTGTGCAAATTAAGGCTTCTTATAGGTCGAATGGTCGATACACACTTTTTTTTTTTTCTTAAAAAAATAAGCACAGTAAAGGTGGTATCATGAGAACCTGAAGAGGTGAGACCTACCTACACCCCAAGTCTGGAAAAAAGTCTGACATCTCAACTCCCATTCTCTCAGACACACATGTGCGCACAGAGGCACACGCGCGCGCACGCACGCGCACACACACACACACACACACACATCAATCTTTGGGTGGGTTGTTTGACTTCACCAGCTGGCGAGAGAAATACTGATAAGTGTGCTCTGTGCACCTGGGATCGAAGACATCATGCAAAAAAAAAAAAGGCTGCAGCTGTTACTGACTCGAGAGGCAGAGAGCGGGCGGCCCCTTCCACAGCCCAGGCAACTGCGGACCCACGCGTGTGCGCACGCACACACCCGTGTGCCCTGACGCCACAGAAGCAAAAGAGAGAAGAGACAGAGTGGTGGAGTCTAACTGAGAGGATACATGGTGGACCAGTTCAAAGCGTCCGAGCGCGCCCACAGCCTCCCCCTGCTTAAAGGATGGACAGGAAAGGTTACCCCCTGCCGGCAGGAAAAAACTGTTGGTGGTTTTTTTTTTTTTTTTCTTTTTTCGCAAACCTGAGTAATTGTCAAAAGTCAATAAATAGGAGGAGAGAATTAAATGCTAAAATATAATGATCAAATACCCTACAGGGCCTAAAGCAGCAAGGGTCTTCCTCAAACGCAGCCCTCAGTCCCAAGACGCGTCTAGCCCCGGCGCCTTTAGGAAGCGCACGGCGGCCACGCTCAAGGTGAGGGCTGGGGACAAACCCGGGGCGGGCGCCGCCATCAGCGGCCGCGCCTCCTCCCCGCGCCCACGGAGAGGGGCGCCCCCCTCCTCCCCCACCACCAACACTCTTCCCTTTTTTGGACAGTTTTCGTTAAAGGCCAAGGACAGAAGCATCACGGAGTCCCGTCGGATTTGGTCGGAGCCGGTGCGGGCGAGCCTAGACGTGCAGGAGGTCCTCGTCGCTGTCGTCGTGGAAGGTGCTGATGGGCGTGGCCGCCGCCCGGGGCCGCCCCCGGCGCGCCGGCTCCCCGCGCACCAGCCCCACCCGGTCGTCGGCCCGCAGCTGGGGCGGCGCCTTCCGAGGCAGTGGCCGCAGCGGGGGGCCACCTTCGGCGCCAGGAGCCCGGCCTGGCGGGCGCACCTTCACCTCGGGCAGCGTCAGGACCTCGTCCTCGCTGTCCTGCTCGTCACCGTGCAGGGCGCTCAGCGCGTCGGCGGCTCTCACCGACTTGGCGGCCACGTGCCCGTTCTCCTGGCCCTCCTTCCCGGGCCGCGGTGCTGGCGGCTGGATCTCCTCCATCAGCCACTCGGTCTCGTTCTCGTCCGCCTCCTCCTCCTTGTTCACCTGCCGGGACACGGCAGGGACCATGGGCCCACCTGAGACCTCATCTGACCACCCCCGAAACCCCAGGAGGGAGAGGAAGGGGAAGGCTGGCAAGCGCCAGCTCCTGCTGAGATCCGACCAAGGCAGACAGGGTCAGGGTCTCAGGGACGGGCCCTCTGCTCCACAAGCCCTAAGGGGTAGAGAGACGTGCCGAAGGGGAGAGGAGCCCGGTGGACGACACCACGTGGATGCGTGCAGTTGAGGGAGACCTTCTAGAAAGCAGCTGGCAGGACAATCAAGAGCCAGGAGTGCATTTACGCCACCTGGGCTCAACTGCTAGAAACTCAACCAAAGGAAATCATCCAAATGCCAGAGGCACAAGTTTCATTGTCATGCTTTCTGTAGAAGAGCCAAAAAAGTAGAAACGATCTGAATATTAAATGCTGTAAGAAATCAGCCGCCATCACAATTAGAAAACCTTGAAGAAGAAAGGACAAAGCATGTGTTCAGGTTGAGAGCTACGAGAGGCAGTTTCCCCTTTGGTGGTTTCGAACGGCCTGCGATGACTGTTTCCTTGCGGCCACTGGCCGACATCACGACATGTGGACTGTGTGTGTGTGTGTCTGGGGGGGTCGGGGATGGGGCGGGGAGCCGCCGGAAGCCTCGGCAGGCCTTACCTTTGAGTACTTGTACGACACGTTCGCGCTCCGGCGGCAGCAGTTGGTAAGCCTGCTCATTACCATCTCCCTGCAAAGGGGGTTCCAGTTACTCCAGCCTGGAGCCACCCCGCCCTGGACCCCCCACACTGTGCCCCCCGACAGAAGGCTGTGCCCACCCAAGCACACGCTCCCTCAACCCACAACAGCAGGGCTGGGAGCCAAGTCAGAGGAAGGAAGGCTATGCAATCAGGAGAAGCCGATTCAAACCCTGTATGCAAAGACACGCCGTCTTTGCGGTGCTAACAGAGACCAGAGTGAGTTACCCCGCATCTCTGCACGTGCTCTTCCGCACGCGGATGGAACAAGCCCACACCTCCTCACCACCCCAGGGCTGTGCTGAGATTACGGGGCTGAGTGGCAAACCCAGGGCCAGCTCACACCCAGACCTCCTGCTCCACTCCAGCATCTGGCTGATGGCCTCTGGGGCCGGGGTGGTGGTGGTCAGCACTTCCTGACCCTCTCATTTGCCTCTGGATCGGTGGGCAGGTGAGGGGGGAGACAGGAAGCCCCAGAGCCGGCCCATCCCTGCCCTTGGGACACGGCTGACCACATGCAGAGCCCTGGGCCTCGTTCACGGGTGACGTGAAACCTGCTAGACAGTCACGCTGGCCTGCCCGTGAGTGACAAGACCTTTCACCCCTAAAAGGGAGACTACGGATGGGGGTGAGGTCACAGCCGGCACCTCATAAATGCTCTCCTCTTAAGGGAAGGGGTCAGTCGATCAGAAGGCGGTCAGCTCATGTGGGGACACGTGCAGCGAGCCATGTCCTGGGAACAGGCTGGGCTCGGGCTGAGGCCCACGGGGCATCTGGCCACATGACCTGACAGCTCAGACGCACGGACAGTCATCACAGGAAGCTCTACACAACACAGTGTCCAGAGTCTTAAGAGCTCTAGCTGCTGCTGCTCAAGAAGAGGAAGCCAGGGCTTGACTCTGGGCCTCTGGCCTGGCCCCCCGCCCGGACCCGCCCCTCTCCTTACCGGCGCTCCTTCTTGTACAGCAGCAGGGTGAGCAGGCAGGCGGTGAGCGCCACCAGCAGCAGGCTGAGCACTGCCCCGACCGCCTGGCTGCGCTCTGAGAGCCCTTTGTGCTCCTGGGCGTCATCCCCCGCGATCTCCTCGTCGAAGCCCGCCCTACAGGGAGACCACAGAGCTCAGCCCCCTGCCCGAGAAGGCCCGGGCCCTGACTACACACCCACACCCAGGAAGACACGAGCCACCAGCCGGGAGAACCCCCGTGGGAAAACCCCTCTGATGCCGAGACTGAGGTGGAGGGTTGGGAAAGGCCAAAAGACACTGCCTCCGCCACACGAGCTTCCATCACTAAGGGGATGAGGAGAGCTGCTTTGGAGAACATGCCTTGCCCCCCTGCAGCCTTGCTGACCCTGCTGCGTGGCCCCAAGGGCACAGAGGTGCTTCTGGAGCAGAGACTCAGGGAGACACACCAGCTGCCCTGGTCTTCCAGGACCACGACTCTCTGCTCTGGGAAGACACGGGGTCACAACCCAAGTAACAACTTCTCCCTCGCAACAACTCATCTCTGGAGCCAGCCTTGGCACTCTGGGGCTGGGGGACACTGTGGGCCAGCACCCCACTTACCCCAGCGGGCACACGGCAGAGGTGTGCCAGGAGAAGAGGTACTGGCAGTCGGCGGTCTCATGGCTGAACTCGGGGATCCCGTCCTTCACCAGGGGGTCACAGTGGAAGAAGATGGTGGAGGACACAGACTTTGTCTTGTCTTTTCCACACTTGGAGGACGAGGTGAACACCACATCCAGGTCGCCATCTGTCAAAAAGGCAGACGCACACACAGGCACAGCAGCATGAACACGGGTGCTTCAACAGCGGGCTGAGTTTACCTCTCCATCATCTGCGAAAGGTCTGCAGAGACTTAGAATCAGACGAAAGGGTCCTTCGTCTCATGTCCTGGAGGAGCTCTTCACAGACTGCTCACACACAATATGGAGCCCCTGCCCTAAGTCAGGAAGCGGGAGAGACTTGAACCTTACCCTAAGACAGGTCTGGCCTTTGTCCTCAGCAAACAACATGATGTGGAGTGGGGGCTGCCCACATGTCTCAGTCCGCCTGGACACCGGGGTGGACCATGTAGGCAACCAATCAACCAGCAAATCAGCCAACCAACCAGCCCACTAACCAACCAGTCAACCAACCACTAATCAACCAACCAGTAACTAGGCAACCAGCCAACCAACCCACTAACTGAACAACCAACCAACTAACCAACCAGCCAGTCAACAAACCAACCAACCAGTCAGCAAACCAACTAAAAAACTGACTAATCAGTCAAGCATACACAATGAAGTATCAATAAACCCTGGACACGGAGGCGCACGTGGGCCTCCCTGGTCGGCTCCTGAGCTTCCGTGCGTGTTGTCACACGTTCACACTGTCACACATTTGTCCGCTGACACCTCCTGACTCCACAGGGAGAAGACGCCACAAGCATCTGGCTCCCTCCTGGACTTCACCCTGCGGTGCTTCTCCCACTGGCTGGTTTTAATTTACACCCTTTCACTGTAGTAACCTGTAAGCATGACTAAGATAGCTTTTCGTGGTGTCTTTCTAATGAGCTATCACACCCAAGGAGCGCCCCCCGAATGTGCAGCTGGTGTGAGACGTGAGGGGTCCCTGTGTGGACCCGGCCTCGTGAGGACAGCTTGGCGGCCAGTGCGCAGTTGCCCCCGCTAGAGGGCCAGGGTGTGCGGTGTGTGCGGTGGAGTGAGTGGAGGCCAGCCCCGAGGCCAGCCATGTGGGCTGGGCTCAGGGGGTCCCCGGGGTCCTCACTTGTACGTACCCGGCTGAGCCGTGACCCGAGAGGGCTGCCCCACAGCCTGGACTGTGAACTCAAACCCATGAGGTTGGTGAGGAGCCAAGGTGGCAACACCGAACCTCAGCCAGAAATAGGCCTGGAGGCCTCCCGCCCTCACTCTCTGGAATGAACGCAGATGTGTGGCAGGGTGGGGTTAAACTGCACTTCTTCCTGGTACGTAGACGAAGGTCTTAAAACCAAACCTATTTCCTACTGGTGGTGAGTGAATGGAGTGAAAAGGTAAGAAAGGGATTTAACTAACCAAGAATAAATAAATGCGCGCACACACACACACACACACACACACACACGCTCTCTAAGCCTGGGGACTGCAGGAGGCCAACTAGACTAGACATAGGCCTTACAGACATAAGGTTCTCAGCCTGGTAACTGGGCCCCTGACCAGGGCTGCGGCGTGGAGCTGGACCACTGCTGCAGACCCACCAGCGGCAGTGCCCCTGGGTGAGAGAAGGGAGCCCCGAGCTGGGTGTGGCAGTGGGGAAGTGGGTGGGGGTGGGCAGGCCGAGGTGTGCCAGCAGGAAGGCCCGAGGAGAAGTGGCAGGGTGCCTGCAGGTGCTCTTGATGGGGAGGTGTGGACGCGAGCCAGGCTGACCTGGCAGGACTCTGCCCAGCTCCAGTGGGCACTGCCAAGCACAGGGACTGCCTTATTTACCTACCACCTGCGCACGGAAACTTCTCCGAGACTCCACCTACTCAGGGAGCAGCTACCCACCCCACCTCCTCTCGGGGAGGTCAAAAGTCAGCTGGTTTTGTAAACACATTTAACTGTTTTAAAAAAAGCAAGTTCATTTACCTAGTTCAAAAATCAAAGCATGAAATGGTTTACAGAGGAAGACTAGTTGTTGAAAATAAAAACACAAGAGCTGCCTCCTGGAAATATTCTTTCCAGGTCAAGAAGGAATTAGGAAAGACATGGGTGAGGGGGTGAGGAGGTACAAACGTCAATGGCACAAGAAAGAAGCCTACATGTGAAGTGCAAAGTGTGGGAACACAGCCAATAACTATGTCACTTCTTTGCATGGTGACAGATGACAACCAGACCGAGCATGGCGATGGTTTTTGAAATGTACGGAAATGTTGAAAACGCTATGTCGTGCAACTGGAACTAACACAGCATGGCAGGTCAATTATGTTTCAGAAACAAACCAACAAACTCACAGAAAAAGAGATAAGATTTGTGGTTACCAGGGGTGTAATACTCAGATGCCACACGCCACGTGCTAAATATAACGAACCCTGCTGTATGTCAAAAGAATAAATCCTAAGAGTTCTCACTACAAGAAAAAATAATTTTTTTTCTACTTCTTTAATTTTGTATCTACAGGACATGATGGACAGTCACTAAGTTTACTGTGATAATCATTTCATGATGTATATAACTCAGATCATTATTCTGTACACCTTAAACTTATACAGTGTTAGTCGTTCAGTCGTGTCCGACTCTTGTGAGACCCCATGGACTACAGCCCCCCAGGCTCCTCTGTCCATGGAATTCTCTAGGCAAGAATACTGGAGTAAGTTGCCATTTCCTTCTCCAGGGGATCTTCCCAACCCAGGGAGCGAACCCAGGTCTCCTGCATTACAGGCAGATTCTTAACCATCTGAGTTATGGCTCTATGTCAATTTTATCTCAACAAAAAGGAAGTAAAGAAAGAAACACAGGACAAAGTTGCATCCATGTAGCAGAAGGCCTTCCTCCACACCGACTGCCAACACTTGGGCCAGGTCGCTCTCTTTTCAGCCTTTTGACAAATACAAAATCTCTTACCTTCCCCTAGTAACATCTGAAGTTTCAAAATAAAGAAGCATTGTGATGAAAACCAAACCAACCAAAAGTAATTCTGGCTGTGGTCCTCCACGCCCACCTCACCACCTCTGGTTTAGACCAGGCTTTGCACATCTGTTTAGGATGTAAGTCTTCCCGACAGTGAACCGCTGGGACCCTGACATGTGCTGCTCAGTCCACAAGACACAGGATTGGACCTGGGGCTTTCAGGTTAAAACCAATCTGATGTTTTAACCGAAGGGAGTGTGTGCTCATGAAAAGGTTAATGTGCCTCCGAGGAAGCGAAATGTGGCACGCGGGTGGAGAGAATTACCTTGAACGTAGTATCTGGTTTGGTTGGAGGTTCCGACTTTGCGACTGAAGTGCTGGTCATTGGCCTTCCTCTGACAGATGCTGGCCCCAGAGCAGGCGGGGTTGCTGGAGCCCGTGATGGACGACAGCTGGATCTCGTAGATGTACTTGTCCCCGTTGGTCCTCATGTCCCCAGAGGCACTGAATCGTCTGAGGAGAAAGAAAAGGGCTCGGGGACAGCCCTGGATCCCGGGACCCACCTAGTGACGCTACTAAGAAATTTAAAGAAAAGAAACTAGTAAAGCCAGAAGGTTCCTCATCAAAAATCGGTGCAGAAGGTTCCAGCTCCGACCCCTGGGCTTATCACAAATGGTAAGAGGAGGAGCGACAGTATTTTCACACTCAAGAGACCTCACCATCTTTGGGGTTCGACTCGGACAGCTAAGCAATGCCTGCCCTCTGTTTGAGCCAGACGTGACGATGGTAACTGGAAACGGTAACTAAAACACGCAAACACACGGACCTCTTCATCTTGCAGCCTTCAGCCGGGCAGAGACGGGAGGATTACGGGGCGGCGCTCCCACAAAACGGCCCCACTTACTTGAAGTAAATATCCCCAAGGCTGAAGCTCCGGCCATTGGCGGGGTTGGTGATGGTCCCATTCACCATCTGCACCTCCTGAGGCTTCACGGCACAGGCCGCGCGTGAGTCCCAGCTGAAGTGGTAGGTGCAGCTGTCGACGTCGAACCTGCACGGGCACACGGACCGCGGTCACGGCCACCCTTCCGCCCGCCTGCCAGGGCCCCGGGAGCCCCCCACCGCCCAGCTGCCCTTCCGCCCCGGGAGCCCCCCACCGCCCGCCTGCCAGGGCCCCGGGAGCCCCCCACCGCCCAGCTGCCCTTCTGCCCCAGGAGCCCCCCACCGCCCGCCTGCCAGGGCCCCGGGAGCCCCCCACCGCCCGCCTGCCAGGGCCCCGGGAGCCCCCCACCGCCCAGCTGCCAGGGCCCCGGGAGCCCCCCACCGCCCAGCTGCCAGGGCCCCGGGAGCCCCCCACCGCCCGCCTGCCAGGGCCCCGGGAGCCCCCCACCGCCCGCCTGCCAGGGCCCCGGGAGCCCCCCACCGCCCAGCTGCCCTTCCGCCCCGGGAGCCCCCCACCGCCCGCCTGCCAGGGCCCCGGGAGCCCCCCACCGCCCAGCTGCCAGGGCCCCGGGAGCCCCCCACCGCCCAGCTGCCCTTCCGCCCCAGGAGCCCCCCACCACCCAGCCCTTCCCGCCCCCAGCCAGGGACCAGCCGCTCCAGGCTGGGGGGGCCACTCCAGGCTGGGGGGGGCGACTTCATCTCCCTTCCCCAACACCATCCAGCTCAACCACCATGTGAAAAAAAAAGCAGGCAAGCACTTCAACATGTAATTTTTTTACATTTAGACACTGGGCAACATCTAACAGCTGGGAAGATCTGCTCCCATATTTTTGAAAGCCTGCTTTACAAGCATAGATTTCGACCCTTTGACAGTTCCTGAGTCTCCCCTTTCCCAAGCCCCGCTTCTATAAGGAAATCGGGCCTGTTCAACAAGCACAGCTCACATGCGCCCTCTGCTGGCCAAACGCCCTCCCAGCACCAGAGGCGGAAATTGCCAGCAAAATAAAAGGGCATTCCAGGTGGTGCCGCCCCACCTGCCGGGAGTCCCAGACCAGCCGCCGGAACAGCTGGCCATGGGCCGCACGGATCAGTGAAGCCTTAGTTACACCACGACCTTGAAGACGGAGCCCGGTGAAATCCCACTTTATGCAACTGCTTTATCAGTCTCGTGCATGGGTTCCAGCCTCCATCCAGGACTCCTCCCTTGCAGAGTTGCCCTGGCCCCACCAGGCTAGGGGTCTCAGGGGCCGGTCCCCCCCATCGCTACTGTGACGACCTCAGTATCCTCTCTGAGACACACACACTAAGCCGCCAAGCAGAAACCGCAGGGAGGAGCTCTGACGGGGGGGCCCAGCCCGCCAAGCGCCCAGCTACCCCCTGGGGTGGGGTACCCCGCACCCTCACCTCGTGAACGAAGGCCGCCCCACTGTCTTGGCACAGGTCAGCTCGATGACAGCAGACGCTGTCTTATTGTCCCCACAGTAGTGGCCTTTAGAGTAAGTTACCATGACTCTGTCATCTGAAACACAGACCATTGAACTGACGTTATCTCTAGGGCATCCTAGGAGCCTCAAGGTCAGAAGTGGCTCTGGAGACTCATCTCCCTGGCGGTCAGCACTGCCCAGCCTGGTGACTCGCACCCAGCCCACGTCACTACCCGCATGGCCAGAGGAGACCGGGGGTCACAACTCAGCCCCTACCTGTGAGCACTCTCCTGTATGATAGGGAGACCCCAGGGTGTGCGGCTCAGGGCTGAGCAAGGAGCCCCCCGCACGGCATGCATGCAGGGCTGGACCGCAGGTCACGGCGGCAGCCTGAGGTCCCCAGCTCCCTGCAACCTCTGTGCCAGCCCGGCGCTTCCCCCACGTGCCCCACGAGCCACCTGGGACCAAGAGCGCAGGGGCGAGACCTCCACCCCACAGAGAGACGGCCCACACAGAACCGCTCTGGTCTGCTCGGTCTCCTGGCTCCACATGGGGCTCTTCCTGCTTCTGAAGAGGGTATGGTTGAGGAACCAGCAGAGCCCTAGTACGCAGGGGCCAAGGGAAGCAGGGACTCGCTTTCGGCGGCCTGGCTCCCAGGGGCCAGAGGTTCTGAGAGCTGCCCTGGGGATGCCCGAGCCCAGCCGCACTCAGCGGACGGATGATGGCTCCAGGGGCCGGGACACAGCGGGCTCAGGCCCGGCTCTCGGCGGTCCTCGGGCCTGGCACTCACACCCAACCCACATCCTTAGAGGCAGTGGGCCCAGAATGGGCAGTACCAGCTGCCAGGGGTCCTCCAGGCACGGCCGAGGCACAGGGGCCACTCAAGGGGAGCTGAGGGGTGAGACCCAGGCTCCCGGCCCCAGTCGTGGTCAAAGCTACTCTGGGTGAATTTGTTATAAATAATTGGGCTTCTCTGGAAAATTCTGGAAGTTTCACAGCTTCGAAGAGAAATGCTTAAACTCCTAGAACATGGAAACAAGAGGTGGAGGTCTTGCTGAAGTGCTTCCCCGCCCCACAGACGAGATGGGCAGCACTCTTGACCTTCCAGGCCTCAGGCACTCAACCTGAGAAGTGGACTAAGACGTTGACCTGCAGAACCGCTGAAGGTTACACGTGTGCACACACATGTATGAAGCACAGTTCTTGAGGACTGTTGGTTCCTGTGATAAGAGTCCAACTCTTCACCCCATAAGGTGATGTACCCTAAGTGAACATGGGGTCACGGTGACGGGCCTTAGATGGTTATCCTGTTGGGGCCAGAGAGGCAAGATCCCACCTGGCGTGTCAGAGATGCTTTTCAGGAGGCTTCAACCTCCTAGTCTTTGCCCTCGGCTGTGGGAAGACCCGGGTCAGACGTCCACACGATGACGAGGCACAGGAAGAGAACCACCCTCAGCTCCCGGTGACCTTCACGGCAGCAACAACCGAGGTCTCCAAGGTCATGGGCTGGGAGGTCTGGACACTTCTGCTGGGGCCTGGGCGGGGGGTGACTTCACCCCCACCTCCAACCTGCAGAGTCGGGGGTTACTCTCCAGGGTGACAGTTGTCCTCCAGAATTTCCTTTCTCCATTTCAACAGCTCGAGTGGACTAAGTCTCCCTGTGCTTTCATCAGGACAGCTTGGGGAACCCCAGCCCCTCCCCGCAGCTGAATAGGCACAGTGACGGTTTTCCTTCTTGTCCCTTCCACCAGCCCTGACTGTCCCTAAACGAAGAAAGCCCAACTTTCTCCCTTCGCATGAAGAGTCTTTCACTCAACAACCAACTGCAAGAGAAATTTTCCATCAGAACTATTAACAAAGAGCTTCATTTTCCGATGTCAAATTATTACCACATCTACGAGGATGTATCTGGATGGTCCTGACCAGGTTTTCGTGTTTGTCGTCTGGCTTCTCCCGAATAAACCCGTGCACGTGTACGGGGAGACTCAGGCACTCGGTCCACAGCTGGAGCAGCGACGCAGAGGCACCCTGGACATCCCAAGACCACCCAGCCCTCTAGACATAGACCGGGACCTGCCGTCTCAGAAAACACGAGGCGGTGTTTATCTAACGCTTCAGGAGGCGCCAGGCTGCCTGAAACACGGTTACTGAGAATAACACTCCTGCAGGTTCCGACGGAAGCCAGCGCTGACCCTCCAGTCCCAGGACGACACCCTCACCTTCCCAACTCAGACGCGACACATGTGACCACAGGGCCTTACCTACAACATCCAGCTTCTGTGTGTGAACGAGCCCGAGGACCTGCACCTCGCCAGAGGCGCTCTTTTTGCACACGCTGGCTCTCTCAGAGCAGTCCTGGGGTCCCTTGTATATTTTCTGACACAGGTTGATGTAGTACCTGCAGAACAACATGCAGGAGGCGGGCAAGGTCGGGGTCTGTCCCGACACGCTTGGGGGCAGCTCTTCCCACCCTTTCAGAAGAGGCTACCGTCCGAGCATCTCCCAGCACCTCTGGACACGGCCCTGACCCAGGTCTCTGAGTAAACAAAGGCCAGAGAGTGGGTGGACACTGAAAATGCGCGCGTGCCCACCGGGCACACGGGGCGAGTCCCGAGAGTCAGGCGGCTAACAGACTCAGGCGGCTTAGAGTCAGGATAGGCAGTGGCTGAAACCCTGGCAAGGCGTCCCCCGTCTTCAGGTTCCCGAGGCTTCCGGGTCCATGCTCCCCACTGCTCTAAGCATGGAGTGGTCGGGCCAGCACGGCCAAGGTACTAGGGGCAGCAAAGTGGGGCAAGTTAACACCCCCATCAACCCAACAGAGATGGGTGGTTTAGTCAAAGTCGTGTCCGACTGTTGCGACCCCATGGACTGTAGCCCGCCAGGCTCCTCCATCCTTGGGATTCTCCAGGCAAGGATACTGGAGTGGACTTGCCATCTCCTTCTCCAGGGGATCTTCCTGACCCAGGGATGGAGCCTGGGTCACCCACACTGCAGGCAGATTCTTTACCAACTGAGCCACCAGGGAAGCCCAACACGGACAGCGTCCCAGACAAGAAGCAAACCGCGCCTGATTCCATCAGGCCCGCAGCTGCTCACCAGCTGCTTTGGGATCTCAAGGCTGGCTTTAGCTGCCTGTGCTTCCAAACCACCCCGGAATGCACCAGGCCTGCCCGAGCAGAGGCCTGAGGCCATCCCACCTTCAGAATCAGAGCTTGAAGCACCGCACACTCGCCCCGTCGGGACGCCGGGCCTGCGACGGACGCGGCCGGAGGGCTGGTAGGGGGAGGTACTCACGAGGCTCCGTTGTGGACAAAGGACCAGGAGCCGGTGAGGGATGAGAGCAGCCGCAGGTCGTAGGTCCGGTGCTTCTGGACGAACTTGCACTCCATCTTCTTCGGGGGGCAGACCACCTTCGTCTTCCACTCAAAGGTCACCTCACACCCGCGCACCTCGCTGAAGACCTGGGGCCGCCCCACATCGGCATCCTCGTCGCACTTGAAGATGATGGCGGACGTCCGGTGGCTGGTGGCTGGGGCGGCACGCGAGGCGAGCGTTAGGCCCCCCGCCCGGCTGGGGTGCCCGCCTCTGCGGCACTGGCACTGAGGGCTGCTGTCCATCCCCGGCCGCCCCCCACTTCCTGCCCGGCCGCCCCCCACTTCCTGTTGTGCTTCATTCCCGTTTCCACCCTCAAATTAGGACCAAGTTCCCCTTCCGCACTTAACCACCCCACAGCAACAGTACAATTCCTTTCAAGCAGGTATTTCTTGATTGAAGTATGAATGATAATCATAATAAGAATCCTGTGATAAGCTAAAAACATGTCATCTAACCTACCAGGAAAAAGATGCTTTCGTAATAAGCCTCCAAAGAAGGCCACAGTAGTGCCTTGTAGACTTAATGTTTCTAATTCCTTGTGTGTGTGTGTGTGTGTGTGTGTGTGCATGTTAGTTGCTCAGCTGTGTCCAGCTCTTTGTGACCCCACGGACTGTAACCCGCCAGGCTCCTCTGTCCATGGGATTCTCCAGGCAAGAATACTGGAGTGGGTTGCTGCTCCCTTCTCCAGGGGCTCTTTCCGAGCCAGGGATTGAACCCAGGTCTCCTACATTGCAGGCAGCTTCTTTCCTGTCTGAGCCAACAGGGAAGCCCTAATTCCTTAACATGTATCATTCTGTTCCACGGCCACTTACAAGAACTAAACAACTTGTCGAGCAGTTGTCCCGTCACTTTCCTTGAGAACTCGCATCTGTCTGTGCCCCGCGTGTTACTAGGACTCTCGTGGGTCCATTCTCTCCACGGCAGCAAGGAGACCCCCCACACCCCACCCCCGCCCCGCACACCCCACTGTAGAGCCGACGGTTGCAGACAAAGCCCTGCAGACCTGATGACCCCTCACCACCCTGCAGACCTGGGACAGCAGCAATTCTAACGAGTGTGGACGTGAGCCACTGGTGCTGAAAAAACTGGCATGCGGACACGAGCCCTTGGAGCTGGCGAGGGGGAGAGCTGACTGCCCCACACCTATGTGTCACCCCACAGAGCAATTAAGGATGACTTTTCTTTATGGAAAATAGCCCCGACGAGGAAACACCATATGCCACAGAAGCGCTGCCACTAACGTGGACAGTACAGGAAGATCTGAGCATGAAGCCAGGCCGCCAGCGGGTGCAGGGCTACCGCGCCGGCCAGCGGGGGCCCCGGCGTGTCCACTTACAGTGCCTGCAGAAGCCCCACTCGTGGTCTCTGTCATAGTTGGCTGTGGTCGCGCACCAGAGCCTGGCCCTGCTCTCCACGACACACTCCTCGTAGCTCTTCCCATTGAAGACGAAGGGGAACACACACGGGTCACCGTCCTCAGTTTCTGGGAAGGCGAAATCGCAGGGACCCCAATTATCCACACCGCGTCAGCTGCGCCCGGCCAGGGGCAGTCACCTCGAACGAGGATTCCCCGAGGGAAGTCCCCCTAAACTGACTGACGGTTCGTGGGCCTGAGCACTCACACCCAGGGCTGGTAGGATGGGCCGTTCCGTGCGCTGGGGCTCACGGCATCTGGAGCGTCATTCCTGAGTTCCCTCCTGCTGCCGTGTCTAATTCCTTGTCTACTGGGAACAGACACTCCGCCTGCCCGTAAAGACTTACCCGGAGGGCAAGTGTCTCCGTTGGCGTAACTCAGAATGACGGCTTCGTCCTGATGCCTGTAGTCCAGCTTCATGGACGCCAGCCGCCCAAAAGACGCCCCCTTGCTCCTGGACAGCAGGCAGACAGCGCCGTCCTTGCAGCCTCCTTCGTCCAGGCCTGCGGCCGCAGTGCACACACCCACGCTGTAGGTGTGCGGGCCTCGGGTCACCTGCGGAGACACCGCCCGGAGCTGTGACTGGGTCTCCAGGGGGGGCAAGGCCAGTGCTGGGGGTGGCGGGGGGCACGAGCAGGAAGGTGGAGCTCTGTCCTCGGGCCATGCACGTGCCTGAGAGCTCACCTTCCTTGTCCCCCCCTGCAGAGTGCGATGCCCTGGCCACTCCCGGGCACGTCCCTCCTCACCAAGGCCGTGCCTCCTGGTGCAGAACTGCAGACCACGCTCCCAACGGGCCTCCGGCTGCCTGCCCCCTACCCTAAGCCATGTCTCCTGCCAGTAACCCCGGAGTGCTGAAGACTCGGGACTGAGCACAGAGCAGCCACGACCTAATTGAACACGGTTCTTCTCCCTGGCCGCCCCACCTCTGCAGGCTCTAAGCTGCTGCACACCCGTCCTGGGGGCCTGCACCCAGGCAAGGTCTCTTGTTCTGGGAGCCAGAGGGCTGGCACCTGGGCGTACGACTCAGAGCTCACCGCTCCCCGGCTGCCACACGCCAGGAGGCGCTGGGATCTTGTGGGCTTGGTCCACAGCCGTGTGACTCAGTAAGATCTACATCTCAGGGATGGCTTGGTCCACAGCCGTGTGACTCTGTAACATCTATGTCACAGGAATGTGGGCCCCAGCCCCTGAAGCACAGCCTCCCGACATTCAGGCTGGGGAGAGACCAGCCCCTGACACCCAAATGTGTCCCAGGTCGGGGCTGAGGGGTGGTCTCTGGGCGGCAGGCAGAGGCAGAGCCACATGGGCTCTGCCGGTCCCGCCCCCTCAGGCATGTGGTCATTCACACGGCCCTGAGCGGCCTCCTGCTCTCCATCTGCGACCCTCCTCACTGAATGAATGAATCCTCGCCAAGCCCACGAGAAAGACTCACTCTGAACCGTGGGGCACAGCTAGGGTACGAGCCGTGACCGGCTGGCACACCATCCAGCGCCCCTGGCAGGCCGAGCCCGCACCGGGGACAGAGTGAGGACCACCCCCATCTGTCCCCCAGACCCCCACAGTGCATGAAGGACCACAGGTTCTCTAGCGCTCACGGAGGCCACATTATAACACACAGAGGAGCCTGAGAGCAACACCAGGCGGCAGGGGCCCCGAGGTCACGGGCTCCGGGGCACGGCATTACCTTGAAAGTGCTCTTGGAGAGGCTGGACAGGTTGAAGCTGTAGTACAGCTGCTCGTCCGTGAGGGAGCAGCCCTCCGTCCTCACTTCGTCAGGACAGACCAGAGGAGTCTCCCACTCGAACACGAAGTCACAGACACTGGTCCTCAGCAGTTTTGGTGTTCCCTGTTTGGGAGGGGGGCCAGGTGTGAAATCCACGTGGATTAACAAGTACAGTAACCTCCCCGCTCCCCCCGCAGGGCTGGGGACCCTGCCCCAGGCGCTGTGGGCTTAGAGATGCTCCCAGACCAGCAGGGGTCCCGGGTGACCCACGGTGGGCTCTCTCCAAGAGCAGGGAGCCACCATCCTCGCCAGGGGCAAGCAAGCAGCAGCCCTACCAGGCAGGCTTGCCTGCACCCAACTCCCCTCCGCCCCCAGCCCGTGTCCCTGCACTTAGCATGCCAACACTCCAGACCACCAGCTCAGAGAGAAGGGTGGGGGTGGGTCTTTAAACTTTGCGACAGGAAAGCCTGAGACACCGAAGAGTCTCCGGCGGCACCGGAGGGAGCAAGTGTTTCCTGTACATTTGAGGGGCTGTCCCCACCCACGTCTCTGGAGACTGAGGGGATGTTTATACTGAGGGCGAGACACGATCCAGCCGGACATTCCACAGGCCAAGTATCTAAATAAATATCCATCAACGTCCTCACTGCCCCCCCTCCCTCTTCAGGGGCAGCCATAAAAACAGATGAAGAATTTCATTAATTGTTGCTGAGAATGCGTTTTTCTATTAATGTACACGGAGGAAGTATTTCCACTGAAGATAAAAAAATGCAGGGGAAGGAGAGTTCATTAAATGCCTCTCTGAACTGGACTATACATGCAGCGTGAGATGCCCTGCTTCTGAGCCCCGCCGAACACTCATCGCTCTCAGCACTCCACCGCTCTGAGACCTAGCGCGAGTCTGGGGGGCACCTGTGGACATGCGTCCAGACCCCCACCCCAGACACGCGGACGCACGTGCAGAGACAAGAGGGGCTAGCGGATCATGGCTGCCCACACCTCGGTCATTCGGGACTCCCCTCCCGCCCGGCAACGTGTGAACGGAGGCGACGTGTCGGTCCGGGAGCTGTGAGGCTTCCACGCAGACACCCAGGATGGCAGCCCTTCCTGGGAAGGCGGCCGTGAGCCACTTCCTGCCACCTCCACTCACCCACGTCGCCCATTCCCATCAAAGGACTTGTAAGGTTTCCAGAGTTTAGGAATTTCAGAAGCACAAGTATGGGGGAAGGGAGTTTCCGACAGACACGTATGCAATGCTATATTTAAAATGGATAACCAAAAAAAGACCTGCTATATAGCACAGAAAACTCTGCTCAATGTTAAGTGGCAGCCTGGATGGGAAAGGAGCTTGGGAGGAGAATGGATGCAGGTATGTGTCTGGCTGAGTCCCTTCGCTGTTCACCCGAAACTATCACAACACTGTTCGTGGCTATGCCGTTGAGCTGTTCGGTCACTAAGTCGTGGCCGACTCTTTGCGACTCGATGGATCGCAGTGTGTCAGCCCTCCCTGTCCCTCACTGTCTCCCGGAGTTGGCCCAAATTCATGCTCATTGAGTCTGTGATGCCACCCAACCATCTCATCCTCATTCCTTAAACGACTATACTCTAATACAAAATAAACAGGCAGCACAGGGGGCTGAGACCCAGGCCGCCAGCACAGAGCTCTCCGGAGGAGCAGCAGTGGGGACCCTGCTTCTGCAGGGCCACGCGACGTCAGGCAGCCCTCCCAGATCATCACAAAACGGGGGCCGCAAACCACTGGTTTATCTCCTGTTCCCAGAGGGAGGACGAGAGAAAACTTACACAAAACTCCTTACAACAAAACAGCGCTCTTTTTTAAAGGAAGCTGTTTTTTAACTGCACATAAAAGGAAAATCAATGGCCTTCTTAAAAGTAGACGGTACACTATCATAGCTACTGATACTTCTATCCCAAAGGTCTTCTTTCATTTGCTAATTTGTGAAATATGAATTACATCCTGAATGATTACAGCTGCCAAAATGTCTGACTTCCCAACAAGAATAAAATCAGTAATGTTAAAATTTAAAAAGAGAAAACCAAAGTTGACATTTTAGTGTGATGGTAGGCAGGGAGCTCAGACAGTAAAGAATCTGCCTGCAATGCAGGAAACTCGGGTTCAATCCCTGGGTCAAGAAGATCCCCTGGAGAAAAGAACGGCAACCCACTCCAGTATTCTTGTCTGAAGAATCCCACGGACACAGGAGCCTGGCGGGCTACAGTTCATGGGGTCGCAGAGTCAGACACGACTGGATGACTAACACTTTCTTTCACTTCCAGGCAAAGGTGAAGGCTACTTCTTTGCTCGAGCATTTATCACAACAAACCTCCTTGTGCCAAATCTGCCCTGGTGACTCCGGGAGGGCCCACTTATTGCTAAACTTAGGGCCTGCGGTGATTCCACACACCACTGACAGCAGAGGGCACGAGGCAGGCGCTGTGGACACGGGCAGCCTTCGTCCAAGGCAGGCTCCGAGGGCCTCCGGCTCTGGCTGGCCGGCCTGCACACCGGCGCCTCGTACACCGGCACCCACTTACCATGCTCACGCCCCGCTTACAGTGGAACGTGATCAGTGAGGTGTAGTTGAAGTGCCGGTCCGCCAAGCAAGGAGTGCTGCTTTCAAAGTTCAAGTAGACTTCGTTGGCTATGGGATTGAGGATCGGAGGTCCTGCCACTCGGCCAATATCCTGAACAGAGAAAGCAGACGACGTTTCGGGAAGGTAATCGTTCCCCAGGTTAGAGGAGTAAGGGCTGACGGAGAAGTTACAAAAATTGCACATCCTCAGTTTTGAGGACAAGTAGCACCTAAAGAAACTGTGTTACCAGTGGCTCATGTGAAAAGTCCTGACAGCGAGGCACAAAAAAGAAACCTCACTTTGCCAGTGGGCATCGGCTACATGAGCAACAGCGGCTGTGCATCTGCTCAGGGTGGGGCTTCCCTGGGGGCTCAGACGGTAAAGAACCCCCCTGCAGTGCAGGAGACCCAGGTTCCATCCCTGGGTGGGGAAGATCCCCTGGAGGGCATGGCAGCCCACTCTACTGTTCTTGCCTCGAGAATCCCACGGACAGAGGAGCCTGGCGGGCTATAGTCCATGGGGTTGCAGAGTCGGACACCACTGAGTGACTAACGCTTGACTAAGGGACAAATTTATCACCAAGGCATCTACTCAGGGTCCACTTTCAAAGATTCTAGGCAACAGGAGTCTCAGGTCACACCCGGAAAGCTGCTCAAGCCCTTGACCTGCCGGCTGGAGGCAGGAACCCACACGGCTGCCCCGTCCCCTCAGCGGCGCCGAGGCGTGTCCTCGGGGGGCACACAGCACACACTCACACCCCTCCCACCTTCTGCGGCTTTGCTCGGCCCTGGCACGCACCGGCCGCTCAGCCAGTGTTTTTGAGCAAATAGACGTATAAATGAAAGAAATGTGATTGGCCAGGAATGGTGTGTATGTATATGTGTGTGTGAGTATGTGTGTGAGAGATGAGTGTGCGTGTGACATGAGTGCATATGTGAGACGAATGTGTGTGTGTGATAAGCGTGTGTGAGATGAGTATAGTGTGTGTGTGTGAGAGATGTGTATGTGGTAAGTGTGTGAGAGATGAGTGTGTATGTCAGATGAGTGTGTGTGTGTGGTATGTGAGAGATGAGTGTGTGTGTAGTGTGTGGGAGATAAGTGTGTGTATGTGGTGTGTGAGAGATGACTGTGAAAAGAGTGTGTGATGTGTGTGAGATGAGTGTGTGTGTGGTGTGTGTGTGTGGTGTGTGAAAGATGAGTGTGTAGTGTGTGTGAGATGAGTGTGTGTGTGTAGTGTGTGAGACATGAGTCTGTGTGTGTGTGAGATGAGTGTGTACGTGTGGTGTGTTTGCGATGAGAGTGTGTTTGAGATGAGTATGTGTATGTGGTGTATGAGAGATGAGTGTGCAGTGTGTGAGATGAGTGTGTGTGGTGTGTGAAAGATGAGTGTGCAGTGTGAGAGATGAGTGTGTGTGTGGTGTGTGATATGTGTGTGTGAGATGAGTGTGTACGTGTGGTGTGTAGGAGATAAGTGTGTGTATGCGGTGTGTGAGATGAGTGCGTGGTGTGTGTGGTGTGTGTGAGATGAGTGTATGTGAGATGAGTGTGTACATGTGGTGTGTTTGAGATGAGAGTGTGTGTTTGAGATGAGTGTGTGTATGTGCTGTGTGTGAGATGAGTGTGCAGTGTGTGGTGTGTGAAAGATGAGTGTGCAGTGTGAGATGAGTGTGTGTGGTGTGTGATAGATGTGTGTGTGTGTGTGAGATGAGTGTGTACGTGTGGTGTGTTTGAGATGAGTGTGTGTGTGTTTGAGACGAGTATGTGTGTGGTGTCTGAGAGATGAGTGTGCGAGTGAGTGTGTGAATGAAGCCACACAACGTGCTCTGTTCACCACGCTGGGGCCACGATGACACACCACCCTCTCTGGTTAGAGAACTTCCTCTATTATTTTTAAACCTGGAAGAAGGTAGCCACGCGGAAGAAGACAGCTCCCGGCCACTGCCGGGAAGGCTGACTGCAAGCCTTCTGTCAACACCAACTGTCCAGACCCCGCGCTCGTCACACAGCCACGCTCTGGTCAAGCTCACATCACGGCCAACGTCCCCAGCCGCTGCCCACGTCTCTCCCCACCCGCACCACCGGCAACGTCCTCCCGTTACAAGGACATCTCGGTCCCTCGGGACCGGACTCACAGTTAAAGCATGTGAGGAACAGCCTGCTCGGGGGTGCATTTCACTTCAAATAACACACGCTGAGCACCGGGCAAAACGTGAACTCGTGAAGGCAATGTTTGGAGAGGCCCAAACCTACACTGGGAAATGCTGGCGTACACCGAAGCTTTCAAGGCAGAATGCTTAGTTGTTAGCCAACTGGCTTATGCCCTTAATAATAAACTCATTTACCAAAGAACATGCTTGTATTTCACAAGCTTTTAATGACACGAGACCCGCACTTTAGCAGACACCGAGCTCCATTAACATCCTTGGGGACTTCTGACCTGATACAAAAATGCTGTATCTCCTCACGTGTTCACATTTTCTCCCGTAACTTCTATCGCAACAAGAGACAGCTCAATGCACAAATCCTCACGTTCCTCTTCCCCTGGCAGACCCAGAATCAGAGAGTCCCAGCTCAATTCCCCGTGCGTTCTGCCTGAAGACTCTCCACTGACAGCAAGACACACGACACGCTGGGGGGGCCGCTGAAACCCCTGCGGGGCGACCTCTGCCCTCGGGCCCCACACTCACTATCGGGGGGCCGTCCACGGGAACCTTGCACACGGCGGTGCCGGCGGGGCAGGCCAGCCCGTGCATGGGGTTGAGCGGCTGGCAGATGTTGATGTAGAAGTCGGGGCTGGTGTCTGAGCGGTCGTCCTCACTCTCGTCGTATGCTTCGTAACCCCCGGTGCGGTGGATGAGTGGGGACAGGTCGATGAGGGAGCTGCCGTTCCTCACGGAGCACTCGGTCTATCAGATGGGAAACACACCTCTACGTTGGCATCTACAGCAACTGAGCTCCTGACCACTGACCAGCGGTCACCGCAAGGATTTAGGCTGAACGAGAAATGCGCTCAAGGTGGATCAACCACCACCCCCCACCACGTGCTTTGCTTTATTTAGCGCCGGGCACTCTGAACCAAGCGTTATCGGGGCCACGGGAGTGGATGAGAGGCGAGTGGGGGTGCCCTGGGAGGCCCCTAGGCTGGGCGGGCTGGGTCGCCCCGGACTCACCGTCTGCTCGCAAGCCAGGGGCGTGTGCCAGGAGAAGAAAAGCGTGCATGTGCGCTTGTCCAGGGAGATCAGCATGGGCCTGTTGGTGGGCCCGACCTCAGGCCTGCACACGAAGCTGATGACGCTCTTGTAGCTCAGGCCGGTCTTGGAGGGGCAAGGGGAGCCGCCCTCGTACACCAGTTGCAAGACCTGGTCCACGTAGGTCAGCCTCTTGCTCGCCTTGCCCACGCTGATCCTGGTCTGCCCGAAGCAGGCCCCTGTGCCCAGCACAGAGCCGGTGGGAAGGACACACAGTCAGGGACCCAAAGCATTTGCTTCCTGATGACGCACTTCCTGCAGACCCAGACGCTGCAAGCCACAGCTGGCACTCCTGGCGGTGCTACCCGATTTCAGCAAATACTACACATCTAACACTTCACCCCATGGTTACAAAGCACCCCCTCACAGCCCCCGCCCCGACCCAAGAGGGTTGCTGCCAATGAAGGCGTCTGATCTCTTCACTGGAGGGGGGCGTGGAGGGCAGGCCGCACTCACCCACGCCGGCGGCGCAGTTCTCGTTGTCCCCGCACACGCTGAGGTAGACTAGCCCCTTCTCGCTGTAGGCCGCGGTGAAGCCGGCCCGGCCGCTCAGAGAGCTCAGGTCAAACAGGTGTCCTGCACGGGGTGGGCAGAGGGACACAGTGACCCCTCATCCGCCTTCTCAGACACGGATCCCACGGGCCATGAGGCCCCGGACTCCTCATGATGAATCTGCCCCTTTCACCGGCTCGTCCCTGAGAACCTTCCTGACCCGCTAGAGAGTACTGGGGGGAGGTGGGGCGTCCTCCTGGGGCTGGGCCTCAGCAGCCCCTGTGATTCGGGGTGGGGGAAAGTTGGGGGGGCCCCGACAGCACTTCCCGCTGCCAGAGAAGCACCCTGCGGCCTCTCAGGTCCCCAGGGCTGAGACTCGGCAGTTCCCTGGGCGTCCCACCAACCCCACCCAGATTAACCCTGAAAGGGAACAGGAGATCAACTCCAGCTCCACAAGCGAAGAGCCAGGAACCGACAGCCCCAGAAACAGGGGCAGTGGGAGCACAGGTCTCAGGGGGACTGGCCGTCTCCTCCACTGAAGGAGACTCCCGAGTCAACAGCAGCCCACAGAGCTGGCACAAAAGGCCAACGTGCACCCTCCAGACAGGACACTGCCTGCTTCTCAACCTCACCCAGGGCCTCTCATCATGCTGGGGGGGTGGGGGGCGGGTCCCTCACTGCAGGGGTGGGGCGGGGCGGGGTCCCTCACGGCAGGGGTGGGGTGGGGGAGGCCAGTGGGGCCCCTCACTCACCCGTGGCGGGGTTGGTGACCTGGCAGTCGTCGTGCACGTTGCTCTTCACCGGGCAGGCGGCGGCCGTGGGCCAGGAGAAGGTGTATTCGCAGTCCTCCACCGCGCTGATGAACATGGGCCTGGAGTTCTAGAAACGAGCAAAGACAAAGACGGCTGCCAACAGGCCGCAGGGCGGACGTGGGAACAGCGCTGACCCCCATCAACAGGAGCTCCCCTGCGCCGCCTGTGACTCATCCGTCCAGGGGTCTTCGTGGGACAGGGGCAGGTTCAGAAAAAGCAAGGGGTCAGTGTCTGCTCCCGAGACACCCCGAGGGCCCTGACACACACGGGACGAGACGAAGCCTGAGATCCACGCGGGGGCCAGGGGCGTGTCCCTGCAGCCAAGCGGTGAGACAGGGTGCGGGGGACGGGGCAGGCGAAGGATGAGCAGAGGGCCACCATGAGTCATGAATGAGGAAACCCGCGGTCATGTTCTAAAAACCGGAACTGAAGTTTGTTACGGGGACAAAAGGGGAAGCGCCGCCAGGAGGACTAGCAACAGCTGTGAACTGACCGACGCCGGCACTGCCCAGGCGACGAGACTCCCCGCCTTTCGGACGTGCCTCGTCCACGTGGCTCGGGCCAGCCTGGGGCAGCAGGACCCTTCTCCCCAGATAATCCAGACCCAGGCACCCGCATGCAGAGCCCCCAGGGGCCCCTCAACTGTCCTGCTCAGCCATGAGCCTCTCCGCTCAGTCACACAGGGAGTCTATGGGGGCCCAGAGTGTCTGCACCCCAGCAGCTTGGGGGTCCAGGCTCAGCCTCCGCACAGTCTCCAGAGGAGAACCTCAGCATCCACCCTGTCCAGGTGGGCAGGCCTCAGGCCCCCAGGCAGCTCTCCCTGGGGCTCCCCCACCGCCACACACAGCTGGACGGCGGCACTGAGCGGGCTAGCTCAGCCTGTCCTCACGGCCCGTAGCCACAACCGTCTCCCACAAAAGCACCTTCATGTCCCAGATGGAGTTGTCCCCATGGTAAAAAAAACCAGTCCAGGAAGACAATTAATTCTGCATCCACCTCCACACTACACAGACCAACCCTCTGGGGAAGGGACTGCCCAGAGAGGAGACAAGACTCCGGCTCTCCACCAACCACTAAGCCAGCAACGGGGCCCGGAGCCTCCGGTCTCTCCTCTCTAACCTCGCCGGAGCTCGTGTTGGTAACGGGTGACCAGCTGAGAGGGATGAAGGGACTGGGCTGCACGGTCAGGAAGCGGGAGAGCTGGCTTGGAACCAGGTCTGCCGACCTGCCGTTTTTAACCCCGAAGATGAAGGGCAGGCTGGCAAACGGCAGTTCTCTCTCCAGCCTCCAGGGGGCTGAGTCAGACTTTGACAACGATGAATCACACAGTCATGTCGGACTCTT
This sequence comes from Bubalus bubalis, assembly GCF_019923935.1. Taxonomy (NCBI): domain Eukaryota; kingdom Metazoa; phylum Chordata; class Mammalia; order Artiodactyla; family Bovidae; genus Bubalus; species Bubalus bubalis. The sequence goes on from NC_059166.1 coordinate 7,841,298, forward strand.
TGCAACCCCTCAGACTGTAGCCCGCCAGGCTCCTCTGTCCACGGGATTCCCCAAGCAAGAATACTGGAGTGGGTAGCCATTCCCTTCTCCAGGGGATCTTCCCAGTCCTGGGACTGAACCTGCAGCTCCCACGTTGCAGGCAGATACTCGACCACCAAGCCACCAGGGGAGCCCCTAACTCTGGAAGTTGAATTGCCAGGGTGGGCACCCAGGACCACAGGCCCAAGGCCGCACTGCCTGCGCCCCCTGTTAGGCCAGGTCACCCTGAGGGCTTCACCACGCACCCGAAGGAAGTGAGATGTCAGTCCTGCTGACTCAGGACCCACGCCAGGGTGGACACAGCCAGGTCACTCACCACATGGCTCTCGCTGCACGTGAAGCGGATGGTGGTTGACTTCTTCCGAATCTGGTCTGGACACAAGTCACCGTCAACGTACTTCAGGAGGGTCAAGCCCTGGCTCCACTGAGGACTGTCCCGCACCCTGCCCAGGTTCACGGGCTTGGGGCCGCCCAGAAGACACACGGCCGCCTCCGGAGGGCACGGATCTGCAGCACAAACAGAGACGATTAAGAGCGACCATCGGCCGCTTTCCAGACTAGGACTCACAAGGCACCTAACGTCTGGCACGCGACACTTTGACTCTAACAATCACTCCAAAATACCAGTGATTCCCATCATTTAAGTCAGATGCTGATGACGCCACGAGCTCTCATGGCATGAAACAGTTTACTGCAGATGGACTGGAGGGGTAGATGTGGAGAGTCAGGAAAATTCAGGACAGGACAGCCTCAGTTTTTCTGACCCCCAAACGGGATGAAGCTGAGAACACCCAGACTGAGCCCAGAGGATGTTGTGAATGGCCTGTGTTCACGTGCTATCTTTATTTCAGAAGTCACCAAGAACTGCGCCAACTCCCCAGTCTTGGAAATGTCCGAGTCACCTGCCCGGGGAAAGAACCGACGGGCCCCACTTCATGGACTGAGAGTGTGGGGTCACCAGGCTGGCCAGCACACAAAGCAAAGGGAAGTGGGCCACGGCCACACAGCATGCAGCAGAGAAAAATGACTCAAGATGTGAGTGGGGCTGCAAAGACCTGCCAGGGAGACAGAACAAGCTCCGTCTTCAGGATCCCAGCAGGCCGAGGGGGGCATCAGGGTCTCTCCAGGTTGCTGCTCCTGGCCCCTGGGTCCAACCAGCTCTCGCCTCATCACTGGCACCAAGGGTTTGGGTGCATCGTACCAGGACCCCCACCCACTTTACTGTCAGCAAATACAGAGGGTGTGTGGCCACATGGCCATTCGCCGCCTTCCAATCTCCTGCCCTGGCTGAGAACCACCCACCACCGTGATTACCTCCCGCTACCTCCGTCTCTTGACACTTCAAACAGGTCCTCACACTCCCAGCACGCCTTCAGCACTGACTTACCCTGGACCACACCAGGGCCTGGTCACCAAGACCCGCAAGTCCTCCTTCCACTTCCGGGCTAATGTGTCCCGACTCCCATGTCAGAGAGTGACATGACTTCGAAAAATCCGTCCTGACTCCCTCTCTCCCCCAACAAACTCCCTACGAGCCACGAGCCCCCACGCCCCCCGCTCACCTGAGCCAGCCTGCGGGGACAGGGACTTGCACACATTGATGAGATAGTGCTCGGTGGACCCTGTGCCCGTGACAGCCTCCCAGTTGTCGCTGTACCTCGACAGAGACGAGAGATCGTAGGTTTCCCCAGCCTCGTTTCTGCAGGGAAAGAAAAAGCGCCATGGTGAGGTGCAGCTGGATTCTGATCCGGTCTTGAGCACCCCGGCTGGAAAGGCTGACACCCCAGGGCACCAGACCCTACCAGAGGCTGGACTTGACCCCTGGGGTCTCCAGCTCCAGGCGGAATCAGTAACAACACAGCCTGAGCTCAAGAAATGCCAAGCCTTGGTGCAACGAAATTATGTACTCAACAACAACAGAAAAAAGCAAAGTGTAAGTGCGTGCCCTGCTCAGGGCAGTTAGGAGACGGGTACACAGACGGCTGAGACACGCAACATCCAGGGCATCCCGGTCAGGCCACCTGCTGTACAAGCCCGAGGCCCCCAGCAGTTCCCGAAGTAAATTGGGCTGGCGTTGACCTCCTTGGAGAAAGTTTACTTTCTGCACGAACCCCAGACAGAGACAGGTACCGAGAGCCAGCCCTCTGCCGGGTGCAGAGTCAAGGTTGAGAAAGACACACAGTCTGCCCAGGGGGTCCAAGTCAGGTGGAGACACAGGATGGCCAGAGACATCACTTCACCCGAGGAGACCAGAATTAGCCAATCGTTCAAAAACTACATGCCAAAGGCGGGTGGTGTTGTGTTGATGGAAACAGATAAAAATTGCCCATCCTATGAAGTCTGGAGAGGCCACGGGTTATTTTTTTTTTTTAATGTACAGTAGAACAGATGGTGATCAGAGTACAGAGAAAAAATAAGGCAGGAAAGGAATATGAAGTTTGGGAGGGGAAAGAGGAAGTGAGATTTTTAGACAGTGGCCAGAGAAGGCCTTTCTGAGAAGGCCATCTCTGAATAAGCTCAGGATGATGCAGAAGAGCCTGCCCCACAGGGAACCGGGCAGAGGGAGCAGTGGGAACCAGGGGCCTGGGGCACAGAACGCCAGGGTGTCCACAGGAAAACATGGGGCCCCATGTGGACGGAGCAGAGCAGACAGGAGCCATGGCACAATGGGAGCTGAGGCTGGCAGCGGGGCAGGGGGTGTTCCAGCCCACCAGACAACTTCAGCTGGTAGCTCCAAACGACATGGGGGCTTCATTGCATCGCAGGGCCGTGACGAGATCAGCCTGGGCTGACTTACAACCTCCCAGGACCACTCTGGTCTACGGCCATACCACCCTGAACACACACCTGATCTCGTCTAATAAGACCTCTAACCCCTGTGCAGGGCCAGTCCACCGTGGCCAGGGGATCACTGAGGGGCCGCTGCACCCATGCAGGGGGAGACGGGGACGGTCTAAACCGGGGGCGGAGGGGGTTGGTACTGTTTCTGGAAGACAGAACTCTAGGTACTTAATGATGGGATGAGAGTGAAGGGATGGGGCTGGCATTAATACCGGCATCTGTGGGAGACACAGACATTTGCAGAAGCTGATCCTCGAGAACTCCATATAACGGATAGAGATTTACTGTAAATGGTTAAAGACCTAAAAGAAGAAATTGCAACTATAATAAAAGGGGGGTGGAGTGGAGAGAAGAAATGATGAAATGGAGGAAGAAATGAGAAAGACTACCAAACAGAACTCAGTCATGAAAATTAAAAAGACAACGAGCAGGTGGAAGAGCAAATCGAATCAGCTGATGAGAGAACCAGTTAACAGGAAATAGATCTAAGGAAACAGAATGCAGTACAGAAACAGATAAAAAAGACACTTAAAATATACGGTGCATACAACAAGCAAAGTTTAAGATATGATTAATAAAAGGCCCAGAACAAAAGGCAACCTTCAAAAATACAGTCACTGAAAATATTCCTAACTGAGTAACAGGCATACATCTTCAGTTTTAGGAAGTACCACCTTCCAAGCAACATAAATAACAAAGCCATGCGTAAGCAAAACAGACTGAGACCACAGAACAAACCCAAGAGAACATGTACAGAAAAGGCAGGTTATCTACCTGATAATGAAGCTAGGACTGAAAGGCCAGACTCTCTAACAGCAACCCGAGATGGCTCACCTCCCGAGGGCTGGTGCACACACGCAGAAGCATTCACCTGGGCTTCTGTGCCAAGTGAGTGGTGATAAAACTGAGCCCTTTCACATGAAGGCCAAGATTAACGCCACACACTCCCTACTGGTACAGGACCGCCAGGCACTGTTACGGTGTGGCTTGGACCCCAGGACCAGCTCCAACAGCCTGAGAAGCCAGCGTCGGAAGACACACTAGTTCCTTCCCAGTCCCAAGTGGGACATCCTGGCACAAACTCCTTACCCCAACAGAGACCAGAGGCAAGCAATCTGCAAACAAGCGCACTGTGTAGCATTATACAAACAGAGTACTTAGAGAATGAAAATTAGGTCAAAAGGAAAGGGTGCAATGCAAAAAGGAAGAGTAAGCCAAAGAAACAGAGATATTTCTTTTCCTTTGCAAAGGAAGAAATTTATATAGTCAAACAACCAATGAGTATTTTCTAAAACCACAACTTACAACTTATGTGAGAAGGAAAAAAATAAGTCAGAACTAAAACACTAGATCACAATCCTGTGGAGTTTGGGAGAGTGTGTTTGGTGTAAAACATTCTCCATTATTTCATGGTTGGAGGGGTTGGTAGAGCTATGGGTCAACTTTAGCTTCCTGTTAAATCAAAATTACATGTGTAAGGCAACCGCTAAAAGAAAATGGATTATAACTCAGGGAAAGCATGATGAGATTTTTTTAAAAGAAAACAAAAATTAGAATTCGTATCCTCAAAGATAATTAGAAGGACTTATGTGAAATTTAAAATAAAACTTTCCAAAGGATAGTTTTTTTAAAGTTCAGAAAATATTCCAGAATGGAGTAAAAACTCACAGAAGATGAGCAACAAACTTTTTCACCAAATGTGCATGGTTCTTGTTGGAAATGGGACAAGGCCTTCAAAACTGAAGGAAACCTAATTTGACTCTGTCATAATCCTAGTCCCAGCTAATCAGATCTGAGAGCAAGTCAGTGGCATTTTCCGACAATGCATGGGTTCTCTGCTACCCAACCTCTCCACAGTACAGGAGGATACACTCCAACAAAACAAAAGAATACAAAACAGAGGACCTAAAACCCAAGAAGCAATGTACCTAAGCCAAGAGCGATCCAAGAGTTTAATATGCAGAAATAAAGGCTAGAGTACTCACCTAATCTAGTTCCCTGTCCCCGCCGGCCACTGTTGAAGCAAAGTATTACCGTGTAAACCTGACTGCCCCCCGAGAGTCAACGCCCCATCGACTTACTTGAACGAACACTCGGTCAGGTCGTAGGGCGGGCAGGCATACTGCGTGCGCCACTCAAACAAGTAGGAGCAATCGGACGTCTCCTGGAGAAACACGGGCTGCAAAGGGGAGACGAGACGTGAAATGGGAAACCCTGGGTGGCCAGCGCTTAGGACGCACATCGGAAGTGACGGACTTGCTCGTTAAGCTCGAGACAAAACTGATCGAGGTTTTGAACACCGGGTCTGTAAATCACACACTTGAACTAGGTTTAGCCAGGAGGTTGCATGAGACGGTAAGAGCAGGCTCGTTTTATGAAAGACAAGGCAGCAAAGCCAGGGCGAAGTCCCCGCCCTGAGTGCACTCACCGCCTGTGTGCTGCGGTCACAGTAGAAAAAGATGGTGGTGGAGCGCTGGTACACCTTGTGGCAGGTGTCGCCCCCGGTGTAGTTCATCTTCAGCACCCCGTTCTCGTAGGTCAGCTTCTGATTAAACAGACCTGCCGAAGAAGCAGCCAGGGATGTTAGGATGGGCTCAGGAAGCCCACGGCCGGTCAGCACAGACGCGGCCCATCGCACGCCCTGAACAAACCCCGACAAGACCGAGCACGCCGGGCCCGCCAGCTCCTTGAACCAGGCCTCCTCTCACCCCAGGCCATGACCTTTGGACCAACAGACACGCAGGCCACAGACCAACAGAGAGATGCCACACAGACACTCCTCGACCTGATGAGCTCAGAGGATGCCGGCTCCTCAGGGAGGCCCACGGACTCACTCTGCCAGCTACTTCACGATTTGTAAAAAATTCATAAGTGCATCACCACCTGCCCAGCTGCTGAGAGAGCGTGAGGACCGACAGTCTGCCCTACCAATTTCACAGCCCAGCCTGGTACCAGACACGTGCCCTTCGTCTCTGTTCTACAAAGTACCACTCAGAGCACCTACCAGTAGTCCAGTGGGTCCCAAAGTTGGGATAAAAAAGAAGAAATATGAACTGAGAACTAACTAGTGTTGCTAAGTAAGGATGAAATAAGCTCTTAATGACACACGTCAGCGTGTGTCCTGGGTGGTTTCACAAAAAACAAGTGAAACCAGAAACATCGCTAACACACTGTTTTACCAGGATACAGCAGATGTACTTCTTTTTCAAGAAAGATACCGTCTTTAGATCTTAAAACACAAGATATAATCTATCATCTTAAATGTGGAATTCCATACTTAAATATGGAATTCCAAGACGAGAAGGAAGAAAACCACAGTACCTGCCACTTTTTGAAATCCCTGGGGTCCCCGCTTTTCCTGGCATGATGAGATGACCTTGGACTTGTCACTGGTTGGGCAGACGCCGGATGTCAGCTCTCCGCAGACGCGGAAGTAATAGGTGTATTCGCCGGCCCGCACGACGGTGTCGTTCAGACCAAGAGGTATCAGGTTATACAGGTTGCCGTGCCTTGGGTCTCTCACCTGGCAGTAGTCTCCTTCAAGAACATGAGAGGGGAAGGGCAATCACACACACACACACACACACACACACACACACACCTTCAGGCAAAACTTCTGCAACCTTTAATCAGCTAAGTACTGTCTTAAAACAGGCCTTAAATACCATTTCCACCGTCTCTCCTTCTGGCTTATATGCCTAAGACAAACTGCCCACAGTCTTCTAGAAAAGCTTAGGTCACCAGAGGAATGAAGATCCACTTAAAACCAAACCTCACGCTCACGCTCTCAAATGTGAGACGCCAACAGCCCATCGACCCAGCAGGGGAGGAAAATGTCCCTGGTGAAGGGAACAATGGAGTGGAATGGAAAATTCAAGGACAAGAAGCTATCCATCCACTAATAAATACATAGGCGTCTCGCAATCATGCCCAAGTCTTCACATCTAAGATGCTATCAGAGCACGCCCCACATCACACTTTCACAACTTAGGTGGGTGGGGCCAGGTCTTACCTTCCGCACGCACGACGGGACAGGCTTCCACGGTTCTCCAGAGAAACACATACTCACAGTCGTTCTGGAGCTGAAAGGTCGGGGAGCCCTGCAACGGAAACTAGCGCTCAGCACATGCTCATCCACTTAAGAAGGGAGTCAGACGGTAGCAGGACGGACACCCGACTCTTCGCCTCCATGAGAGAAGTACATGGACAGCCTTCAGGAAACACACCAGACCAGGACATTCTGGTCCAATCCCATCAACAGCCTAAAACCCCCGAACACTCCGGCAAGTTCAACATCAGAGGCAAGGCCTGGAGTCTGGGGGAGGCAGAAAGGAGGTTGCATGGACACGCACCGTTGTGTGGGCACACTCGAGGTTTATCCTGGTGGAGAAACGCTGGTTCTTGCACTTGTCGCCGTTGACGTAGACGAGGCTCAAGGACCCGTTGGCGCCCACCTGAGGACTGATCTGCACGACGCCCAGGTTCAACTTCTTGTCTTCTGTCACCAGGCAGGACCCCACAGCGGTGCCTACAAGGGCCAGGAGACAGCGTTGAAGGTGGCAGGAGGGGAGGAAGGCCAGGTGAACTCGAGTCCGGGGCAGGGCACGCACCGTGGCAGCCGGGAATGTACGGGAGAGGCGTGCACACACTCAGGTAGAAGGTCCTCTTCTTCCCCTCATCGAACGTGTCAACCGCGGTCCACGGCTTCCTGGCTTTGCTCAGGCCACTCAGATCATACTCGTTCCCGGCAGGGTCTGAAACACACGGGAGCGCTGCAGAGCCCTGCCCTCCTGGTTGCTCTGGACACCACCTTTCAACCCCTTAAAGACGCAGGAACTTAACACTTGTAACAGAAATGAGCAGACCCACAGGAAGCCGACAGGCACCTCCTGCAGAAACATGCACCAGCCCTGATGCTCAAAACTGCCATGACGGGACTTCCCCAGCGGGCCCGTGGTTGAGACTTGGAGCTCCCAATGCAGAGTTCGATCCCTGGGCAGGGAACTAAGATCCCACACGCTATGTGGCACAGACAAATTTTTTTTTAAAAGTAAAAAAAAATTAATTAAAACTTTAGTGATTCCTAATTTTAAAAATTTCTTTTAATTCAAACACAGAAACAAACAACCAAACAAAAAAACCAGCCGTTACAACAGGGCACCACGGCCGAGGAGGTGGGGGCCACCACAAAGAGTGAGGACCCAGCTCAGAATCGGGGACCCCTTTCAGAGCTTTATCCTCTTATCCTCTTCTCCCTCCAGTAAGGAGCTCCAACAGTGCACTTGATTTTTCCCCCCTAGTTTTCTTCTTTGTTCGTAAGTAGCTTCTGATTCCAAACGATAGCTCAAAACCATGAACCCAGATTCACTTCAAGAGAAGTTTTACAACTCTAAGCATCATTCAAGGGAAACATGTAACACAAATGTCATGCTGCCTGAAAATAAAACACATGCACACATGTACATATACACACACATATGCTCACAGGCACGCACACACACTTCCGACCGGTCTCACCTGTGACTTGGCAATCTACCGGAGAAGGTACACAGGCCAGCGCGGTTTCAAACTCGAAGAAAGTGTCCCGGATCCCCAGGCTAGAGTCGATGTCCTGGTGCAGGAACTTGGGCGTCCCTGGGTAAACGTCGTCATTGCAGACGAAGCGGATGATGAAGGCATCAGCCCTCCCTGGGAACAGAAGGCCAGACTGTTGAGAAATAGCAGTGACCACAGCGTTGCCAGACACACGTGGGTCACTGGGACAGCGTGCCCAGACATGAGCCTCCAGGCTCATCTGCTAAGACAGTGTCTCAGCACCCAATCTGTTCCAGGGACCTGAGCTAAGAAGAGGTCACACTCATTGGGACAGTGACCCTCATAAGGAAGGTTCACACCATGAGCACGGTGTCTTGGCATTCTTCTATTCCAAGAAGGATGAGAGTACTACATCCATTTATCCACCCAAACACTAGAAAACCATCACTCTCCTTCAAGGGTTTATTCAACAATGTTTACTACATTCATACTACACACAGGAGTGAGAGAAACAGAAAAAAACTCGCTCTCCTGGGAGCTGACCCTCAAGGCTGCTCAGCGCCCCGACAGTGAGCAGACTTCATGCAGCCTCAGCAGGACAGATGGAAATGCAGGAAGACACCGCAGGATGGGGCTGAGAAACCCCAGGGTTTGATGGGGGGAGGGGTGGGGCAGACAAGGCACGATGGCTGGGCTCACTGGAAGGTGCCATCTGACCCCAACCCTGAAGAAGGGAAGAAAAGAACCGCCTGGCTGTCTAGAACGGAGACTGCAGTGAGCAGCAGGAAACACCAAGGACGAGGGCTCAGATGGGGAGGGTGGGTCTGCCTGGTAGAGGAGCAGGAGGTCAGAGGGGCCCGAGCAAGGAGCAGCAGGGCTCCCGTGGCCACTGGACAGGCCTGGCTGCTGCTCTGGGCACACGGGGAACCCTGAGCCAGGAGGGGGTGGTCTAAGCCAGGAGTGATACAACCCAACACTTCAAACATCACTCGACTTGTGGAGCCGAGCACAGACTACTGGGGAGGCGGGCAGGGAGGAAGCGGGGGTGGCACAGCCAACACGGAGGCTCCTGAGGGGAGGGGACCACGTGGGCAGAGGCTCCACAGAGGGAAGAACCCCGGAGTCATTACCATGTTACTGAGTCCCGCAGTGGTCCCCAGAGATGCCTGGTTTTCACGGGAGGACACTGAAGCTGAGGGAGAGGGAGGGACAAGCTTGGAGCAACACAGCTCTAAGGTCAGACGTGCGCTGCACCCCCGGGGGGCTGCTGGCGCCTGGATCCCAACCCAGCAGAGAAATGTCAGCGGCTGTCAGCCACACGACCACACTGATAACCCCGCAAGAAACAGAGGGTCATTTTCCAAATTAGGGTAAAAAATATATATGTATATATACACACACATACACATAAATGTCTAATCTAGTTCATTATTAAACAGTGGGGTCATTTTCCAAATTAGGACACAAAAAAAAGGATACATAGATGCCTAATCTATTCCATTTTTAAACAGTACTCTGGAACTGGAAACAAAGAGAATTATAAACAAGACAGAAGGGACTTCTCTGAAGGTCCAGTGGTTAAGATTCTGAGCTTCCACCATAGGGGGCGTGCATTCAATCCCTGATTGGGGAACTAACCCCACGTACCACACAGGGTGGCCAAAAAATTTTTTTTTAATAAAATATCAATAAAAAACAAGAGTGAAGCACATTTCTTTTTGGATATTGAGGTGAGTGAGCAGCTGACTCTTTGGACCCAGAGGTGAAGAAGTTTACATCTGTAAAGCAAAGGATTCCCGTCCCCCTGGGCTCTACGAACAGACTAAAATCATCTGTCTGTGTCCGAATCCTCCCCAACAAATGAGGCATAATGAGAGCAATTCCCTTTCTAGGCCAACCCTTCCCAGACCCGACAGCAGCCCCCAGACCCAGGTCTTCTGTCCTCAAAGTTAAGAAGACCCCCGATTTTTAGCCCCCTTCCCAGGAATCCTGAAATCAGCCTTTCAACACCCTACAGTCCTCCTCCCGGTGTGTTAATGGATCTGTCAGCTTGAGGCAGGGTGCATAGCACAAGCTGATGACCGCAGACTGGCAGAGCCATCCCCACTCCCTTCCGGATCCTGGCTCCCTCTGACATGGACTCAGACAGCCTGTTATTTTGGGCACCAGACATCACACGAATGCCCCTTCCTGAGCCCACCTCAGTGCGGTGAGAAGTGTGCAGATCCAGAAGTCAGACCACATGGGTTCCGACCTCAGCTGTGCTCATCACCAGCTGCGTGGCCCTGGACTGTGTGTGTGTGTGGGGGGGGGGGGGGGGCACCTCTGGGGGCCTCTGATCCGCAACACTGAATAAATGTCCATCGGCAGAACCAGGATTGGAAGCAAGAGACCTGGCTCCCACTACTGGCTCTCTGTCCAGGGCGTGAGGCCTTCTGGGCCTTCATCACCTGGGATGCCAGGAGGTGGTTAAGAAGCGCATAAGCCAAGAATGAGGGGCCTGGGGTTGGTGGAGAACCAAGCAGTTCAGCACACACAGCACCTCCACGTGGGACCGGCAGGCAGCGGCCAGCACGCGTGCATGGCAGCTGCTAGTCCACCACCACCGTCCCCCAGGGCTCTCACGCTCAGCGTCACACCTGACGACGCCAAAGCGGCAACTTTCTGCTTACAGGCACAGCTGCAGGAAGGAACAGAAATGAGAACCCAATAAAGATGGCCAAACTGTTATTATCTTCACCCATCACTTCAATACCTGAAAAACAGGGGACAAGAGGCCGAGTGAACACTTTCCTATCAGAGCAGCCGCTGGAGGTGCTGGGGGAAGATGCTGGGGGTTGCGAGTGTGAACAGAACCCAGGAGCCTGGGACCCTCCGGCTGCAGAATGCACTCAGGGGCTGGGAGAACACCCTGGAGGCCAGGCACACACGATGCACGTGAGGCCAGAGGGCAGCTAGACCCGGAGCGTCTACGGACGCGCACGTTACTCTTGGAAAGGTCGACGGTCACAAAACCACCAGGACGCTGGTGAGTCGTTAAACCAACAGGGATCTGAGCTCACCGTTGGGGTGGGAAGGAAGCCCCGTGTAGTTCAGGGTTATAAAACCCTCAGTGGACAGCTGCAGGCTCTTCTCCAGGCCCACCAGCCTGCCCGGCTTCAGGGTCTTCACGTCATCCATCTGGGCTTCTGCCTCGCAGCCGGAAGCTGGTTTCCCATCCAGGGTGCCACAGGCGGGCATCTCACCGCACACGTTGAACTGCAGGCCAGAGGGCGAGAAACGCACACCAGCTCAGGCTGCGTGACCCGCCGCAGACACAACCCCGCAACACAAACCCTGCCCTGCCAAACAGCTGCTACTCTTCAATATCACGCAAATGACCAACCTGCCACGTCTGGGCAATTAAATCCTAAAGCTAGTATATAAGGCAAAAATCAAAGCCCAAACAGCAATGCCCATAAACTGCCTCTAATGGTTTATTTAGACAGCCCTGTATCTTTAAATGTATGAGACAGTCTGCATGCAACAATATATGCCAATACATATAGCCAGAATGTTGCAGTATTTTTTATTGTAATAGGAAAAGCACATATGGCTGAAGTCACATTAAAAAGTAAATATAATGGGATACCCCTGTTGTTTTTATTTAAATAAAAGGTTTTTGTTGTGTAAAAACCTGTTTTATGTTCTGAAAAACTGTTTTAAATATTCTGAAATTCTGGAAAAACCTTTCTATGGCTTTTTTTTTTTTTCCCCTATGGCTTTATGAAGTCACATATGAATGTGATATATGTGAATACACATATGTGTGTTTTATAGGTATATGTGAATACACATGTGTGTATTATATAATACACACAACTCGTTTCATTTAGAAAAAGTCCAGGTAAGATTTGCCAACATGATCGATTCCCACACATTCCTAACCTGCTTAATACTAATCTAACAATGTTCCTGAAAATTCTTGCTCTAAGTTTATATTCATAAGATATGACACAGAAAACTGCACGTTATTTAACCTTTTATCCGGTCCCCTTTTATGTAATGATTTATCCATTTACACTAGATAAAGACTATTATTCAGTTATATACTAGTAGGCATTTTAGAAATGATTCATTATTGTCAAAAAATTAATTAAAATTTGATTTTTCTCCCCAAACCTGAATTGTTAATCAAATCTAAACGTAATTAGATGCATCCAAATTTGGAAAAAGTAGATACCCCTGCATTTCTTTTTTACTTTTAATTGGAGAATAATGGCTTTACAGTACTGTGTTGGCCCTGTGTCTCTCGAAGCTACTGACACCGTTCCACTTAAATCCAGCAGTTGACAGAATGAAGCGTAACTTGCTCTTGGGTGTGAGACACGGACAGATTTCTCTATCACCGGTCAGTGTTTATGGACAATGTACACAAAGTTAAGATCTCCGTACACAAAGAGTCTTTCCTTAAGATCAGTTTCCTATCTAAGAAACAGCCACAGGAGAACACACCCAGGCCGATGGCCTGCAGCCACGTGGGCCACGCGGCCACAGAAGCACACAGCCAGCAGGAGGACACGTGGCGGCCCAGCCCTGCAGGGCCAGGTGCCAAGATGCAACGCCAAGTAGTCGGCTGGTGGGCGGTGCTGTCCGAGGCCCTGCTGGCAGCACAAAGCCCAGCGCCCTGGCTCCCGGGAGCCTGGTCACCCCACCACTACCGTCATCCAGAGCCTGTCCCTGTTGTCTGCGACCCTGCACCCGTCACCTCCTCCTGCCCCCCAGCCACTGCACAGAAGAGCCTTTCTGGCTGGTTCTCCATGGGATCACCTCTTCCAGCATGGCCCCTACAGAGGTCGTCATCCTTTCTGGCATGTTCTTCCGGGCTCACCTCCTCGGGCAAGTCCTCCAGGGGACTTACCTCTTCTGACAAATCCCCTAAGGGGCTCGATCTTGAAGTTCCTGTCTGCCTCTCGCACTCACACAGGCAGCCAAATACACTGCAGTCACCTATTACAACCTGTTACGAGCCAAACTCTAGGGCAGCAACTTCTGAGAGGGGGTGGGAAAGGGAGGGACTGTGCTGCAGGCTGACAAGCCCGCATGTGTCGGTGACAAGCCCCATCGGGGGTCTCGAGGCTCCAGAGGAACCTGCATGCCCTCCCACATGCGCTGTGCCTACAATGCCCCCCCTGTATTGGTTTTATGACATTCTCATCCCAGCTTCCTTTGGGATGAGATCCCCGCTTCAAAGGTTACTCTCTTCTTCCAACGTGGGTTCTGCTAGGAAAAGTTAAACCAAAATACAGATTTTTAAAAACCTCTCTCTGTCCAACAGTGCTTAGTTTATAACGGAACACACTAAGTGGAGTTTCTCCTCTTCGCTATTCCAGACACACTGCCAGGGCCGCCCACAAAGGAGGGGCTGTCTGAAGATTTTGGAGCACGCCATCAGCTCATCTCCCTTTTACAGGCAAACATGATCAACATTTCCTTTTGACCAAGGACTCGAAACCCCAGTGGGCATGAGAACCAGCCTGCTGGGCCCCACCCCTGAGACGCTGCCCTGGCCACAAGTTCGCAGGCCATGTGCATGCTGCTGGCCTGGGACCACCACGCCAGATGCAGGGCCAGGACCAGGAGCAGCCCATCTTCTGTTCCTAGTTCCCATCTGCAGAGCAGGAGGGGCAAGGGTTTCACCTCATCTCCCCTTACACTTGGACTCCTTGCCTCCTCCTGGGCAAGGGCTGCCATCCGTGCCCTGGGCGGCTCCTAAGGACACCTGCCTCCCCTGTCATGGGATGAGGGTGAGCTCTGCGCCTCCTCCCGTCCTTCCAAGGCAAATCAGAGTGCACCCCGCCAAGTCTTACCAGAAACGTCTTCCCGATGCCCAAGACCACGTGTCCTCGGGAATCATTCAGTGGGTTCAGATCAAACACGTACCCGCTGTTGGGGTCCCTGATGGAGCAGGCCTGCGGGAATGAAAGGGGCGAAGAGGCACAATCAAACCCAGTACCGGAGGACATGGCAGGGACAGAGCATCGCCCATGCCTGCCTGGCACTGACCCCATCGGAGAAGCGGCCCCGGGCGAGCTCATGGCCCCTTTTAGTGCCGCATCTGAGGCGCCCCAGGTGGGACGGCAGCTCAGCGGTGCCGCCCTCCCCTGAAACCCTGAGACTGCTGTATTCACCGGAACAAGACCACGGCTGAGCCCATAGGAAAAGTGAGGAACCGTAAGTGAAGTGAAAGCCGCTCAGTTGTGTCCAATTCTTTGCCACCCCATGGACTATACAGTCCATGGAATTCTCCAGGCCAGAATACTGGAGTGTGTAGCCTTTCCCTTCTCCAGGGGATCTTTCTGACCCAGGGATCCAACCCAGGTCTCCCACATTGCAGGCGGATTCTTTACCATCTGAGCCACCAGAGAAGCCCTGGAATATGCTATGCCTTCTCCAGGGGATCTTCCCAACCCAGAAATCGAACCAGGGCTCTCTTGCATTGCAAGCGGATTCTTTACCAACTGAGCTATCAGGAGGACCCAAATCAGAGACAGGTCCATGAGAGATCCACAAATAACTCCCTGTCTCTCCTCAATTCTAGGAGGCGCAGTGAGCCCCCTCCCTGTGTCTTCTTTCCACCCCGCCCACCCTACGCAAAGACCAGCACAGCGGCTTCAGAAAGCCCTGCCGGTGGGCAGGGGCCCGTGGGCTCCCACCCGCATGCTCCGGGTACACTCCTCTGGGGGATCTCTGCCACTCGGAGGAGACTTGAAAAGGGAGGTGAAGACAGCAAGCAGGGCAGAGGCAGGGGCGTGGCTGGGGTCAGAGCGCAAAAACCTTGAGCGCCACGTTAGCCACCCGGGCCCTGGCCTACGGCCGAGAGGGCACCGACACATCCTGGGTGTGGCCGTGATGTGAAATTAAGCCTCTGTCCCCACAGTGGCAGAGCGCCCCAGGGCCCCCCGTGAGGCCGGAGGGACAGCGGGAGGGAGCAGGAGGGCGGGGTCTGGGAAACCGGGGAGCAGAAGGGAAGTCCTGGTTCTCATCCCAGGACGGGAGGTGAGCCAGGGCAGAGGGCGGGGAACACAGGACCCCTTCCAAACGCCTGCTGTCCAGGCAGGGATTAAGAGGCTGGAGAGAGGGATGGGGCCGGGACGCAGGGCGGGGCCGGAGGGAGGGGGCGGGGCCGGAAGAGCGGGGCCAGGGCAGGGCGGTCGTGGGGCCCAGGACCCCACCCATACCTGGTCTGTGTCGGTGGTGACTCGGATAGGACAGGCTGCCGCCGTGTTCCACAGGAAGCTGACCACACACTCCCAGTTGAGAGAAAATATGGGATGGGTATGCTGAAAGGACAAATCCGGGATACAAGTCAACTCAAGGCCATGAAACGCGCTCTAACCACCAGAACACTAGTGGGATAATAAGAGTTCAAGTCGGTGGATTAACATACGGCGGAGCAGGTGAGGAGTTAACCTGCCTCATCTGATGAGGATGTCATCCTTCCTACTAAGGAGACTGTTCTCTCTTACATGTGGATGCCAGTTAATCTACCTGGGGGGGGTCACACCAAGAGTAAATGGTAGAACTGGGATCCAAATCTGGGTCAGAGCCTGAGACTGTGCTTTTGAACACCATTCTACACCCAGAGTTGGACTATAAAGAAAGCTGAGCGTCGAAGAATTGATGCTTTTGAAGTGTGGTGTTGGAGAAGACTCTTGAGAATCCCTTGGATAGCAAGGAGATCCAACCAGTCCATCCTAAAGGAAATCAGTCCTGAATGTTAATTGGAAGGACTGATGTTGAAGCTGAAACTCCAATACTTTGGCCACCTGATGCGAAGAGCTGACTCATTTGAAAAGACCCTGATGCTGGGAAAGATTGAAGGCAGGAGGAGAAGGGGACAACAGAGGATGAGATGGTCAGATGGCATCACTGACTCAATGGACATGAGTTTGCGTGAACTCTGGGAGTTGGTGATGGACAGAGAGGCCTGGCGTGCTGCGGTTCATGGGGTCGCAAAGAGTCGGACACAACTGAGCGACTGAACTGAACTCAACTACACCCAGACGCAGAACAGCTGGGCCCACGGGCCAGGTGCACACGAGCACGGCCACACCACTGCGGACCCAGGCAAGGCTGGCTGACGGGGTGAGGTGTGCTCGAACATGAGCCGCACCAGGTCCCACACGGGCACAGTCTCCACAGCTGGCCAGACACCCAGGGTGTGATCAGCCTCAGCGGGGGGATCTCCGCCACGCTCCCTGACAGGTGAGGACATGGTGGAGGGAGGGGAGTCACGGAGGAGCTGAGCCACCCGCCCAGACGTGTGGGGGAAGGGGACACAGCCGCTGGTCCCCAGGCCTCCCCACCCTCTCCGCCGCAGCATCACCCACGGTGAACTGCAAACACGCCTGTCCCTGCGGCCCTACCACGTGGCTGTGAAGAGCCCGGGGGGACTGCAGCACAGCACCCCCGGAGACGTGGCTCTCTGTTCGCTCCGTGTTGCCTGGGCCCACGAAATGCACCAGGCCGTGGACCGGTGCTGATGGATACAGTAACAACGTGAAATCGCTGTGAAAACTGAAAAACACCGTCCAAATAGGATGACACAGGGAAGCTGAAAAAGTAAGGGTCTGAGAGGGCTTCCTAGAACTGTCCAGTATCTCCACCACAAAGACATTCCAGAGAGGGGAGTGGAGGGGGACGAGGCCCAGCAGAGGGGGGAGAGGGGTCCAGGGTGGGGTTTGGAGGGGCCCCGGAGGCGGCCAGCGAGGTCCCAGCTGCTCAGCCAGCATTCCTTCCTGGTGCTGAGAGCAGAACTCGGGAAGCCCAGCTCAGGCTTATCAGTGTGTGTTTATGGCTCAGCTATGCGAAGCTTTGCTTGTACAAGCCGAGCTCAGCCCGCCAGCCTTCTCCTCCCCTTATCAGGGCAACTTTCTTAAGCTCTTAAGACATGATCTCCTGGGAAAAAAATCGTGTGCTGGCAAAGGACAGAGAGAACTTGACGTCTGTAAGATGACTAGGATGGAAGTGACCGAGCAGTCCGCCTGCTAGGTGGAATGGACTCACTGGGCCAGTAACATGTCCACCAAAGTGGAGGACGCTGCGACTAACCCTTTCGAAGCACCTCTATCATCCCCACTGCACGTCCATCGAAGGGCTCGGTGACTTCTCAAAAAGCACATGATGCAATTGTAAATGTAAAACTCCAGGTTAAAAAAAAAGCAATTAGGTTTAGAATAACAATGGACATGGTGGAAATGGACCCAGTGATGGGTCCACAGCACTGTAACAGCATTAATGCCACTAAACTCTACACCTAGAAATGGCTAAGATGGTGAATCTTATGTTATACTGATACATCTTCTACCACATTGCTTTTTAAAAACCTGCAGGGAATGAGTGAAGTTAAGTGAGACAGAGAAAGAAAAATATTGTGAGACACTCCTTACATGCGGACTCTAAAACGAAATGACACAGTAAATGAAGTTATTTACAAAAGAGAAATGGACTCACAGACTTAAGAGAATGAACTTAGGCTTCCCAGGCGGGAAGGATCGGGGGAAGGGACAGTTAGGGAGTTTGAAGGGACACGCACACACTCCTATATTTAAGATGGATAACCAACAAGGACCCGCTGCGTGGCACAGGGGACTCTGCTCAACCGTAAGTGGCCATGTTGGGTGGGAGGGGAGTTCAGAGGAGAGTGGACACTCAGACTTATATGGCTGAATCGTTCTGCTGTCCACTTGAAACCATCAACAACACTGTGAATCGGCTAAACCACAATACAAAATAAAAAGTTAAAAAAAGAGAAAAGTGCAGACTGTATATAATGACCCCAAAGCATTCTCACGTTGCGTTTTCTCTTCTGCTCAGCCCTGGGTAAGGAGCTCGGGCCCGCCTGCAGTCTCTGTCACCTCCTCCATTTCCCAACCTGGAGATTTCATTCCTGCTTTCCCAACAGACCGCTCGTTATTATTCTGTCGGTGTCCACCCACGGGGCCTGGCCTCCATCTCATCTGTGAACCATGGTGTTTGGACCAAGCCATCTCTAAGACCTCTTCTGCTATAGGGTGTGGCCCTCAGATCACAGAACTGTGGGGCCCTCCAGAACTCACAGAAACTCACATGCAGGATGGCATCTGTGTGGCTAAGAGAGAAAGCTCACGGTAAGGGAACACCTTGCAGTGCGCATCCCAAGCCAGCACGTAGGGCTTGGGAGTAAACTGCAGGAGGACAGGTGCAGAAGCACCACTGCCGTGGCCCTGGCCTCCCCGAGTCCGCAGCACATGCGGACCTGAAGTAGAAGCAGGCAGAACCCGCGTCCCATGCAGAGATAGAGGAGCCCGACCAAGCGAGGTCACGGCGCTGCCCCGCCCCCCTCACCAGGCTGCCGATGGAGCAGACAAGGTGGATCCTGGTGGTGTAGGTGGTGCGCCTCTGGTCGCTGGTGGTGCAGGCAGAGCCGTTGACATACTCCAGGAGCAGGCTGCCGCTGTCCTCCACCACGGGGCCCGTCTTCGCCACCCCCAGGTTGCTGATGGAGACGGTCTCAGAGTAGGAGCCCTGCGAACACATGTGGCTGTCAGCTTTCCCTCTGGAGAGACCAACTGTGTTCTTCGCTACTGACACAGTGGGTGTTTGGTTATGCACGGCAGGTGTGTCCTACACACTTGCCACAGATGCTGGATTAGCGAATTCGAACCACCACTCCTCTGCAGAGGGGAAACAGTCCGCCCTTGAAACCCACAGGTTCTGCATCTGCAGGTTCAACCGACTTCAGATGGAAAACACTCAGGGGAAAGAAATCCCAGAAAGCTCCAAAAAGCAAAACTTACATTAGCCACCCACGTCTACGAGCACAGCACTGACACGGTGTCAAACGCTGTGAAACCACGGGCTGGATGTGCACCAGGGCGCGTGCAGACACCGCGACACTGCGCATCACGGACTGGCGCATCCTCGGGTTCTGGGGACCAGCCAGGACCCTAGAACCGATCCGCTCCCCGCACACCGAGGGAGGGGGGACGTTTATCTCTACGGACATTTATCTCCCACAGCCTTCGATCCTGACGCCTCAAAACCCTGGTAGGTCCTTTTTATTTCACAAAAGTGAAAACGCAGTTCAGACATGTTAAGCAACCCATCCAAGGCCACTCCTCTCCCAGGCATTCGAGGAAGGACCAAGCCCGGTCCACGTGTGGCCAGGAGCCAGGAGTGTCCGGCCACCGCACTGCCCGCCCCCTCTCGCCTCCGTTGTTTGGACGTCTGGGTAGCAGAACCGAGACAAAAATGCAGAGCCATGCCAGGCCTCTCTGCACATGTCCACGACAGACCGTGAGAACACCCGGGCACTGATTTGGGGTCACGAATGAATGGTAGCGAGGAGACAGCTTGCAAATACAGAATCCATGAATAATGAGAGCGGACTGTCCTTGGAGGCCGTTGCTCCAACCCAGAGTACACACGTGCCGAAGTGCACGCCAACACACCACCACGCTCCACTCAACCAGCAGGGTGCGCCCGTCAGCTTCCCTGAAAACACCTCTGAGCTGCCGTGTAACGGACCCCAGGAAAAGTACATCCTCGACATGCTATTTTTAAAGAAGCACACAGACGTCTTTATTTTAAGATGCGCTGTGTACAAGAAGGCACCCAGGGGAGCGTTACCGAGGTTCTGGTGGTGACTGCGTTCCATCGAATGACAGAGTGCAGCCTGCACCCGGGCAAGAAGAGCTGGCGCTTGGATCTGCCAAGCAGGCGTCCCCTCTAATCAGTCCAGAAGCAAGAGCTTTTGGAAGCTTAAACTCTCCTTGATAAATGTCTGCTGTTCAGAGTCACTTTGTCTGCTGAGAACCGCGAGCAGAGGCGGTTCCCCACACCAAGGGTTTTGTTTTTTTTTTTCATTTTAAATCTGAGCAACGACTCAAGTATGATTGCATCTCTGGGAGGGTGGGGCAGGTGAGTTCGCAGCGAGACCCCCTTATCTGTCTCAAGGGGCTTCTCGGCGCGAGCCGGACCCACTCAGACCCCCCCACCCTCTACTGCCAAGCCCCGGGCTTGGGAGGGCGGGGAGGGCCGCCTCACCTGCTCGCCCTGGTACTTCATCTGACAGGCCGACGCGTAGCGGTCACAGCCCGGCACCGGGTTCAGGGGGCGACACACGTTGATGTAGTACTTCCGCCACGTGTTGCGCGCCCCGCCGCTGTCCAGAGAGTACCAGTTTCCCCCAGGACCGCCCTCGGATTTCGCTAGCCTGAAAGGTCAAGGGGGAAACGCACGCTTTTTCCAGCCGACAGCTTTCGGCCCGATGATTCATTTCTAAGTGGTTAGAGAAGTAAGAAGGGAAGGTACACTGCCTATCAAACCCCCAGAGGCTGGCCCACCGCGCCTCCTCTCTAGCCTCACGAGACACAGACCTCTCTGCACACCCGGGGCCACCCCCACACCTCTGCAGTGACAGGCATCACTCTGAAGGATGCAGCTGAAGACGGAGGTTTGTGCTGGGCAAACACTGGCTGATCCTGCGCAGGCTCCCAGATCATTAGAATTCATGCAGCTTGGAGCTCCCCACCCTGATCCTGCACGCTCTCTCACCGTCTCAGGGGCATGTCCACCGGCAGGGCCTAAGTGACCTCGGCCCTAACTGGACGGGGCCAGGCCAAGGGCAGGCGGGCCTGCCTCACCTGGAGAGGTCGTACTGGTCCAGTGTGACGGGGTCAGTCACGACGCACTCCAGCGGCTCCTCCGGGCAGGCGTAACTGGTGTACCACCGGAAGTTGTACGTAGAGTTATCTTCCTCCTAATCTCGGGACACACACATGGGAGGGACGGCAGAGAAGGGGACTCATTACCCAAAGCCAGCATTTAGAAAAAGGTGGGACATTTTTTCCTCAGTAAGAATCGGAGGCAAGTTCATCTCCTTTGTCCATCCCCTCTCGTTCTATTAAAAGGAAGATTGCCCAGCAATGAGTTAAGATGGAACTCTAGCTTGTTACGTGGGAACAAGGCAGGGCTGTTGATGCTTCTGTGTGGTATCTACCCCAAACCAGCAGTGTGGAGGGCTGTGACTGAGGGTGGTACGGCCCACTGTTGGTCAGAAAATACACACTGCCCGTGTCCCCTGGCAAATCTAAAAGGATTAATTAACATCAAAGGAGCTGAGGATGTGCCCAGTAAACCAGACTAATAATGGCTCTGCTTCTAAATAAAGGGCCCATGACAGGCTCCTGGATAAGTCCCGGGAAGCCAGACAACGTGACAGCTTCTCCCCGGGGACCGCCCCAGCTCCTGTGTCACCTACAGCAGAACCTCCCTCGCTTCCCTCGCTCCAGAAAAGTCACGAGCCCCGCCTTCACCCGCTTTCTTCTCTTCCCCCGCCTTTACGAGACTGACAACCTCTCTCCCCCTCCTTGGCCCCTGTTGCCGCACAGACGCACATGAGCACCCATGGCTCCCACCTGATATTCGGGGAAACCCACTCCAGCGTCTCGGTCACAGAGGAAGGTGATGAGCGTGGCTCTTGGCGTGCGCTTCTCGTTATTGTAGGGTGTGCCGTCCCTGTAGGTCAGCTGGATCATCCCGTCGTAATACGAAAGCTTAGCATTGCTGCGTCCCAAGTTCCAAGACTTCCTATCACTAAAACAAGCCAAGTGTTTCTCAGAAAAGATAGCGGGACCAGCGCTGGGCAACACGAGGAGCGTGGGGGTTGCCAGGACCTGGGCGGGAGGATCTCCACACAGTGGGTGTGGGAAGGCGACCCCGCCCCCACGCCAGACCCGGATCCACCGTCAGCGCCACGGCTTCAAGGCCCAGCTCCCTTCATCTGAGCTAACGCTGCACTGAACTTGGAGAAGTGTGGGCATAGATCCCCCCAGGCAGCCGAGAAGTGCTGACTGCACAGAAGCGAGGGCCCCCCCCTCCCCAACCCCACGCACCCACTTCCTGTCCTGCCCCTCCTCTGGAAACCATATGCCCTTAGTCCAGGCCCTCCCGGGGTTTAAAGGCTCGTCGGGGAAGGACGTCGGCAGGCGGCAGACCTGTCCTGGAGGAGGACGTCCGCGCGCACGGGACACCCAAGGGAACACCCGGATCGCAGAGTGGTCACTTGCCTTCTGGACACCTGACAGGCCCCTGAGTCCGGCGGGCAGGTGCCCACAGACACCGGGCCGCACACGTTGATGTGGAACTCATACTTGTCCGTCTCGACCTTGTAGGCGTCCTTCTTCTTCGTGAGAGGCGTCAAGTCGAAAGAAAACCCTGAGGAAGAGCCGAAAGCACCCCAGGCAGGTCGGACCATGGGGTGCAGGAGAGGCTGGGCCGGCCCGACAGCGTGGAGACGCCACCGACCTTGCCCCGGGGACGGGCCTCCTCCACCACCACCACCTCACTCATCCCTTCCTGCCGTGTTCACCCAACGCCCGAGTCAGAGCCCACAATTCCTGGCCGAATGAACCACCAGTGTGTGGGAAGCGGGACCACAACCACAATACAACGACCTTGAAAAGGCTACAGTGGGTTTCACGGCCAGAAAGGCACTCGGAACGTCTTTCCAGACATGATTTATTTCCCGTGTTCCTTGGGTTTCATGATTAGCAAACCCACTTCAACTATGACAATCAGAGAGGTTTTTTAATTATCTCAAGTAAGCCTCAAACACCAGATTTTCAGAGTTCTGGTCAAACAGTATTACTATAAATTCTGAAGCAGGTTATCAACCCTGAAACACTCAAAGAGAAAATGTTAGAAAATAAACAGGCTTTCTCTGATGGCTCAGTGGTTAAGGATCTGCCTGCTAACGCAGGAGACATGGGTTTGATCCCTGATCTGGGAAGATCCCAGCTGCTGCATAACAGCTAAGCCCGTGCTCCACAACTACCGAAGCCCACGCTCCACAACGAGAAGCCACGGCAATGAGAAGCCCCCACACCACAACTCAAGAGTAGCCCCCGGTGCCCGAAACCAGAGAAGAGCCTAAGTAGCAATGAAGATCCAGCGCAGCCAAAAAACGAACAAAAGCCAGCTGAAGCGGCTGCAGGAGAGGCTGCCCCAGAGGGCGCTCGGACACACACCTGCCTGGGAGTCAAAGACCGTGCAGTTGTCCCCCTCGGTCCTGGAGAGCACACAGGCCGCAGCCGTGCGCCACTCAAACTCGTAGAAGCAGCCGTCAGCCCTGGAGGTTGTCAGCACCGGGGCACTTTCTAAATCACCTGTTGATGGGTATACACAGACTGGTCACTGATCCAGTCTCGAGAAATTTCCATGGTTCTCAAACCAGCTCTATAAATACTGATCTTAGGTCGCTAGAGTGGTCACACCGACAGAGTCAGGACAAGGGTGGGGGTGGACTAGTGTTTAATGGGGACACAGCTTCAGCTTGGGAGAACGAGAAAGTTTTGCAGATGGACGGTGGTGTAAACGTACTTAACGTACAATGTGAACGTAAAGTGCTTTAACGCCACTGAACTGCGGTTAAAGGGGTGAATTTCAGATTATGTGTATTTTACAATTCCTTTATAATGGTAAACTTTATGTTATGTATATTTTACAATCTTAAAAAAAAAAAAAAATTAAAAAAAAAAATACTGTCCCGGTCCTTGAACTTAACTCACAGCCGGGAATTTATCCAAAGGAAATCTTCCAACAGGAGGCAGCGGGGACATGTCACAGCACAATTAATGCTGGAAACATGTTATTAATCCAACAATAGAGAAAAATGAGTAAAAATAGTAAAACCAAGCCAGCAGCAACAAGGAAGTCCCGACAGATGATAAATAATGACTGTGAGACACAGAAGAGCATTCACAGAATGCCATGTTTTGAGAAACATAAAAAATGTGCAGATATATATATATAGATCCTGACCCCTGGAAAACAATGTGAACCTATAAATAAAGGCACATCAAGAGGAGTATTTATTGTGTGCCCGCTAAGGTCACGGACGATGTTTTGAGCCGCTCGCGATGTTCCCCCTCTGGAGGAAGTCAGGGGGCCCCACGATCGGCCGGCACCAGGCCTAAGGAAGAGGAAGCCGTGCCGAGAGCATAACTCATCTGGAAAATTGCAACATGACCCCCTCGGACACCATATGGTTTCTCCATCTCTGGGCTGGTTTGGGGCGGGGGCGATAGAATCCAGCGGGGCCACCGTGACGCTCCTGGACTTCAGTGCTCTACCGCGTTGTCCCAGCGGTGGCCGGGGAAAAACACGGGAAACAGAGAATGCACGGGTGCCCCTGGCAGGAGCCCGGGAGACCCCGCGCTTTCTGGTTTTGTTTTTCATTTGTACCTGGTTTGCACATGAGTGTTATATTTGTTATTATCTTCTGGCCACCACCGCACTCATCACCATCTGAGTAAGAGAGCTGAATATTTCCTTTCTCTCTGGTGGGAGAAGAAATAAATCTGCCCAGATTTTTACTTCCATTCTTATCTAGAAAAGAGAAAGCAAAGGGGGAACAAAACATAAGACATGATCAAAAGGGGTTAACAACGCAGACGAAGAGGTACCGAGAGGGAGCCAAGGCCCACAGGTGTGCGTTGGCCCCTCTCCCAGCCTGCCAAGCCTGCTCAGGACTGTCAGTGGGTCTCTACAGACTCGAGTGACACATCTGACCGAGCAGGGGCAGCCTCACTGAGGACCCCGCGGGCACCTTCAGGCAGAGGAGGAGGAAAATGCGAGAGTGACTCACAGCATCCTTCAAGGGCAGGGGAGGCAGACAGAGGCAGAAATGCCTGTCACGAGATCCCAGAAAATAACAACGTTCCCCCATCTAGGGGGGCCTCAGCTGCCCTGAGGCACAAGGTCATTTGAAACCGAGGGGGTAGCATTTGTCCCGTGACCAAAGTAGAAACTAAATCTGTTCAGGGGGCCAAGCAGGTGACCACTCAATTCTCGGTTCAATGACTTTTACGATAAAGCAATGAAACTCTGTCTCAAGTCCTTAAATAAAGGCAGGGACACGCCTGCTTAAAAAGACACACCACCAATTCTGAAGCCTGGGATAATTCCTAAAATCCAACCTGGATTTTAAATTTAAATTCACAATCCCTTATAACTCTACTCGCTGCTCTGTGGTGACCTAAATGGGAAGGAAATCCAAAAAAGAGGGGATACATGTATACGTATAGCTGATTGCCTTTGCTGTTCAGCAAACTAACAACACTGTAAAGCAACTGTGCGTGTGAGTCGTTCAGTCGTGTCTGCCTCTTTGTGACCCCGTGAACTGTAGCCCACCAGGTTCCTCTGTCCATGGGATTCTCCAGGCCAGAATACTAGAGTGGGTAGCCTTTCCCTTCTCCAGGGGATCTTCCCAACCCAGAGATTGAACCCGCGTCTCCTGAATTGCAGGCAGATTCTTTACCATCTAAGCCAGCAAGGAACTAAAAAAGCATCTGTACTCCAATAAAAATTAATTAAAAAGTTAACAATTCACAATCGCTTATCTAATGCTTGCAAAACAGATTCCAATTATTCTGCCTGTCACTTTCCAGGTGACACTTAAGTAACATGTTTAAACACTTAATATCCAATTGAGAAGTTGAGGCCAACACAGTTAAAAGCCAAAGGAACTCAAAGGGTCCGTCCACTTCTCTCATACAAGATTCTGAGAGTCCCCTTCCCCGGAAGCCATAATTCTTGAACAATTCCAGGCAGTACGGTCGTTAACAAATCAAAATCAGTTTTTTTATACAAGCACTGGCAGTTCTCTTCCTCGGGTTACAAGGTGAAACGATAACCAAGGATTTTCCCACATGCTTCTTCCTGTCTCTAGGGAGCCCACATCAGAAGGCTTCCGTCTGCTTCAAGACGCCCGAGTGCCCCAGTTCCCTACATCTGAGTCATTAAACTCTCCTTTCCCGCCCATCCTTTATGCGCTGAACCCAGAGAGAGGAGGCTGTGATGAACCACAGGAAGCTCATCTTCATTCCCTCCAGCCTGGATGCAGCCCAGCTCCGCCTGCACGCATAGGCACGGCTCACCGCAGGGTACCACTCACCCACGGCACACACGGCCGCGTCTTCGGGGCAGCCCCGTGCCTGGCCCGTCTGCAGGACCCTGTGGCAGATGTTAATGAAGAAATGCTTCTTTTCTGCTTCCCTCTGACTGCCATCCATAGCTTCCCAATTTTGTTCCAGTTCTGTAACCGAAAAAAAAAAAAAAAAAAGCTTTTTCTAGCCCTAGGCAGTGATTGCTTTTCTGTGTGAGTCACACCATAGACTGTGATGAAGCGGAAGGTAAAGGACTGTGGTCACTAAACAACAGGCTCTCACATCTCTGGACCTGAGCCGGCTGAAGGCACAGACACGCGGCGGGAATCTCAGGCTTGTTTTGAACGTGACAGTAACAAACCAGCCCCAAACAGCTCCTCAGAAGAGGCGGCTTACCGGGGCGGCCTGAGGATTAAACAGCAAAAGTTCTCCCAAGCCTCAGAGTTTGAAATCAAAAAACTGAAAAGCAGAGCCAGGCGCCAGCCCTGGGACCTGGCAGGCGCGGGCCACGGGTGACGCATCTGCCTCCAGACCACAGATAAGGCAGACCCGGCCCAGGACTTAGCACTCGGGGCCCCCAGAAGATAAACAAGACACGGGTGGTCCCTGAACTCAAAACCGTTCACGACCCAGTCGTGTTTGAACAGAAAACATCCACAGAGGTAGAAGCAGCAGGGGCTGAGAGCAGAGAGCAAGTCAAAAGCAGACCGTCCCCAAACGGCCCCCGCGGACATCACTGAGGACCGGAAGGGAAGGCGGACGTACACACGGAGAGTGGAGTCCGGGGTTTACAGCGAAAACCCTTCATCAGCGGGAGCACAACCCACTCACTACACAGGGCCGTCAGCAGCCTGGAAGCACCACTTGCTAAACAAGGACAAAAGGTTCTGAACGCTGCGGTGGGAGCGCTGAGGGGCCTTCACGCAGAAGGACGTCTAACTATCAGGGAAGGATTTTAGCTCTCACTTCACAGCATCTTAATTACCTAGGTGCAAACGCTACACAAAAAAACCCTGCTCCCACAGAACCAGTTCAGTTCAGTCGCTCAGTCGTGTCCGACTCTGCGACCCCGTGGACTGCAGCATGCCAGGCCTCCCTGTCCATCACCAACTCCCAGAGCCTATTCACACTCATGTCCATCGAGTCAGTGATGCCATCCAACCATCTCATCCTCTGTCGTCCCCTTCCCCTCCTGCCGTCTATCTTTCCCAGCATCAGGGTCTTTTCCAGTGAGTCAGTTCTTTGCATCAGGTGGCCAAAGGATTGGAGTTTCAGTTTCAACGTCAGTCCTTCCAAAGAATATTCAGGACTGATTATTCATGGAACCAGAGAGGGGGGCCAAAGTCAGCTGATCTTGAATGCATCTCTGCATCCTTCACAGACCTTAGGCTGGGCCTTGGACAGAGGGATCGTTACCAAAAAAAAAAAAAAAAAGCTAAGTGAAGAGAGGGATTGGAAAGGAGCACTCAGTTTACAGCAAGGAAAAACCGGGGGAGGAGGAGGAGGGCAAGCTGCTCGAGTCAACACAGCTGGACGTGGCAGCAGAGGCCTCGCACCCCGGTCTGAGCAGAGTGGAGAGCCCTACCCACTGAGCAGACAGAAGGCCAGCCTCTCCACCAGCCCACAGAAGGGAACCAGGGCCCCAGGCCCGTGGCTCAGAGGTGCCAAACCACAAGAGCACTGGGATGTTAACTCCCCGGGCAACCCACTACCTGAGGGCACCTGCGATGGGGCTCATGTTCCCAGACTGGCACCCACAACGGAGGGATCCTCTTTCCAACGTGAAGCGGCCCTCAGCAGCGGGGGCTCAGAAACATGAGTCATCGTTCCCATAGCAGCGGGTGATTATGCGACTTCAGGCCCCTCTGCCTGTCGTGTGTGCTATTCCACGTGACAGAGGCAGCTCGTCGGCCCTGTGCTGTGCTGTGCTGAGTCTCTCAGTCGTGTCTGACTCTTTGCCACCCCCATGGACTGCAGCCCGCCAGGCTCCTCTGTTCACGGGGATTCTCCAGGCAAGAATACTGGGATGGGTTGTCATGCCCTTCTCCAGGGGGACCTTCCCGACCCAGGGATTGAACCCACGTCTCTTAGGTCTCCTGCATGGGCAGGTGGATTCCTTACCACTAGCACCACCTGGGAAGGCACATGCTGGCTACAGGTATACAACACAACTCGATACATATATACACACTGTGAAATGAACACCTCTGTAGTGTAGATAAACATTCATCACAAGGAACTACAAATTTCTATGTGTGTGGTGAGAATTTTTAAGATCTACCTTCTCAGCAACAACAGTTAAAAAAAAAAAAGTTTCTAATCACAAAATACAGGGCCTGGCACATGGAAGGCACTTGGTCGTTTTTTCACTGAACTATGATAAGAGGAGCCCAAGGCACTCCAACTGGGAACAGTAACACTGACCTCAAATTCAGATATCTCACCTCCTGAGTCTGTGTCATCTCTGATAATTCATGTTGCTCCGTGAGAAGGGAGGAAGGGCTGGGATACGATCAGTTGACAAAGAGAACGGTAACAGCATTTCCAACCATGCTGGTGGGGAAGGAGGCGAGAGGGAAGGTTCTCGTGCACCTCTGGCCGCCTACCTGAGTGCCGGGCCAGCGCCGACAGGTCGAAGCGCTGTTTCCCGTCGGAGACGCCGCACAGCAGGGCCTCCTTCTCGTGCACGCAGGCATACTTCGTGTCCCACGTGAAGAAGTAGGTGCAGTCCACCTCCCCGGTGAATACAGGAGCCCCTCTGCCATTGTTACCTGCGTCAGGTAGAAAGGGAGAGAGTGCCCACGACGTGAGAGATGCCAGGACCGCCCGGCGGCACACAGGACGGGACCCCTGGGGCAGCCGTGCAGGCCAACAAGCTCAGGGCTCCAGCCCCAGAGATCAGAGGGCTCCCAGGCCAGAGCATCTCAGGCAGAACCCCTGCGGTCAGCCCTGTGCCCCTTTCATCTTGGGAGGATGCCCTCAACAGGACAGCAGGGTGTTTTCAATGGGTGTGAGCCCCTGGGCAGTGCTAGGCAGCTCATGGCCTGCGGTCAGCTTCCCAGAGGCTCATAAACACCCTTTTAAGTCAGACCAGGGAGTAACTCCGGTTCCAGGACCATCAGAGTCTTAACGATGTGCTTGTGAGCAGGACAAGTCCCCAGGGACTCGTCCCTGAAATGAGCAAAGAAGAGAGATAAGGTCTGATGAGGTCTGGGCCTCCCCCCACCCACAGCTGAAGGGCGCTCAGGTCTAGTAACCTCACTCCCAGAGGGGCCAGCGTCCCAGATCCTGGCGCACACGTGGGCCTCTAACATTGTCCTCCAATCCATCAGCCCTCCCTGCAAGCCAGTTTCCCTGTCCACGTAGCCTGGGATTCTGCAAAGCCTGTTGACTTTTCCCCAACAAGAAATTCTATCCCCTTGCCTTTCCGAGCTAGCGCGCCACTGGCACGGCAGCCGGTTTTCCACCCTTGATGGTTTAATAATCCTCCTCTGGACCTCCTGCACGACTTGCCTTTCTTAAGGTTCAGTGCCCTGAAGAGAACAATGTTCTAACGAAAAGGGAGATAATATTTTGCACCAAGGGTGAACGCTGCTTCAATTACAACTTCTATTAAACCTTTAATAATATAAACATCGCAGTTGTAACACCAGCAACAGCGGCTCGTTGCACACGGACCTCAAGCCAGGTGGGCAGGGCGCTAAGCCCAGCGCTCTCCGCGGGGCTGGATGGCAAACAACGTGCTCTGCGTTAAGGGCTTCGCATCCTTTCGAGGATTTCATCCTTCACCCCCTGCGGCATGGGGACAGTTTTAGCCCCGTTCTGGAGATTTAGGAGGGCTGAGTAGTCTGCCTATGGCTCCAGAGCTAGAAAGCCAGAAATCAAACCCAGACGGTCTGGCCCCAGAGCCAGACTCAGAGCCACAAAGCGGTAGTACCTCCCTGCGCTTCTGTGGGCTTTTTCTTTCTTCTGTTTTTCAGAATTTTTTTTTTTTAGTACCCTAAGCTGTTCTCCCTAAGATCTGGTGTTCCCAGCCTCCTTACCAACAACACAGAGCCCACCCTCTCCAGCTGGGACAACGGTGCCCCCCATGCTGGAGCAGTGAAGCTCCTCCAGCTCCCTTCAACGCCCCCGACCCCCAATCCACCCACAAGGTTTGCACTACTCCCCGCTGGATCAGTATTTCACGAATCAGAAAAGATTTGTGTTTCCTGAAAACCTGAGGTATCCGGAGTGTTTTTCTTTCACCAGGTAACTTCACAGACGATTAAATACCAATAGTACAGTGAATGCTTCTAGGGTCATCCTCCCTTAGGAGCTAGGTTTGCATCTGAAACGCCCTAATGATCCACAGGGAGAGTCCATTTTAAGTAAAATTTAAATAACCACTGGCCTGCCTGCCTCTGACCTGCATTCTTATTTAACTCCTCGGAGAACTTTTGGAGAATAGAAAACTAAGACTCCTCACAACCAAGCTACATTGCCTTTGTTTGGTTGGTTTTAGATTCAAACACATAAAACTAGGTTCATTCTTATAATCCTTATACAGCTATTACAAACAAGTCGGATAATTTAAAAAATTAAAATAAATGACTCGTTCATTCAGACCAGGTGGCTTTTTAAATACACAATGGCCTTGCCTCCAGGACTGCTATTTTCCTATGGGTTTCCACCCACCAGTGGGATCACCGGTGACTTTCTGTAATCTCTCCATCATTGCTCTCCACGCAATTCCGAAAGCTTCCCGGGTGTCCCACCTGCACAGGTTCATTCCCAGCACACCCTTTACGTGGCCTCAGGGTATGTGGCCTCCACGACCAGCGGGAGGCAAAGCGGACACTTCCCTCCGTGGGGGGGTGGGGGGGCTGCCCCATCCCCCCTCTGCCCCGTCCCACTCGCCAGACCGGTTCAACCTTCCCTCAGGGCACACAGCTCAACAACATTTCCTGCCTCCCTGCCTTTGAAGTTGGGTCCCGTCTCTTAGTTCTGGCCCATTAAATTAAAAAAAAAAAAAAAACGGCAGTTCCCATCCTACGTGGAGTCCTGAGGCCACGTCCACAGACAGCAGCAATACAAGGGGGGAAATGTATTTGTCTCCAAGCGACCGCACAGGGCGGAGGCCCCCCAAGACCTGCATGGAGACTAGAGAAACGAAGTCCTGGATGTGATGACCTGTCACCTGGATTTGTGGACGGTGTTTTACTAGCCCAGGCTAACGTAATTCCTCCCCGCAAAATAGTCTAATGTCCTTATTTGGCAGGATCACCAATAATAAGATCTATTACATCAAACGAGATGTTAAGTTATTGAAACAAATGGGAAAGAAAATACATCGTGGATGAAAGAAAGAAACTTATGCACCTCTGTGTCTTGGAAAGCAGGAAACCCTAAACTCATAAGCCTAAATAATTCCTGGAAATCCAAGTTGAACTATAAACCACCCTTCACAAGACTCTGTGGCCAATTAACACCCATTCAAACATGCAAAAAATACATTATTACGTTTATCCAATAAACACAGACTCCACTAAAGGCTTCTCTTCTCTAAGTTCTCTAAACTTAAACTCAAATAAAGCAACAATGAAATAATTTTAGACTACACACAGTTTCATGCATTGGAGAAGGAAATGGCAACCCACTCCAGTGTTCTTGCTTGGAGAATCGGGGGAGCCTGGTGGGCTGCCGTCTATGGGGTCGCATGGAGTTGGACACAACTGAAGCAACTTAGCAGCAGCAGCAGCAATATACTACATATAGTTAGCTCCAAATTACAGAGCTGGAAGGAGCCTTAAATATTTCATATCCAACTCCAGCCTGAAAGGGGCTCAGAGTCTCCCACAGAAACATCTAAAAGTCTCCAGGTCGGGTCTCTGTGTCACCAGTCGCATGAACCTAGAAGACAGGTGTCTTCAGGATTAGAGCATCGCCGTTCACCTTGGCAGCTCTTTGGCACCAAGGTTACGTGCAGGAATGCCCTCTCCCAGAGTCGGGGTGCAGCGTTACGATCCATCGCTGATGTGATGGAGCGTATACACGCGGAACAAATTCGGTAAACATTAACGACTATTTAGCCTGAGGGGTAGGCATGTAAGTTTTCATCTTAACGTTCCTTCTACTTATAGATTCGAAAACTTTCCTAACAAAAAGGGGGGAAAAAAAATGACCTCTAATCGTTTTTCCAGTCTCCAGCCCACTTGGGCTCTCTAGCTTTCTGGCACGACTCCCGGGTCTTTCCTGGGAGTCCCTGACCAGAGGCCCTCCTCAACATCCTCCTGCGGTCTTCGGGGGTGATCATTCGATCCTCCCAACGTGCCCAGATGAGATCAGCGCATTCCCGACCACCTCGGCCAAGTCATTAATAAAAAGCGCAGACGGAGCGCGGCCGGAGGCGGCAGCGACCGGGCGGAGGGGGCCCTGGCCCACACAGGGCGCCCGCAGCAGAGCCGCCCACCCGGCCGGGGTGGGGGCAGGCCGCCCGAGGGTCTGGGCGGGGGACTGGGGCGAGGAGGAGGCTGCCTTTCCCGGGGGGTCCAGGCAGAAAGGAAAGGGTGGACTTCGCAGAGGGCCTCCTGAGGGCCCAGAGGAGCTGGGGATGACGGCAGAGGGATGGAGAATCCGGGGAGGGCCGCGGGGCCTTCCAGCAGGAGGGAGACAGATCCAGAGGCCGCACCCAAGCCAGATGTGTGTCCCACCTCCCCCCACCACCACCACCACCACCACCCAGCCCCTGCACACTGGTTTCCGGACAGAGTCCAGACCCTCCGCAGGACATGAGATCCCCACAGTGCTCCCCACACTCTCTTTAGCCAGGGGTGGAGCCTTCAGCTCTGACCTGCTCGTGGCGACCCTGATGCCCACCTCTGCATGAGCTTCTCCTCCTGCTACGAGTGTCAGCCCCGTGGCCCCCGTCTTTGGAGCCTGGCTCACCCCTGCACTGTCCGGAAGGCCTCACCCACACAGCACCTCCTAGTCCTCAGGGGAGACCCAGACACCAGCCCACTGACCTGGGGGCCTTCCTCCTGACACAGGCCCCCAGCGACAGACCTTGCCGGATGCCCTGACCCCGCCCGCACCACCCTGAACTGTGGTGCCCAGCACCCTTCTCCCCTGCCTCTGCTCTGCACACACCCAGAGAGCTCTCAGCCATCAAGGCGTCCCCAGGCCTCGCAGACAGGAATCCATAAAACGTGTTCGATGAATCAACTGAGAATAGGACTCCAACGTGAAGACCAGGACGCGCGTGGGGGGCGTGGGGGGCTGACGGACCACAAGCGGGGCCGTGAACCACGGGGATGGAGGCAGAGGGCAGTGGGAACCGAGGGGCGCCCTGACGCCCTCCCACCTGCTTCTTGCCAGGTGAGTCTCTGCTTGCACCCCGGGGGCAAGTCACCCCCTCTCCTGCCCGCGTTCACCTTCAGACACCTGCCTGTAAAGCTCGGCTCCCATCACGCACGGCTGCCTCTCCCAGACCCCCGGTAAATCATGTAGGAACCTGCCCCGGGACCAGAAGGTTAAAGCTCTTCCATGGGAACGTACAAAACAAACAGAGGGAGGAACCAGGGGCCCCTCAGGGTGGAGGGATGGGGCGAGCTGGCCGGTTATGCGGATAGGGCCGGACTCGGGTGGTTCCCAGGCTGCAGCTCTGGGCTGAGGCCCGGCCAGCATGCAGAGAAGCGGGGGGGTCACTGTTTGGGGGGCCTCGGAGGGGATAGCGCTCTGATGAGGGTGAGAACCCCATCACCTCTCAACAGACCCCAACTGCATGGAGGATCGCTGGAGTGGGAACAGAAACGGCAGTGCCACGGTGGCCTCGGGGAAGCTTCTCAGTCGCTTAGAAAGTCTCAGGGTGTCAGTTGCTCAGTCGTGGACCCCATGGACTGTAGCCCAGCAGGCTCCTCTGTCCATGGGATTCTCCAGGCAAGAATACCGGAGTGGGTTGCCATTCCCTCCTACAAGGGATCTTCCCAACCTAGGGAATCAAACCCAGGTCTCCTGCATCGCAGGCTGATTCTTTACTATCTGAGCCCCCAGGGAAGCCCTCCACTCCACTTAAAGATGCCCTGTGGCCTCTTACAATCCCCGGAATCCAACTTCTATAGCAGGGCAACCAACTGCAGAAATGTTCACCTAGAAACTCGTTTCCTGAAAGCAGAGCTGTTGGGTGACAAACCCCCAGAAGGTGGTGAGCAGCCCAGCCTTCAGACTCCGTCCACACCCCAGTGAGAGCTGAACGCGGGACAGAAAGGCTTTCCCGGCGAGACGAGTGCCGGGCCCACTCCCAGAACAAACAGAAAATGGAAACAGGATGTGTGTCCACCGTTGGCGGGGTGGGTGGGGGGGTCCTCCTGCCCACTACCACAGAGGGGGCCTTGTGGGGCCCCGTCTGCAGGAGAAGGCCTGACCATCCCCCCAGCCCTCTGCTTCCACGAACCTGGCCCACCGACACAGAGCCGCCACGGTCTCCAAGCGCACTCACCTGCTGTCTGATTGCACTCGAAGTTGATGACACTCATGCGCTGGAAGCCGGAGCTGCACTCTTCACCCCCGAAATAGATCAAGGTGAGGTCTCCATCCGAGTACCTAGGTTTTTGTAACATACACGCACACACGTTTGGTAGAACCAAGAAAGAAACTTGAATGTCTAAGCATTTCTACATTAAAACTTTTGCATACCACCCACAGACCAGCACAGACGCAAACGTTTAGCTGGGGACACGCTCCCGCCGTCTGGGGCAGGACCGTCCAGAGGAAAAGAGCTCCAAATGGATGCGCTTGTCACCCTCTCACTTCAGAGTGATAACTGGCTGGATGAAAGCGTGAAAGCTTCTACTGGGAACATGGGGACTCTTCTGCTCTCCTTTTGGGGTTCTGTACAAAATAATTTATGCCCAAGAAGACACTGCTCGACCAGCAACTGCCACAGGAAGTCTGACAGAGGGACCCCAGATGACAATTTCAGAGAACTAACGCTTTGATAAAAGCTTTTGTGAAGCTAACTCCTGATTTCAGGGGTCAGGAGAACTGTCCTGAAGCATTCTCCTGCTTGTTCAACTCTTGGATGTGATGC
Organism: Bubalus bubalis; assembly: GCF_019923935.1. Lineage (NCBI taxonomy): Eukaryota > Metazoa > Chordata > Mammalia > Artiodactyla > Bovidae > Bubalus > Bubalus bubalis. Next base: position 7,876,752 of record NC_059166.1, read on the forward strand.
CAGTGGTGTTTCAGATTTCTCAAACCGCCCGAGAAAAACCAAAACTTCTAAGAAACGTAAGTTGTAAAACACAAAAGCCATATCAACTTATCAAGTAACCTTGCTACGTACAGTTCCCTACAGACAACAGATTATAAAACAAACCGTACTAACAGAAGCACTTGTGCTGTATAGCCAGGAAAAACTTCCACCTGGGTCAGCGACAAACGGCACTTGCCTGACTCAAGCAGGAAAAAAAAGGCCAGCTTAGCTGACTTTCCTGCGCTTAGGTGACTTCCCTGTGGAAAATGGAAGCAGGCAGCTGGCAGGGGAGTGTGTTAGGCTTCACAGGGACATGCAGGACACCCTTGAGAGTCACGCGGGGGCCGTACGCACCGGAGGGTCAGGTTCTGGGGTCTCCCGGCCACTTTGACTTGAGTGGAATCTGCCTTTTTCACTTGGCACACCGCAGCATCTTTCTTATTACAGATAGGCGCTTGGCTTCCTCCGCAGATGCTCAAATAATATGTATACTCGTCCGCCTCCGAGGTGTAGAACAAGGAGTCTGAGGCTAAGGAAAGGGGGACACACGAGAAGGGGCTTCGCGAAGCGCACAGGCCTGGATAGCCACAGCGTCCTCCCGTCTGACCTGCAGCGCCCGCCCCGGGGCAGGGGGTGCTCGGCCTGGGCCCCCTCCCGGCCCCCAGGGCCCCCCACTCACCTTCCACCCGGCTCAGCGGCTGGAGGTCGACGGCCACGTCATGCTGCGTGCTGCTCAGGGAGCAGCTCCGGCTTTCCAGGTAATCCCTGTGGCAGGCGTACTCGGTGACCCACTCGATCTCAAAGCGGCAGTTGGATTTAGCTGTGAGCTTGGGAATGGTGCCCTGCCGCAAACCCGGAGAAAAAGGGAGAAAGATTCGTTTTATTCACACGGCTCAAATGCAGACAGAGTTTCTCTGCTTCCGGAAAAGCTCAAGGGTGTGCTGCTGGGTTTTAACATTGTTCTCTTTCTAGTACCGCCATGGCCCTTAACAGATTGTGATGATTTGACTCGTGACAATTCTGCTTCCTCGAAGCTCTTCTGGTCCCTTTCAGAGTCACATGCAAACTTCAGCCTGGGAGCCCGCCCTGAATGCGGTCTCCCCTGCCCCACCACGCCCCTGGCGAGCAGTCACAATGTGTGAAGGGCCTGTGGTCTGTTCACTCCTTTCTGTCACAGATGCCAGATGGACCCCCCCGCCCCCAACCAGGGGGGTGGAAATCACTGCATCTGTGCGCACCTGGGGAGACAGGCCCTAGCCTCTCCCAGGAATGTCCATGGGGTAGACGGTCCCTAGCCCCTCCTAGGAATGTCCATAGGAAAGACGGTCCCTAGACCCTCCTAGGAATGTCCATGGGGTAGACGGTCCCTAGACCCTCCTAGGAATGTCCATGGGGTAGATGGTCCCTAGCCCCTCCTAGGAATGTCCATAGGGAAGACGGTCCCTAGACCCTCCTAGGAATGTCCATAGGGAAGACGGTCCCTAGACCCCTCCAAGGAATGTCCACGGGGTAGACAGTCCTTAGACCCCTCCAAGGAATGTCCACAGGGGAGATGGTCCCTAGCCCCCTCTTATGAATGTCCACGGGAGAGATGGTCCCTAGCCCTCTCTTATGAATGTCCACGGGAGAGATGGTCCCTAGCCCTATCTTATGAATGTCCATGGAGGAGATGGTCCCTAGCTCCCCCTCTTATGAATGTCCACGGGAGAGATGGTCCCTAGCCCTATCTTATGAATGTCCATGGAGGAGATGGTCCCTAGCCCCTCCTTTTATGAATGTCCACGGGAGAGATGGTCCCTAGCCCTATCTTATGAATGTCCATGGAGGAGATGGTCCCTAGCTCCCCCTCTTATGAATGTCCACGGGAGAGATGGTCCCTAGCCCTATCTTATGAATGTCCATGGAGGAGATGGTCCCTAGCCCCTCCTTTTATGAATGTCCACGGGAGAGATGGTCCCTAGCCCTATCTTATGAATGTCCATGGAGGAGATGGTCCCTAGCCCCTCCTCTTATGAATGTCCATGGGAGAGATGGTCCCTAGCCCCATCTTATGAATGTCCATGGGAGAGATGGTTCCTAGCCCCCTCTCATGAATGTCCACAGGGGAGATGGTCCCTAGCCCCCTCTTATGAATGTCCACGGGAGAGATGGTCCCTAGCCCCATCTTATGAATGTCCATGGAGGAGATGGTCCCTAGCCCCCTCTTATGAATGTCCACAGGGGAGATGGTCCCTAGCCCCCTCTTATGAATGTCCACGGGAGAGATGGTCCCCAGCCCTCTCTTATGAATGTCCATGGGAGAGATGATCCCTAGCCCCTCTCATGAATGTCCACAGGGGAGATGGTCCCTAGCCCCTTCCTAGGAATGTCCACAGGGTCTTGGGCAGGCTTCACTTGTACTCAGATCAGTTTTGCTCCTGGGTGGGGCCAGGCTGTCACCCCCCACTACAAACCCATCCTCTGGGAAGGTGCTGAGCAGTAAGTCACTGTGAACAAGGCGCGGTGCCACCCTTCTGACGTCCCTGGGGAAGCGGTCCTCTCCCCGGCCCCGGCATCAGGGGCAGCCGTGCTGCCTCTGGGCATGTCACGCTGCCAACGCTTACTGAACACCTGCTGCGTGCCAGGCATGAGGCCCAGTGCCAGTTTCACCATCACGTGGCCAGCAAGCTGCAGAGGTCCAAGTCCAGCCCCGACCGCTTACTCAGGAAATCGATGCCCTAACTAACCCCTTGGCTGAGGGCAGCCTGACAAACAAACAGAGATGTGGATCGAGAGCTGAGCGAGAGCAGCCGGATGCCCAAGGCCGTGTGGGGTGTGACTCCATGTACGTGGGAGGTCGGGAAAGGCAGAGGCCAAGGGGCTGGGGGGGGGGGGGGGGGCTCGCGGCGGCGGCCAAGGCTGGGTGAGCAAGGGGTGATGGTGGCTGGGCACGAGGCTTCCCTGGGTGATGGAAAAGTTCTGAGGCGATAATTGTGCAATTCGGTTAGTGCACTAATAACCATTAAACTGCACTTAGGCTGGGCAAATTTTTACAGTATGTAAATTCAAGTAAAGCTTTCTAAAAGAGATTTATGTGACAAGGTGAACGTTTTACTAAAGTTCCAGCTCCTAAAAGCATTTAATGAGCCGGTGAAAATGCTTCAATAAACCTTCTAAGTATTAAGGGCCCCGGGCCTAAGTCACCCAAGCTCTGTCCAGGCGACAGTCAGGCTGGACACAGAATCTCGTAAGCTCCACGGAGGACACACGGGCCTCGACCGCCTCGCGTGGAGGGGCACTCCCCACCGTCTCCCTCGTGAGAGTGTGGACTGAGGCTCGCTGGACGCGGCACCGATCAGAGGGGGAAACACCGAGACCATGGCCGCCTTAGAACATCTCCCTGATTCTGATTCCCACTTGTAGGATGGAAAGAAGAAATACACAAATACATGCAAAAAAAGAGTATAAACGACACTCCTCACGATCACATTCAGGACCAGTGTCGGTTACTGGCCCGCCAGGTCTTGGCTGAGTCGACACCACGAAGCCCCGGAAGTCTGGCTGGACCCACACTGTAGTCTCATTCTCCACTACCACCCCACCCGCAACACACACACACACACACACACACACACACACACAAAACGGCCAGCTGCCAGCCAGAAAGCAGAGCAAATTCCACGTTTGTTTGGGGGAGGACATTCTTTGGCAAAAGAATTCCGTTCCTCCTACTTCATTCTGCGGGGAGGACAGGCAGAAATAAATTGGAGGAAAGCCCTACCCTTCCTCCCTGGGGACGCCTCCCTTCAGCAGCACTGCCATCTGCAAAGACACTTAAGCAGCAGAGGACCTGAGGGACTGCGCTGGCCCAGGGCCCAAGGACACAGCAGATGAAAGGCCCTACCCTCAAGGAGTTTACAGCGGGCACTGGAATTTGAGTAAACAGCGAGACATCAATCTGCCCATGGGCAGGGGGCAGGAGGCAGGTGAGGGAGCCAACGCGCTTCTCTTGAGGCTGCAGGAATCTCCCTTCGGGCCCTCGTTTCCCCTACACCGGTATCCACCCCCGGAACCCCAGAGCGCTGTCTGCCAGGCCTACACGCCATCTGCACAACTCGCTTCTTACTATGCTCCTAAAAACCACTTAGCCGTTTTTACCTTGCCTCACCCGAAGCAGTCAACAGACACGTGAAATCCACAGGTTCAGGGTCATATGTACATTTTTTTTTTTTTTTCAAATATTTACTGACATCCGCCTCACTGTGAAGTTCTTTTTAAAAAAAAATCTGTCCCTGAACCACTGGATGTCATCCCGCGCGACCCTTGAACGAAAACACAATCCTGTGGGTGTAGATGGAGGCCCCTCGGGCTGGTTGCGAAAGAGCACACAGCCAGCCAGGCACGTTCAGCACACAGCCGGTCCAGCCCAGGCCTGCTCGGCTTCCACGTCCACGGTGGCTCGTCTTCTGCACGAGGACCCCCAGATGCGGGACTGCTGAATGCCACTGGGGTGCAGAGCTCAGGTCAAGCCACTCACCTCTCTGCGCTCCGACGGGCACACGAACGTGATGGTCACTGCCGGGCTGTGGCCATCGCAGAAGTCTGGCTGGCCGGCCCCTTCCTTCACGTAACTCAGGACGAGCCTGGAGATGCACACGTCGGGGAGAGAGTGGGGGTGAGCAACGCAGACATCACAGCCCTCATTCTGCCCTCAGCACCCTCATTCAGGCGAGAGGAGAACAGATGCAGGTCACAGACATAAAAGAAACCACAGGACAGACTCAGTCGCGTTTATTTTCATTTGGGGGACATAAAATTTAAGTGAACTTCAATGACTGCTGTACTTTCTCAAAAAACAAACAAAACCAAAAAAAAAGTCAAATAATCACCATGTAAACTTAAGTTCTTAGAAAAGCTGTCGGGAGGACAAGGAACAAAATCATAAACCATCTAACAAAACAAAACAAACACAGCCCAGCTGGCCAAGTGCGTTTCAGCCCACGAGGCTGCACGACCACTTCCTCTCTAAATGACAACTTTTCAGTGCAAACCGAGGACTTTCTTTTTTAAACCTGATGACCGCCCAGAGCACTGGCCACATGGCCTCCCACTGGCAGGCAGACAGACCGTGGAAAGGCCCGTGGGGTGCTGGCCTTGCTATAGGCTGTGGCCACGGAGGCACCAAAAACAGACGACCTTCCTGGTCTCTGAAGGTGACCTCGGGTTTTCGCTCCATGCCCATGCTCTCCAGAGTCCTCTCCAGCTCCTGCCAGCAGGAAGAAGAGCCCGTTTATCACTTGAAGACAGGGCGAGAGGCTGAACTCTGCCCCCGCAAATTTCACAAGCGGAAGCCCCGATGCCCAGCACCCCCAACGTGACTGTATTTGGACACGGGGGGCCTTGGAGGAGAGGATGAAGATGAGGTCGCTGGAGTGGGCCCCTGAGACAGGAAAGCTGTCCTTATAAGGACAGGGGCTCAGGACACAGACACACAGGCGGAAGACCATGAAGGGACATGGGGAGGAGGCAGCCGTCCACAAGCTGAGACCAAGGGTCTCAGGAGGAGCCCCTCACCATGCCCCCCGCAGACATCTCGGCCTCCAGAGCTGAGAGGGAGCTAGAGGAGCTGCCTGGGCATCCTGCAGCCCTTTGCTTGGGCGGCCCTGGCAGGCGAACACGCGAGCACACGTGGGAATCTCCTAGCATGCTTCAATTTAGGTCACGTGCCAGTGTTTTCTGGGGACAGAGTGCAGTCTATAATTGCACACGCTGACACACCACGAGTTCCAGACGGGAGCAGGTGCAACGAGACATCTACCAAAGGGCCCCGGGAACAGAGAGTGGATAAAAATCCTTGCTCCAAGTTCAGGACGTGGTCACGTGGGACCCACCGGAGAGAGCAAGCTCTCTGCCGAGCCAGGGGCAAACACAAGTCAGGAGGAGAGCGTCTGTCAACAGCAGGGCTCCTTAAGAGAAAATGAACCACCCCTGCCGGAAGCTAGGGGGCCCATGGCGGGCTAGGGGGCCCACCGGACCCCAGTCGGGAAACAAACTGTACCCAGAAGAACAATGGCAAAGTGGCCCTCCTGCCGCTTGCCCTCTAGGACTGTTTTTTTTTAAAGAAGAGATAAAACTATGGACATAAAACCAATGTCAGGGGTGATGAAGCAGGGAAGACACTCAAACACACCATGAGGTAGTGGCAAGCTCATAAAATGGAAACCATATGGATGGATGCGGGCTGCATCGCGATAAACGTGTTCCTGCTCTAAGAAAGAAATGATTAGAAAGTCACCAAGAATGTGCGACTCAAGCAACGACCAGTAAGTTTACAAGCACGTGTGAAGCAGTAGTCACTTGGCAAGGCCTTTCTCAAGCCCTGCTGAAAAGGGGTATTCTTGCAGCTTCCCTGAAAAAGCCAGGCTCTTGCTGAGGACTGCCCCTGCCAGCAGCAGACTGACCTGTCATTGTTCACGAGCTTCAGCCCCTCCTGGGGCCGGCCCACGTCGAACGCGCGGTCCCCTCTCACCAGGCAGGCGGCCGCGCCGGTGGGACACACGCGCACTTGCGGACTCGAGGCCCGGAGCACTTCTGGAAGAGGTAACATGTGACACTGCATCAGACCACGCGCTGGGCGCAGCAATCACACTCAAACCTTGGGTCCAGGGGCTCTTGTAAAAACTGTCAAATTTTATTAAAGTCTCCAATATAAGGTAATCAAAATTTGGAAACAAGGACAAGTAGGATCCCATCCCAAGACTGTGGGCAAGCCAAGGCCCACTCTGAAAGTGGACAACGGGATGAGCTCTCTGCCCGGCCGGGCAGCTGGGAAGCGAGGATGCAACACTGGAATGCTGGCGCTGCCCCTGGTCCGCAGGAGCGGCTGGGAAGCAGGGACACGGGACGTGGCTGGTGGCTAAGGGATGTACCCCTTCCTCCCGGAGCCACGGGAACCCTACGGTGCCAGGGCAAAGGCACTGAAGCCTCCGAAGAAATCTTTCCCCCACTCCCACACCCGACGCCCTCAGACGCAGACCTATGTCCCTGCAGACATTGATGAACAGAGATGTGTCTGGGTCAGAGTCGTCCACCAAGTAAGCACCACTGGTCTTGATCAGTGGGTTTAAATCGTGCTTCTTGAGCTCTCTGTCGAAAGCGTAACAGGGCACCTGGGAGAGAGAAGGGAGAAGGAGGGGCTTCCACACATGCCTTGGGGTGCGGGGGGAGCAGGGGTGAGGCGAAGCCTGTGACCTCCGCCACATGACACCGGGCTCCATGCCTCAGGGTCTCCAATGAGGCCCCCGAGGACGGCATAATCAAGGCCTGCAGGGCTCTGGCTGCTCCCGTGAGCATCTCCTGCCTGCTCCTTTCCTCCCTGCCACACGGTCCGTTCCCACCAGGGTCCTCACTCACGGCTCCCTGTCCCTACCCTCCCTTAGCAACCACCTCACATCACCCTGGCAGCAAGTCCTCTCCTGCCTGCAATGATCTCTTTTAAGGGGGCCTCTAGGTTCCAGCTTCCATGTACCCGACTCTGAGCCAACATCTCTACAACCACCAGATCAACCCTTTAACAGTTCCACCAAGTCACAAGAGATTGTCACATACCGAGTGAAGTTAAGTCAGACAGAGGAGAAATATTGTATGACATGCCTGATGTGCAGAATCTAAAAAGACACGATGCAGCTCAGGTGACTTACAAAACAGACTCACAGACTTAAGACAATGAACTTACGGTTGCCGGGAAGGACGGAGGGAGGGAGGGTGAGGGAGTTTGAGATCGACACTTACACCCTGCTGAATTTAAAGTGGACCAACAACAAGGACCTGCTGTACAGCACGGGGAACTCGGCTCAACGTCCTGTGGCTGCCTGGATGGGAGGGGAGTTTGGGGGAGAATGGGTACCTGTGTATATATGCCTGAGTCCCTTCGCTATTCACTGAAACCATCACAGTGATGTTGATCAGCTATTCCTCAATATAAAATAAAAAGTTTAAAAAGGAGAAACTAAAAAAAAAAATTTTTTTTTAAATAAAACAAAATTCCCTCGAGTCACATCACTCCTGCTCAAAATCCACCAGGGGAGGGGAGTTTGGGGGAGAATGGGTACAGGTATATATATATGGCTGAGTCCCTTAGTCAGCTATTCTTCAATATAAAAGAGTTTAAAAAGAAAAAACTTTTTTTTTTTAATGTAAAATTCCCTTGAGTTACACCACTCCTGCTCAAAATCCACCAGCGGCTGCTTCCCATCACCATGAGGGTGCGATCCCAGCTTCTCCATTGTCTCCGACCCTGGGGACCACTCCACACAGTCACACTGGCCTCGAGGGGCACTTCAGCCCAGGGAAGTGACGCTGCCTCTGCCTGGAATAGTCCCTGGTATCCCCTCTCACCTTGCTCAGGCCCCGGGGGAAGCGTCACCTGCTTGGCGTGGCCTTTTCAACATCTCCAGCTCTCTCTGCGCCTCCTCTACCCTTTTTCTTCATTGCACTGGTGTCTGTCACCAGACACCTCCACCTGCTAACGTGCAAGTGAGCTCCTGAGGACAGGGGGGCTTTGTCACTGCTGTGGCCCCAATCAAGGCTCAGGACATGGCCTGGAGCCTGAAGTTCCTCCTCTGGGCATCTGGCCCACGCTTGTGAGTGTGTGTTAGACGTTCAGTCACCTCTGACTCTGCCACCCCAGGGACTGTATCTCACCAGGCTCCTCTGTCCACAGGGTTCTCCAGGAAAAGAATACTGGAGTGGGTTGCCATGCCCTTCTCTAAGGGATAATCCTGACCCAGGGATTGAACCCAGGTCTTCTGCATTGGCAGGTAGATTCTTTACCATCTGAGTCACCAGGGAAGCCCTACTGGATTCTAACTCACACGTACTCTCTCATCTCTATAAAAGAATGGCCTCTGTTTTTAAAAAATCGAGAACTAAACCAAACCCCTGCATTGTACACTTCAAATATGTGCAATTTTATTTGTGAATTACACCTCAATAAAACTGGTGGCGGGGAGGAAAAAGGGGTCCGGGGGAAGGTTACACATGAAACCCATTACAGCGGGCAAGACCCTGTGCTTTCCAAGCTCCACCAAACTCTGAAGGCAAAGCGGCCAAACCCACAGGTGTGCCCCTGAGTAAATGCCTGGTCACCAAGTTTATGTAAAACAGCCCCCAAATCTCAGCTGCAAAGTAATACACCACATCATTTTAATTGCCTTAGCCAAGAAATATTCTAAAATCTCATGTTCTCTGCAAATCATTTCAAAGGATCGATAGTCTGTTTCATCATTTCCACTGGGTAATTTTCCTTAAACTGTTCGTTTGGAAAACTAAAGCTATTCACAGGCAGGTTCATTTACAAAGGTTAACTGCTTCATGTTAATGTTTAGCTTTTAAATGTTTCTCGGAAAGATGCTATCAACCCTGCAGGAATGCTCTGACCCACTAACCCTCTTCCCCTGTTCTGTTTGCAGAGACTTCAGAGAGAGCTACTGGATTAAACCCAAGGACTCGCACCCCCTCGGCGGGGGTGGGGGAGGGGGACCCAAACTCATGTCAACCAGACCCTTGGCGCAAAGCTTCCCGCTGCCTGCGACACTGACCATACAGCCCGATGCCAGCCAAGGAGGGCGGGCACAGGCACAGAGCGGGTTGAGGGCAGGAGGCCAGAAGCCACGCCTGGCACCACGTCCTGCCGAAAGGCCATCGAAGTGCAAGAGCGGGATGACTGCAGACCGTGACGAAGCTCCAGTGGAAGTAACCCACGTCCTTGATCCTGCAAATTCAAAGCTTGCCAGTCCCTAGCAGAGTAATATAGTCAACAGAAATGTGTTAACTCAGAGGAGGGGGATGGAATTGGGATGACTGGTGAGACAGGAGACAAGAAGCAACTTTCCAGCTACGAGATTAAGAGAGTAAGCAGGACAGCACCCAGCAGGCGGGGAGAGGGGCCACCTGCCTCAAACTAGCTCTGTGTCACCCCAAGGCTAGATGGATCCCCATGAGCCAGGCCTGTAGACCCCCCCAGCTCAAGGCCACAAGCAACTGCTGGCCGTGTCTCAACTCCAGGAAGGAACAGGAGACACGCCCGATGCTGCGCCCCCCAGAATTGGAGCGAGCGTCGGAAAAACAAGCAAGGCTCCTGGGGAGAGTCCTCCCACTTCCTGCTCCACTGAGCCGAGCAATGGAGACATTCATCAGCCCCGGGAATGCGGCGGCCGGCAAAGGGGGTCTCTGCCAGCTCCACACACAGCACACTGAGTCACCCTTGTTAACGGTGTACATCTGTACATTAACCATATTTATGCAACTCCGCTAGGACCACATGCTTGCCAGGACTGCGTTTTCTGTGTTCCCTAGGGGTGGAATGGTAGGGGGTGTGTGTCCACAATCTTGTAAAGAAATTACCATCTAAGAGGACTCCACCGGGATCCACTGAGCAAAGCATGACACAGGTGGGTTTAGACGGCACTTTCTGGAGCCCACCCCCGGCCCATGCTCTCTGCCCATCACTCCATTCTAAATCTGATGAAGCCAAAACAACAGAAGCAATGAGGAGACACTAAGAACGGGTGGAGATCAGACCACGTGGCCACTAAATCAAGTCTAGGTTTTTGTTTTTTTTAAAGAGGAATGATGAGTGTTTCTACATTTAATGTAATTTTTGAAGTTATATTATAGCCTATATGATGCAATCAAATCCTACTGAAGACAAAAAAAAGGGAATATGCTTTCCTATGACTTGCAGGGGGTGACAGCAACACTCCTGCGGCAGCCATCAGGCTCTCGTGTGTGTCAGTCGCTCGGTCGTATCTGACTCTCTGCAATTCCATGGACTGCGTGAACTGAACCCCCCAGGCTCCTCTGCCCATGGGATTCTCCAGGCAAGGATACTGGAGTGGGTAGCCATTCCCTTCTCCAGAGGATCTTCCCTACCCTGGGATCAAACCTGGGTCTCCCACGTTGCAGGTAGACTCTTTACCAACTGAGCTGCCAGGAAAGCATCAGGGTCTTGTGTTCTTTCTACTCGTCTATACCTAAGGCAGAGTAGATGTCCTTCACACCTTCAGTCTATGGGCTCCCTGAACGCAACAGCGTTTTCACAATGTAATGACATTCCTGACGCTGAGCCCCTCCAGAGAGGAAAACTCAACAGATAAAAAGCCCTGCCGCCAACCAGGCCCAAAGAAAAGGTCACTGGGAGCAAATCAACATTCCCCCTGCATCTTTCGATCAGCTTCTGAGAAGTTAAACATAACTTTTGAGAAAAACATAGGCTCTAATCTCCCCATTTCCTCCCCCCAAAACGACTCAGGTCCAGGGTCAGCACCCTCGTTCTGTAAACATGTTAGGCTTTATGAGTGACGTAGGTCTCTGCTGTGTATTCTCGGCTTTTTTTTAACAATCCTATAAAAATGTAAAAAAACAATCTTAGGTCTGAGGCTGCACAAACACAGGATGCAGTTTGTGACTTCTTGACCTACAAACACAAAGAAAACCAAAAACAAGTCACCATTTCTTTCTTTGGGGAAGTAATTATTCTTTAGGTGGTGGGAGACAACTGTCAGTTCAGCAAAGCAAGGTAAAAGAGAGACTCGGTTAGAACAGGAAAAACGGGGGTAATAACTATTGCTTGGAGAGTCAGAGACCAAGAGAACCTCCATGGGGCCTGGGGTCTCCTGGGAAAGCAGAAGGCACTTCACACTGGTTCAAGTATGCTTTACCTGCCGCTAACGCAATATTGGCAGAGTCTAACCTAAGTTGTTAAATGCAAAGTTTAAATCTGACCCATCTCCTACTAGTGTTATTTCATTAGATCTTCTTTGCTTCCACAGTTTGAACTTCCTTCCCATTGAACGTTCCTTATACACAGGAGGCACTCCGACTATCTTTTCTTTTAGAGATGGCCACATCTGAAGAATCGGTGACAGCTCAGTATTTGTAACTTAACATGGCTTTTTAAAAAAAAAGATACAAACGTCTCTTTTTGCCCTTCTTAAATGACAACGTATTAGGCCATCAGATAAATGACAGATTACTCCCATAACTGATCACTCCCAGTTCCTAGCTCCTAAGAGGGTCTCTGAACTCAACTCTACAGAACAGAAAGCGAATAGAGAAAAAAGAGAATGCTCAACCCAGGAAGACTATTGCCTGGGTGAACACAGGAAAGCCACCTTGAAATCCCGGGATGCTACAACTGCAGAGGAAAGGGCCCTCTGCCCCCTCCACTGCCAGGGAAAAGTCAGAGGCTATAGGTTAGAGAGGATGGTGCTTCATCGATCACCAGGAACACGAGCCAGATACCAGAGAAACAAGGGAAGTAGTGACAGTCATCTGGCCTCTGAGGTGAGCTGGCAACGAATGTAAGGGCCAGGCACACCTGACCTGGATCCAAGATGCATTCAGAAGCCACTCCCAGGCCAAGGAGATGGTCTCTGCAGGCAGTGTGGTGATCTAAACCCCAAAGTCAACTCGAGACTTAGTTCTTGAGATGCATGGCATCAGACACCAGGAAATCACTTGCTCTACGCGAGTGAGCCATTCCATTTCCAGTCCGTCCTGTATGTTAAAACACCCTGTGCTAAAAGTAAGAACCATCCAGGACAAATTATCAAGGAAATCATGCGGTGTGCATGTGCGTGTGTGTGTCAGCTGCTCAGTTACATCTGACTCTTTGTGACCCCAAGGACTGTAGCCTGCCAGGCTCCTCTGTCCATGGGATTCTTCAGGCAAGAATAACTACAGTGGGTTGCTGTTTCCTTCTCTAGGAGTTCTTCCCAACCCAGGGATCGAACCCAGATCTCCTGCATTGCAGGCAGATCTGAGCTATCAGGGAAGCCCAAATCATATGGTCTCTGCTCAAACGGAGTTTGAAAACCAAAAAGAGACTTCTACCTCAAAAGGTATGTGTCTGCACTTCAAACACTAAAGGTCCCAGAATGTAGTTCACAAGCATGTAACCCTGAAGGGCCCTTGTTACCTCTTTATTCGCTTTAAATATATCCTTCTTGCAGGCTGCAGTAGTCCTCCACTCGAAGTAATGCACACAATCTGTTGCAGTTACAAACTCGGGAGTTCCCTATTTTTAAAAGAAGTAAAAATAAGTTAGCATACTGCGTATTATAAAGTGCTCCTTTTCTAAAGTTAGAAACCATGAAGGCTAACAAAAAATTTTAAACTAGCAGCAGTGGGCGGGGGGGTAGTTAACACACAACTGTTTTAGTTAACAAGGTCAGCCGAGTGAGAAGTTCCCAAACTCAAAACTTCTGAGACAAAAACTTCATAAAATCATGATGGAATTTGGCTCTAACTGATCCAAAACTGTTCTACTGCCCCAGCTATGCAAGTACAGTAAGCTCATGGGAAGTAATCCTTGCAGACCTTCCACTCTCAAACTCCAAATGTTCTCTGAACCAAATGCCAGCAAAACCAAAGCCAGAAAATGTGACCTCATGCTTCCTGGAAGCCGACGGAGGAGGCCCATCTGGACCTGACCGAGCTCATGCACCGGCCTTCCTTAAACGCCCCCACACTGGAGGGGGGCCCCTTCTAACAGACGGGGACCAGCGATGACCACGGTGTGGCTGGTTGATAAGACCCAGCGGGAACTTACCCCTACACTCCACTGAGCAAGCCTAAGGAGCTCTGCAAATTCTGGTTCTTTAGCATGAACACAGAACTCCTCAAGAAAAGTTAGTTAAAATTCAAACGACAGCTTACTCTGTAACTCAGACCTCCAGATTTCATACCACTGCAAACAGATTATTTCCCAAAGTTTCAACATGGACAAGAGTGCAACAATCTGGTCCAAAATTAACAATACTGAGTTATTTTTCAAGTTCTTCACACAAGACAGGATGGGCTTAAAAATGCAACAGTCAGAGCACCAAATTCTAAATATGATATTTTAAAGCAATCTGGTAGCCACGTGAGCTTCCCTCTCTCCGATTTTTCTAAACACTTGGATTCTTACTCTGATTACAGAACACTCGTAGAACACGTACACACATCGTTTTTCCTAAAAGCTAGCTATCATTTGCTGAGAGTCCCTTTCTGAACAGTAAAGACTGAAACTAAAATATCACATACAATACGCAGAGAGTGAGGACAAACGTCATGCTTTAAACAATTATGTTCCATTTCAACACTAGTAATACCCCGAAAGTTGGGCACCCCATTACCCACTGGCCAAGGTTTCTTCTTGATAGATGTCAGTTTGTCCAATTTAATGTAAATGAGAAAAAAAAAAAAAAACACTTTAAGAAGCAAACACGCTGCCCTGAAAACTATCAAAAGAAAATGCAGAAAGAAAAAAAAAATTATGCCTGCAACATAAACATTAAACAGAGCTTTGAGTTTAAACACACTAATCTTTACATTGTCCTTGTACACAGGATGTGGGTCAAGTTTCACTTAAACATTGTAACTATAGGCTTAGGATTTGCTTACTTATTGGTTTTTAATGATGGTGGTCATTTGGTTGGGGTTTCTGTTTATCTGTTTGCTTGAGTTTTTAATTTTACTCACTTACTTGTCTTAGAATACCAGTACAGCAAGAACGCCCCAGGGACAAATGTTTTTAAAAGAAAGATTATGAAGTGACTCCGCATGGACTCACCAAGGTTTTCCCACATAAGAAGGTGATGCTACTCTGAATTTTGTGATTCTGCTGCTTACAGTCCACTGTTGTGTTAAATTCCAGAAGAGATCTGCTTGCGGTTTTCAAAAGAGAGTCACCTATTCGGAGAGAAAAGAGCATGAACAAGCTAGAAGACATTCCTAACCAAAAGCTATTTCCAAGTACGAGCAAACTAAAAATGGCACTGTAGTTCATCTGAAAAGTTTATAAGCTTACAAAGTGCCCTGTCCCAAGAATCCTCTGTCTCAGGAATGCCATCCTCGCCCCACCTCCTGCTGTTCAAGCCCCAAACAAAATGACACGAAGTCCTATCTTTCTCTCATCTGTCAACATGGGCAAGTTCCAGCACTTCTACCTTCTTCTCAAATCCATCCACGTCTCTCCATCTCTACAACGACTGCAACCACTGGCACCCGTGTTCTGGCTACAGCCTCTTAATGGGACCCCTTGCCTCCAACTCCTGTCTTGTCCCTCACCATCCTCCCTTTCCCACCCATCTTGCACCAGTCTGATCTTCAAAAACATAAATCAGAATATATAGTGTGGCTGATGAAATCCTTCTATAACTTCATACATACACACTGTAAAAACAAAAATTTTTAGAACAGTCCACAAATCGGGGTGATCACTTCTCAGTTTGCCTGAGATATTATTATAATAAAAAAAATCTATATAGTATCAGGGATGATAGTTGGCACAAGAACAGACAGACTGGAACAGACATCAAGACACCAGAACAGAGAGCACAGACATCAGGGTTCTTGAGTCAAACTTTGATATACAAGGTATCAAGTCAGTGAGCAAAGAGACTGTTCAGTAGATAAAACTGGAAACAAAATAGCAATCTGCACTGGCAAAAAGATAACTGAATCCCCACTTACCATTGTATACAAAAATGAACTCTAAATGGATTAAAAGATGTAAACATGAGAAACCAAATTCTCTTAATAAAATATATACATAGTTATCTTTTAAATTCTAATGCAGCAAAATATTGAAGACTCAAAAGCATTAACTAACTACCAAAAAAATTTTAAACTTGACTTTTTATTAAGTTTAAAAGTTTACATTCATCAAAAAGTACCTTGAGGAAAACAGAAACAAATTATAAACTAGCCAATACATTGAGCTGGCAAAGAACTAGCATCAAGAATATATATACTCATACACAAAAACAAAATCATTTTTTATAATTTTAGGAAAGAAAAGGAAACGAATGACCTCTGAGAGAAAACGCTGAGAGGAAAAAGGGGAAAACCCACACCAAGTCATAGTATGGCGATTTCGATATCAAAGGCAAAGAGAAAATTCTAAAGCTTCTAGAGGGAAAGAATTTATCACATGCAATAGATAACTTAATATGAAATGGGCAAGACATGATCAGACAGAAGAAAAACATCTTCATAAATACAAAGAGATGTTCAACATCACTGGTGATCAAGACCACATGGCATACCAAACCCAGCCATTATATGGACAAAAATTAAGTACCAAATGTTGAAGAAGAGACAGCCCAGAGCTCTCCTGTGTTGCAGGTGGAAGTATGAACTGGTTTAACCAGTACATAAGTTGTCATGGCACTGAGTCCTACCACTGAACATTCACATACCCTATGCCTTAGCTAGTCAACTCTTAGGTAAATACAGAAACAAAAGCCACAAATAAAGATATATATATATAACAAGAAACATGTAAAAGAATATCTCGTGTTCTTCACACTAGTGAAAACCTGGAAACAACTCAAATGCCCATCAAAAGAAGCGTGGATAAATTAACCCTGCTAAACCTACACAATACTACAACATAGGTGTCAGAGGAATAAATCAGGGAAAGACAACAATACAGCTGTTTTTTTAGCAATATGCTGTTACCACTTAAGCTCCTCCAAAACTACACATTGCATGATATACACTTTTTATTAAGTTAAAAACACCATATACAGCCAGACAGACTCTGACTAGAGTAAGAGAGAAAAAAAGGAAATGTTGGTATACAGGATGTGGGCAAATGATTACCTCCAGTGAAGAGAGACAGGAGCATGGAGAGAGAGTGGTTATTCTCAAGGTCCTAGATTTTGTGAAAGAAGGGTTTCATTGCATTATCCAAAACAACTAATTTAAAAAACACAACGGAAAAAAAAGATTAGCTCACAGACTAATGATGAGTGAGTGTCATGACCTCAGGATTACAACTGGTCTACTTTGATACCTACACCGGAGATCTTTAAGCAGGGGGAGAAGAAAAAACAAACAAAAAACAGAAAAAGAGGGGAAGGGGTAAAAATCTTAAGACGCCAATGGAGAGGAGATAATAATGGCTTTCAGGCCCCAAAGAACCAGACTTAACAGTACAGCGGTTCTCTGCCTTGCCTGTCTAAACCGCGGCAAAGGTTTGCCAGGATCGTTCTTCCGCGCCTAAAACTCCAGGAGGTCGCTCTGAAAAAAATTTTTTTTTCTCTCGCGACCCAACAGCCTCAGAGGCCTGCGGAGGAGGCTCCGGGACCACGGACAGCGCCCCGCGGCTCCGCCCACTGTGGGCGTGGCCAGGGAAGCTGGTGACGGGGCGGGGCCTCCCGCGCCCCAGCAGCGCCGCGCTCCAGGAGACTCGGGGCGCAGGAGGTGGCGGGGGAGGGGGGTGGGCGGGCTCGGCCAGTGGGAGGCGGTGCGCACAGCCGCCAGAAGGGGGCGCTTCCGGGCCGTGGCAGGGGGCGGGGGGAGCCCCCCAACCTTAAAGACCCTCCCCCCGCGCCTCTGTCCCCCCCAACGCGGCGGCCCCATCCGGCCCTATGCCCAGAGCTCCCGGGGGCGCCTCATAACTGCTGGGCTCGCCCTGCGCGCAGACCAGACAGGCCCTGGCCTTGAGCCGAGACAGACCGGCCGAGCTCCGCGGCCGCGGCGCTGGGGACAGCGGCGTCCCTCAGCGTCAGGCCCCATCGGCACCGCGCCCGCCCGCCCGTCCAGCCTGCCTGCAGCCCGCTCCTCCGCCTACTGGCCAGGACCGACTGCCCACCCCGGCACTCGGCAAGAGGCCGCGGTGCACCGCGGCAGCGCCCCCGCGGCAGACTCCCGCGGCACCCCGGCCAGCCTGGCCGTCCTCCCCGGACGAAGGCCGGGCGAGGACTGCGGGGCGGTGGCCAGCACGCCAGGCCCACGGCCAGCTCCCGAGGACGGCGCCAAATGGGCTGGGCCGCGCTCGCCGGGCCCGCCAGATCGCGCCGGGTCCTCCAGACCGCGCGCCGGGCCCGCCAGACCACGCTCTCCAGGCCGGGCGCGCCAGACCAGACCACACTGGCGGGGCCCCAGCAGACCAGACCGCGCCGGGTCCTCCAGGCCGCGCTCTCCAGGCCGGGTCCTCCAGACCGGGCTGCGCGCGCCGTGCCGGCCAGACCGCGGTCTCCCGGCAGGGCCCGCCAGACCAGGCCGCGTCCGCCCAGGCCCGCCAGGCCGCGCCGGGTCCTCCAGACCGCGCTCTCCAGGCCGGGTCCGCCAGACCGCGCTGGGTCCTCCAGACCGCGCGCTCGGCCAGCCGGACCGCGCCAGGCCCGCCAGACCGCGCGCGCCGGGTCCTCCAGACCACGCTCTCCAGGCCGGGTCCACCAGACCAGGCCGCACGCGCTGGGCCCGCCAGACCAGCTCGCACTCACCAGGCCCACCAGATCGCGCCGGGTCCTCCGGACCGCGCCAGACCGTGCGCTCCAGGTCCTCCAGACCACGGTCTCCAGGCCGGGTCCTCCACACGAGGCCACGCGCGCCAGGCCCACCAGACGGCGCTCTCCAGGCCGGGTCCGCCAGACCAGGCCGAGCTCTCCAGGCCAGGCCGCGCCGGGTCCTTCAGACCCTGCGCCCCGGGCCCACCAGGCCGCGCTCTCCAGGGCCCGCCAGGCCGCGCAGGGTCCTCCAGACGGCGCTCTCCAGGCCGGGTCCGCCAGACCAGGCCGAGCTCACCCGGGCCCACCAGACCAGACAGCACTGGCGAGACCCCACCAGACTAGACCGCGCCGGGTCCTCCAGGCCGCGCTCTCCAGGCCGGGTCCTCCAGACCAGGTCGCGCGTCCAGGGCCTGCCAGACCTGTCCGACCGCAGCCTCCAGGCCGAGCCCCCCAGACCGAGCCGCGCTCGCCTGGGCCCGCCAGACCAAACCGCACTTGCCGAGCCCGCCAGGCAGTGGCGGGTCCACCCGATCGCGGTCTCCAGGCCGGGGCCGCCAGACCGCGCCGGGTCCGCCAGACCACGCGCTGGGCCCTCCAGACAGCGCTCTCCAGGCCGGGCCCTCCAGGCCGCGCTCGCCCGGGCCCGCCAGACCAGGCCACGCTCACCCGGACCCGCCAGACCCGGCCACACGCTACCGGCCAGGCCCCGCGAGGTCCTCCCGACCCTGCACGCCAGGGCTCCCGCCAGGCCACGCTCGCCCGAGCCCGTCAGACCCAGCCACGCTCTGCAGCCCGGGCCGCGCCGGGTCCTCTCGACCCTGCGCGCCAGGGCGCCCGTCCGGCAGCGCTCGCCCGCGCCCGCCAGCCCCGGCCACGCGCCGCCGGCCAGGCCGCGCCGGGTCCTGCAGACCCTGCGCGCTCGGCCGCGCTCACCAGAGTCCGCCCGACCAGGCCGCGTGCCAGGCCGGCCGGGCCTCGCCTGCCGCCCTCGGCGCCCGCGGCCGAGCCCGGCCGAGCTCGCAACCCGACCTCGCTGAGGCTGCCCCGCCTGGCGACCGCGCCTCCGCCGGCGGCCACGGGGCCCAGCCTGCGGGCGCCGGGCCTTCTCAGCACCTTGCTCAGGGCCTGCCAGCCGGGCCGCTAGCCCTCTCCGACGTGCTCCGGCCAGGCCGCCCCCTCGCGGAACACACCCCGCTCTGTTGTATCGTGTCTTTCGACGTGTACTGTTTCGCGTGTTCTTCACCAAAAAGAGAACCCCCTGCCCAGCTCTCGCCTCCGCCTCCTGCCTCACCTTTCCGCTCCTCTTTCTATGAACACTCCAAAAAGAGATTTCTACTCTGGCTCCTGCCCGTTCAGACCCTCCCTCCCTCTCGCCTTGACCCCCGCCCCCCGCACTGGCCGCCCCCAAACCCCGGAGCCATGTGATTCGCTGCTTTCAGTTTCAAGTCTTTGCTCAAATGTCACTTTCTCAGCAACACCCACCCTGCTGAATATTCCTGAACACACACTCCCAAGGCCCCCTGGCGCTCCCGCCTTTCCCCTGTCTTTTCTACAGCATTCATCACGTCTTAATATCCCACTTAGCCACTGTCTTTCTTTCTTGTGTGCCTCCTTCTCCACTAGAATGTAAGGTCCGTGAGAAAAGGGGTTTTTGTCTGTTTTGGTGACTGATTCATTCAAATATTTGTTACAAATCAATAAATGAGTATTAAGTGTTAGCTGTTTTTAAAAAAAAAATTTATATATATATGTTATGATTTAACCAAGTAAATCAGAATATACTACAATGTACTGAACTATCCCATGGTTAGGCTGTTTCAGCATATTTGCCACAATTTTCAATGCTACGGGGAATTTTTTTTGTACAAAAGTCTATGTACAACAGCCGTTACAGGAATCTAAGTTTTTAAATGTAACAGATAATTCTAGACTATCAGGAGACTCTAAATGAGATAAAAATATGAGTTACACCTAGAAGGAAACCAGGTATCATCTTATATATCTAACAGAATTATATCATTTTTGAAAATGAAAGATACAAGGCACAAGAAGAAATGGTATTTTCACATGTTAAGAGACATGAAAGTAAATCGAGTGATCAACCTGGATTGCTGCTGTAGATTTCTGTGAATGCACACAGGAATCATTAAGTAGAACCTTAAGTTAGGAGTCAGTCTGCTTGGAGTAAATGAAGTCACGTGACCAGCAACTGCAACTGAATTTCACACTCTGTCCTACCCCCAGATCACCTATAAGAAGCCAGTCAGAATCCCAGGCTTGGGTGGTGAGTAACCTCACTTAACAGTGGGTCTGTTACCTTGGTGAAAGGGGCTATAATAGCCTTCATGAAGTGCATACATAATTTTCAACCTCCAGAAAGATTAATTAAATGAAAATCATGGTATTAATATTAAAGCTGTTAGGAGGAATGTGAACATATTCAGTACTTTTATATACTTGTGATGTTTAATGTTACATCGAATTCAGAGGTTATAAACTAAGCAACTGATTCAGAACTGTGGCAATATTAGAACAGCTAAGAGAATTTCAAGTTTATCATATTTCTACATTTAAACTATTAAATTTATAAGAATTATTGTTAATCCTTAAACTTTTATCGTCAGATCAGATTATCTGATGTACTTTAAACAGAAATCAAATGTATAAAATGCATAAATCATTGTAAAATGTGATGAAGATGATTCAACTAGGTTGTAAATGGAAACAAATGGTTGTTCACTGACCCCATAAAAATGACTGCTAAACTCTGCTAGATTTATATATGTAACAGTATCACTGGCCTAAGGAAGAACTAATACAGGATTTTTTTAATCAAAAATAATGTAATATTATTTAGACCAAAGTTGAGGTTTTAATATTTGTTTGTAAGTACAAAAACTATGGGCACTATAAAACTCACATCAACAATTATCTTCCCACAACGGTTAGAGACAATCATCTTCCTATAGTAATATATGGATGTGCCCGTTTCTAGGCTGCCTGCCAGCATTCCATGATTCAACCATTTAAAGTTCTGCCAATGTGACTGAAGGAAAACTAGATTTCATTATTGCTTTGATTTGCATTTATGCCTGGCTTACTAATGAAGCTGAATTGACCATCTGGATTTCTTCTTTTGTGAATTGCCTGTTCTTAGAGACTGTGCCATTTTGCTCCTACATTGTTTTTCTTATCATTTATTAAGAGAAATTCCTACCTCCTTCAGATTATATTTCTATTTTACTAGGTTCCCCCCCCCCAATGTTCTATTGTCTTTTTACTTTTAATCTTAATTAATCCATAATCTCTGTAACACAATACAAAGGATATGTCTAGTATTGCTTCCTAGGAGATATATAGCTTAATTATATCCAAATTTCAGGTTATACATTCAGTTCTCATGTGTTCGGATCTGTTGCTAAACTAGCTCTTCTCTCTGATCTGTTGGGAGCTCCAGTCTTTGCGGCTATTTTCCAAAATCCATGTTTGTCTTCCCTTTCTAGCAAACTGGTGTTAGTGTCCAGCTGCCCTCTAAGAGCCAGGAGTTCAGGTTACCCACCATAGTTCCCGTATTAGCGCTATAACTGTCTGATGGGACGCTGTGATCGCAGAGCAAGAAGCCAAGCAAGTCCACAGGCTCCGCAGCTGGCCTGTCAGCATTCAAATCCACAACCACACAACCTCTGGCGAGCTGCTTATCCATGCAGTGTTTCAGCTTTCTCCCTTATAAAATGAGGGAAATGAGATCGTCTACTTCAGAAGTTGATGAATGAATTAAATGAGATACTTTTTACTTAGAACACCTGGCATGTAAGTGCACACCAAGTTTAGTGATTAGCTATAAAACTAAATTTTCAAGAACAAATTTAGTTATTTCGACTGTATAACACAGATGAGCAAAATGAGATCTGATTCAAGACGACCTGTGCTCATGTTAACGTCGCTCTCGCTCGCTCACACGCGTGTGCTTTCCTGAGTTGAAGGACAGGGCAGTAACGGCCAGTGCTGAAAGCACACGTCATCCAGCATGCCATTCTCTCCCCCGGGGGGTCTGAGGCCCCGGGAGAAGTATGTCATGTGTGTCTGGGAGGAAAACGAGATTAGAAACAGCTGTTTTATATCATTGTCAACCGGTAACAACTCATCTTTTTTAACTCTCCCTTTCAACCAACCTCTCCTAGTCCACCAGGCCCAGCTTTCTAAAAACACATTTTATCAGATCACCTCCCCCAATTACCGTCACAAAGAATTTATAACGGATCCACTATCTGCCCCAGAAAAGACCAACTCTCCTGCCTGGGCTTTCAAAGCCTATCTAACTTGGTCATTCTCAAACTTTGTGCCAATTTCACAAATCCTCCTGCTAGCGACTTGTGTGTGTCTGGTGCCCATCCACTGCCACAAGCCAGAAGCACACTTTCACTAGCCAAAAATACTATAGCCCGTGTTATAGTAAAATCAAGAGGAAAACTACTTTTCCTCTTCCTGAAAACCTAAGTAACACCAGCCAACAGGCCCACTTGGGGCCTCTCTCCCTGAACTGTTCAAATTAAGAAACTGATGATCTCATTTGCGCTCTTTTTTTTTTTTAATTTGGCTGCCCTGGGTCTTAATTGTAGCATGCAAACTTGCCTCTTTGCTGAGGCATGCAGGCTCTAGTTTCCTGGCCAGGGGATTGAACCCAGGACCCCTGCATTGGGAGTGAGGACTCTTAACCACTGGACCACCAGGGAAGTCCCACAAATTTTTTAGGTATATCACAAAATAGTAAAATTTGGCCCAGGAGTTCAGAACGAGCTGGTGCTTTCTCAGATCTCTATCCTGGGCCCCAAATCCCTCTGACCACTGTTCCCGGTCTAGACTGTCTCCATGTCGGGGGAGAGGGAAGCCAGGCAGACACTGGAGCTGGACCAGCAGACCTCCCAGACCTCACTCTTCTTTTTCTAAACATTACTTTCTAAAAAGCCCTTTCAAGTGTGCTTAGGAATTTGCGTTCAAGATGACAGATGGAGCTACCAAAGGAACCCACCCCTCCCAACTCCAAAACCGAGTCTCCTCTCCCTGGCGCCACCCCATCATCACCAGTCATATGCCGTGTCCACTTCGCCCCGACCCACACCGTCAGACCTCACCCCTGAAAACGTCCGGGTCGCAGGTCACCACGGACACCCATGCCACCACCCCCGAGGATGACACTTCCTGCTTTCACATCCGCCCCACGTCTCTTTACACATCTGCCCCTTTCACGCTCCATGTAATGTGGCAGGGCCATCAACCACGTGGATCCATTATCCTCCCAAAGGAAAGGGATCTCAACCGGAAAAAAAAAAAAAAAAAAAAACAAACCACCACCAGGGCCGCTGGGCAAATGAAATGAGCCCTAGGAAAGAGGTCTGTGCTTCTTCCTCTGGGAGGAAGCCCTTAGGACCATTTAATTTTTAGGGGGAGCCCAAAGCCAGGGACCATCTATGACCCCACGTGAATAAATACTGCCTAAGACTCAAACCACCACAGCAGAAAGCAGAAAGATACAAGCGGGAAGGGAGTTGGGCGCCAGAGGAAATGGGGGTGAAAGAGAGAGAAAAGGAAAGACAGGGTTTAAGAAAAAACGGGAGAAGGCAGAGCCATATAGGAAACATCCTTCTGTAGCAATAAACACAAAGGCGCATCAATCTTCGTAACGACTGACTGCACAGCATCCTCTGGACGGGAGGAACCTAACGCTGTCTCAGAGCAGACCTTTACATTGCTACCACTTGGAACACCTATAAAACATAAACTACATATTATGGATCATCAGCTTATATAATTAAAGAGACAGCTGACATACATAGAGTCATTTTTGCAAAATCAGGATCCCGCACGTGTAGGAAGCTAATGGCAGTTTTACTTACCCACAGAATGAAAGCTGTCTGTCTTCAAGTCATGCATACAGACAGCACTTGATGGTCCACACTGGGCAACACCCATATTTCCACAGATGTTGATTTTATAAAGCATGTTATTTTTGGTATCCACTGCTTCCCACGTATAACTAGAAAGGAAGAAAAGCAATTTGTCACTGTCACTGATCTGCCAATAATTAAAACTTCTCTCTAGTTTCATATTCAAGCCACTTTCAAGCTTAAGACTTCCATAACCTAGAAGATACACTTTCATTAGCCAAAAATACTAAAGTCAAACTATGTTAAGTTGAATAGAAGCCAGGGCAGAAACCACTAAATACCACCTCGATCTGGTTCAATCCGCTCTGAAGCAGCCTCAAGACTCCCTAAGCATTAAAATACTTAAAATTCTACCATTAATTTAAGAATACCAACTCAGATATTTAAGTAATTGCTCAAGAATTATGTTGAGTTTTAAGGCAGTGACCTTTCCAATCACCGTGGAATGCTGCAAAGCCAAATGTTTGTTTTTAATTTTGTTTATCTTATTCAAAAACTAGTTACGGCATGTGAGATAGTTCTGGTTCTGGTTTTACCTTTAATAGTTCAGACCCGAAGTGACAAGATGAAGCTGTGCCATCAGGCAACGGATCCAAAATCAGACAAAATTAACTTTTGATTGATTCACTACATGAAGTATTTTATATGCATTGAAACTTGCTGTTCAAACCTCTGGCAAAGTAGATACTGAGTAACTGTCCATGAACCGATCAGCATACTTGGGACAAAATACAGCTGACCCTTAAACAACATGGATTTGAACTGCATGGGTCCTCTTATACAGCAATTTTTTTCATGAAGTACTGTACTGCCATATACCAAACGACACAAGTCATGGTTGGCTGAGCACACAGATGCAAACTGTGGATGCAGAGCGTGAACTGTAAAGCTGGATGGGGATTTTCAGCAGGGGTGGGGAGGCCAGGGTGGGGTGTCGTTCAAGGGTCAACGATAATGTTTGCCAGTTCTCTCGTAAGAAGGATTCTCAATTCTCCACTCTTCCCAGGGAGAATGCTGTGTCAATTTTGTAAAAATTTCCTCAACAAGGGTAGATAGGAAACGAGAGCAAATAAAAAGTTCCTCACAAAATGCAAAAGGTACATGAATGCAACGGTATTGTCGAAAGGACAGGAGATAAATCAGAATTCCTATCCTGGAACTGTGGAGGAACCGAGTGTGAGCCCTTGAGGTTGCTAAGCCTGGAAACCACATGTGTCAGGAGCTCACCGTGGGCAGCACCAGCTTGATGGGAAAATACAGCCCCCATAGGACCAGTCCACTTTTCGGGCTCCCTTTCCACTGGGTGTCAGAGCGCTGACTCGGCACAAACCCCAGGCAACACACCGTTCCTTGCTGACAGGCAGTCTCCCCAAGAGCCCCGTCCAGCAATGAGGAACCCCAACAGGAAAGTTACTGGCAGACAAGGAGCCAAGTGTGCTCCTGAACCCAGATCTGGGGACCGATCAACGCCATCTGCCAAGAAACCAAGGACCTGGGCACATGTCAGCACTCAGTCAGGACTGTGAATGCTCCACTGGGAGTTCTGACAGTCACTGAACTTCAAGAAACCTGAAAAACAGGCTGCAGTGCTTTGGCAAGCGCCAGCCTTGGGATGACACTGGACTCAGATGCAGTTACCACTATAAACTCAGCCTTCCTACCAGTAACACCTTTTACCTCCCCAAGTCCAGAGTTCCATGGCCCAAAAAAATGACCTAAGTAATACCAGGCGCCAGCAAGTCATCTATCCAGGCCTGTTTCTTTTGACCTTCATAACCTTTCTTCTTTCACTTCACAAATAAGTCTTAAGTACTTAGTGCGGAGTACAGAAATGATCAAGCAGTGATCATTCCAAAAACACCCTGCCCTCTTGGAGTGTATATTCCAGGGGAGGACAGAAAATAAACAGGTAAGCGAACACACAGGAGAATTCCACCTTGTAACACAAAACAGTAACAAAGTAACAGAAATGTGATTGGAATCCAGAAGAGTAACTGAGATCAAACTCAGGCTAAGACTTGAATGACAAAATGCGCAACCCAGAGGAAGACGTGGTGCGAAGGATCTTCCAGCAGACTGACCAGTCATTCCGAGGTCCTATGGCAGGAATAAACAGCACACGGAGGGAAGGGAAGGAAGGGCCCTGTGGCTGGAGCGAGGTGGAGAGAGCAAGCAGCAGATGAGATCCAGGAGATGGGAACACTGGGTCAGACAGATTAAAGAAAGCAGTTTTGATTCTGAACTTGAAGCAAAAACAGGCTGCTCAAAGATCCACACTACGGATCTTCCCTTAAAATTTTAAGCTAGTGTTTTTATGTGCAGAGTATTAGGAGACTTTTCTATTAAATAGTTAAATTAAGGCAAATTGTGAATCTCTTACTCAGGGCCCCTAAGTTTTTCCAGGATAGCAGACACCAAATTTAAAGCACTGGCATCATTAAAACGTTCCGCAACATGAGAGGTGTGTGAAGGTATTTTAGAATGAGTGAACTGGTAGCAATCAACTCTAAAGAAATGCACATGGTGACTGAAAACACTATGCTTTTCTTAAAACAGAAACCCACTACCATTTTTGCAGAGGTGATAGTTAAATAAGGCAGATGTAAACAGCATATGTGAGTGGAGCAGAAAAGAGAGGAGAGAGAAAATGGGGGGGGGGGGGCGCTGTCCTGACGATCTGGCAATCAGAGTTCCTAGAAAGACGCTGCCCGAGTCAATCGTTATTTCTTTTCTCTACTTGTATTTCATATTTGCGTTCTGTCAAGCTTAATCAAAATGATAAGTGGTTATGGGAGTAAGGGGGGAGGGTGCTGTGAAAGTACTCGAGTGCCGGGTGTCTTCGAGGGTTTGCCTGAACCACCAACACAAGGCAGCGACTCACAAACCTAAACTGCAGCTCTTGGGTAAAGAGGCCTCAGTCAGCGCTTGAGAGGGTCCGATTCCAACAGACACGTCTCTGCTTTAAAACAGACACCACGCCCAATGCCTTGTCGTTAGGAGCTAGCAATGATTGTTCAATTGAAATCATCAATCTGAAAACTCACAAAGCATATTCCAAAACCTACAGCGTCAACTGCTGTGCCCCTCAGTTAGATTAAATTATCATCCTTAATAAACACGTTTTAAAGATGATTTCCCTAAATGTGAAAGTCAAATAAATATCCGTTAGCACTTGAGAGAACTACGCGTTTGGCACTAGATAATCCTAGCCTCCTTGCCAAGATTGAAAGGCAAACTACCAGAATGGCCGAGGCCGAAATCATTCTTTAAATTTATGCTGAAGTTTTAAAGCACTCTGATCGTATTTGAGAATGAGAGAATGGCTTCAGAAACAATAAAAGCACATAGACTAAATAAAATTTAATGAAATGTTAGAGGAATATTAATATTTCGTCCAAAAGTTTTCCACTAGAAAATTCTCTACATGAGGTGAACACGTACAGCCAAAATGAGGAAACACAACAGTAAGATTTATTTAAGAGCCAAGCAACTGAGACCATTCAGCTGAGATTCCCAGAAAAGTCTATACACTAAGCTTTTGGGGCTTACATAAATAAAGAAGGGGAAAAAAAAAAAAACTAACAGGAAAAAATGAGTCTAACGTGTCAGACCAAAGAGAAAAATGAGCTATAATATTAAAATTTTAAACTTTTAGCAGGGAACAAACCATGGAAGAAAATATCTCCAAGTTGGGTGGAAATGTAGTCTTT
Source organism: Bubalus bubalis (assembly GCF_019923935.1). Classification (NCBI taxonomy): domain Eukaryota; kingdom Metazoa; phylum Chordata; class Mammalia; order Artiodactyla; family Bovidae; genus Bubalus; species Bubalus bubalis. The sequence goes on from NC_059166.1 coordinate 7,904,694, forward strand.
ATTCAGACACACACACACGCATGTTTGAAATATATCTGCTTTACAAACATGGACTAGCATGCAGATGGTGTAAAAGCCCAGTGGGCATCTTCACAGAACTCTTGACTCTCCTATCAGGCCAAGACTTCTATGAGACACCGTGGTTCTAAGCTGTCCCCCCTCTCATCTGTGAGGAACAGGACGCGAGGAGATGGAGCAGGAGAGCCCCAGGAAGTGCCTGGTCTTTGGGAACCAGCACCCAGAGGCCCCGCCCACTTTGGGGTCTTAGAATCAGTTCCAATCCTGCGAGGAGACAGCCTAACCTCAGTTAGCAGTGCTCTTCTGGACACAAAACCACCTGGACAAGAATCCTGGCTTTGAAAAGTAGCACACGCAAGCAAAATCTTTGCCATGCTACCTCTTTCTCCAGAGTATGAAACATCATCAGCCAATGTCCCCCTCCCGCTCTTGAAAACTCCCAAGTTCACTTCGAGGCAAACCTGGCAATTAGACACACAGGTCTGCACGCAATGCCCTCTGGACCACATGGGCTGGCCCCTGCTGTTATCCTCAGCTCTGACACCAACCCTCCTGGCATTTCCCACCACCCACTGGTAGATCTTATGTGCCTGGTATCCCCCACTGCCCCATGACTCAGGACAGGAGTGTCCTCCGTCCCAGAATGACATAGTGACATATACATGGACAGAATCAACATATGCTGGCAGGCTGGGAAGGAAACCGGCCAGTGGACCCCGGGTCCTGACGTTTGTACAGCAGGCCACCCAGGCACTGTACAAGTTTTTTTTTTTTTAACTTTTCAGAAGATATTTACTTTTAAGTACAACAGTGAAGGTAGAAAAGCATTCCAGGAGACTGTAGGAGCTTCAGTCTTGTTGCAATAGGTGCCCCTGAAATGGCAGACCCCAAGTGCCGATTTCCAGAGTGACTGAATGCACCTGAATGCGGCCCCTGGGGAGAAGCTGTTGATGAAGACTTCTGTGAAGATCCAGGCCACCCCACATCATGCTGATCAAAAAAAAAACACTTTTCTGAGCTCACTGTTAGTTGCTCAGTTGTGTCCAGCTCTTTGCAAACCCCATGGACTGTAGCCCCATGGACTGTAGCCCGCCAGGAACCTCTATCCACGGGCTTCTCCAGGCAGGAATACTAGAGAAGGTAGCCTTTCCCTTCTCCAGGGAATCTCAAACCTGGGTCTCAAACTGAATTCTGTGGCTGAGATAGGCCCTGGGGGTGGACGATTCATCTCATCAGATAAACTGAGGACACAGGCCATGGTCCCTCAGTTCAAGAAAGCTTGAGACCATCTGCCCTTGACCGTGATCCCACGGCCTCTGCCAAAACCACCTTGGACGACAGACAGCAGTCAGTCTGCGTCTGTTCCGAGGCCGGGAGGTTCCATTTTAATCTCATTTGGTTTACATTTCATAATATCCTGAAAAGTGCTGGCACGCAACCAATTAGAAGATCACCAATTAGAAGGAAGCACACAACGAGCAGACCATCAACCAACGGAGACGGCAAGGCGTTCCTACCTTCCCAATACTGCCTCCAGCAAATGCCACACTGAGAGCCCGACCCGGTCAGCACGGGAGCGAATCAGAGGCAGCAAGGAAGAAGCCGATCTAACTGGCCATCCCAACTGCCTGGAGATCAGAAAGGTTCACGAAGAGAAACAGAGAGCCGTCTCTACCAAACATGGTGCCAACGTCCATGCAAAAGAGAGAAAGCAAAAGAAAAAGCCAGACGGCCACAACTGGATGACTCCTCTCAGCTATTTGACACTGGTGTCTTAACAGGACACCGCTCAAGCTTTCGTACACATCATCACTGAATACCTGCAGAAGTGCAACACTCTGCAAATACAATGTGGGGTTCTTTCTAATTCTTAAAACAGCTAACATCCAAACTGAAGTCTAGGACTTCCCTGATAATGCTGTGGATAAGAATTCGCCTGCCAAGGCAGGAGACGTGAGTTCGATTCCTAGTCCAGGAAGATTCCACATGCTGAGGAGCAGCAACTACACCCGTGAGCTGCAACTCCTGAAGCCCCTGCCTCTAGAGCCCACGCTTCGCCACAAGAGAAGCCCCCGCAATGAGCAGCCCCAGCTCATGGCAACTGGAGAAAAACCTGCTCAAAGCAACCAAGACCCAGCAGAGCCAAAAATAGGTAAAAATTTTAAAAAATAGATAAAACAAAGTACATACAGTTTAATTATAAAATGTTTGGAATGCCCAACACCTTAAAGGAAAAAAAAAAAAACAAATCTCAGAAAACTGAGTCCCTTCCCCTCTAACACAAAGCAGCTCCATGAACCTTCATTCGTCCATGTTCTTTAGAGATCTTAGTTCCCTCACTGCCACAAGTCCTGGGGTTATGGTAATAATGGTCATGTGGCCATGAAACATTTGATGACTGGCCTACAATCATCAGTATATAAAGCAGATTAGAAGTACAATGGAACCAGCAGTAAAATTAACAAGCACGTGTGAATCTATAATTTGGTTTCCTTAAAAGAAAAAGTTGGTGGTATACAAGTAAATTCACATAACATGGTCACTGGCTAGAGGACTGTTATTTTAAATCTAGAGTGAGCAGCCAATACCAAATCTGGGGGACGAGGGGAATGCAAAGTCTTTCCAACCTGAACAGCAAAAAAAAAAAAAGAAAAGATTTCTCTGCTTCTGGCCTACATCCAAGGGCTCTAACAAAACACTCAGGGAACATTTGGCTCACCACTGCCTCTTATCATTATCAGAGAGTTTCTCAGCTCATCCCTCCAGACCACCGACCCTCGAAAATCTGGAACGGTGTCCTAAAATAGCAAAGGGGGAGGATGGCGGGGAGAAGGGAGGGGTGGCAGGGGGAAAGGAAGGCAGGGTTTCCAAACGCACATTTGCAGCAGAAATGTCAAGAGCATAATGTAACCCCCTGTTGTCAATAACTCTCTGCTTCTGACACGACGAGAGAAGAATCTGATTTGGCACAAGGAATACACACCCTGATCTGCAGGCGCAGGGGGGACACAAGAGTTTGATAGAGCATTGTGGCCAAAACTTATATAGGAAGTACTTCACTTCCTATTCTAACAAACCCACAAAGCTGTGGATAAAGATACGAGGCCAGCAAAAAAAAAAAAGGCAAGGAAATGCCAGACATTAATTTCTGGTTTTCCCTGTAGTGACACAGGGTCTGGGAGCAGGAAGCCAGTGGTCTGGAGAGCGATCAGGCTGGAGGAGAGACTCCGGTCGGCATGAAAGTGGAGGCGCCAGGGGGTCGGCAGGCACGGCTCTAACACCAGCACCCTGAGTGTCTGGGAGAGGTCCCGAGAAGCCAAGGCAAGCCACGAGGTACCACCCGTGGGCCTGAATCCCACCCCCTGACCCAGCCTTGGGGGACACACTTAAGCACTCAGAGCCTCACCTTCCCGTCGCCAAGAGTCGTCCACCCCACAGCCACCACCAGGAAAACAAGGCTGGAAACGTGGAGCTGTTGAGGCACTGTCACCTAAGCTCTCATCTGGATCACCAGCAGGACTCAAAGACGGGTTAAAAACTGAGTTGGCCTGGTTAAGTCCTTTTGAAAGGACGGTCACCTAACGACACTGCCAGGATTGAGGTGGGAGCCTGGTTTGGGGGCCAGCTCCACGGAGCTGATGAAGCTCAAGACAGAGAGTGGGGGGCTGCTCAGAACACACACCCAGACACATGCACGCCAGCTGCCTCCTGCGATCTCTCAGAACAGGACAGGCACTCGGGCCCACCCAAGCCCGCACCATGCAGCCACCAGCTGCCACCAGAACAAAGGCCTGATGGATCGGAAACTTGGGGAAAAGGACAGACACGCTCTGCTTCCAGGAACCTGGCGGCCACGGCCCTCCACACCCGAGATCTTCCTCCAAGGGCCGGCCGGTGCGCCCACTGCTGCACTTGCTGCGTTTTTGCTCCCAGTGACTCTACAGCCCCAGGACGCAAGCCAGGGTTTCAACCCTGCTCCGTGAGGCCCCTTTTACAATCTGGGTGCTTTCTTCCTTTGTTCCTCAAATGCAAAATGAAGGCTTGAATTACAGGCTGAACCTCCTCCTTAATCATCACATGGATGTCAGAATTCAACTGCCTTTTACATCAACTCGGCCCATGGCGTAGAGATCAAACTTTAAGGCTCAGTCCCCTCAGAGACCATCACCAATGTCCCCCAAACTCTCATGGACCCAGTACCCTGCTTCCAAAGCCACTAGGACAAGAGAAAAAGTCTGCCTTCCTAACTTTGTTTTTTTTTTGGGGGGGGGGGGGTTGTGCCAGGTTCATTGCTGTGCAGACTTTTCTCTAGTTGCGGCAAGCAGGGTTTCCTCTTTGCTGCGCTGCAAAAGTTCTCTGCTTGCAGAGCACAGGTTTTAGGGTGCGCATGCTTCAGGAGTTGCAGCTCCCAGGCTCCAGAGCACAGACTCAGTAGTGATGGGGGCATGGGCTTAGCTCCTCCTCTGCACGTGGGATCAGCCTGGATCGGGGCTCAAACCCATGTCTCCTGCCTTGGGAGGTGGATTCTTTACCACGGAGCCACCAGGGGAGCCCCCCACCTTCCTACTTTCCGGGCAGTCAGCTCAGCCGGTTAGTTCGGATGGTGATGGGGCCACTACCCAGGGTGAGTCCTTCACAAAGGGAGGCTGCCGCAGGAGAACAGTCTCTGCTTTGAAGATGCTGGGGTCACACGTCTCAGAAACCCTACCACCCGCTGCTGAACAGGAAGCGCAGGGCCACGTCAGTGCCACCTTCACACCACCTGAAAGGACTGCGGCCCCACCGGCCCCCCACCCCCACAGGGCACTTCCTCGGAATGACCCCCAACCCTGTCACAGCCTCCACCCACGCTGTCCAAGCGGCCCCTGCTTCCCCACCCCCACCCCCTCTGAGAACAGCCCCTCCATCCTTTCAGCTCAGTCCCTCTCCCCCCACCCCACCCCATCCCACATCCAGCCCGAGGCAGAGTCCACCAGCTCCACTTTCAAAGTCCCCAGAATCAGACCACTCTGCACCACGACCCTGGGCCAATCTGTTATAACCACTTACCTGGTCCAGCAAAAATCCCCCGCAGGCCGTCCCCCCCCGAGGTCACTCCTGGGCTCAAAATCCTCCCAGGATCCCGCGTCCCTCAGAATAAAATCCAGAGTCATTCTTCTTTTTTTTTTTTAATATTTTTTATTGAAATGGAGCTGATTTACAACATTGTACCCATTTCTGCTGCATGGCAAAGGGATTCAGTTAAACACACCTACACACTCTCTTCTAGAGTCACTCTTGATGGCCTATGGGACATGGCCCCAGCCAACCCTCTCCGAAAATTCCCGTCTCCCACCCTCTTTCTTGCTCTTGCTGCACGACGGCCCCTCTGCCACTTGCCAGCCATGTCAGCCAGCATCCTGGCTGGAACACTTGATAATGTGATCCCTCTGCCTAGCACACCCTTCCCCGAGTCAGATGTGCAGGTGACCCCCCTCGCTTCCTAAAAAAAAAGCAAAAGCCCCCCCCCCGCCCCCACCACAGACAGGCCTGCGGACCCAGCACCCTCCATACAACAGCCCCGCCCCATACGTCTCTCCCTAGGCTCGCTCACTCACCCAAGCAGCTAACTCACCCGGCCTCCGCCGAAGGATGGACACTCAAAAGTGGGGAGAGTGAGCCACACGGGTTTCTTGCTTTGTTTGTGGTGAGTGACACTCCTCCGGCAGATGGCAGGCGGAGGGGCCTCGGAGGACACGGGGGGTGACTCAGCGGGGACACATCCTCGTCATTTCTAAGAAGCCACCCTTCAGCACGTCCATGCTCGTGGTTTGGGGTTTCTGTTTGCAGGCCGGGGTGCTGGGGAGAGGCTTTCAGTACCAAACAAGTGTTTTAAAGATGTCTAACTGGCTTTTGACTAGAGCGAGTCACCCAGATGGCGACAAACTAATGTTACAAGTCAACATCCGGTGGCCGGTCTCCTGGACGAGCTCTCCACGTGCACACCATGTGTTTATTCCTGCACACACGTACGTGGGAAGAACTGCACATGACCCCACGGATTGTAGCCCGCCAGGCTCCTCTGTCCATGGGATTCTGTACGCAGGAATGCTGGAGTGGGCTCCCATCCCCTTAAAGCACATAGGCTCTGATTTAAAAGAGCTCCCTGGCTACCCTCTGGCAAAGGCCAGGCTTCACTGTCTCCACGTTCCTTCATCTTTCCCTACTCCCTCTACCCCAAAACAAAACTCGAATTGGTAACTTTCATGACCTCAGATTTCTTACATCTCTGAGCCCTAAAGTGAAGAGTGACATGTGCAAAATTGTACCCACCCCCTCGCCCTGGAGGGGGAAGCCACCCTCCAGAGATTCATGGAAGGATCTTAAAGCAACAACATAAAAATCCCACCCAAGGTCTCTGGCCCATCTGAAGGGCAAGCTTCATGCTTGCAGAACCCAGAGGGGCTGGGATCTTCCCCTCCACCCACCCCAGCCTTGGAGGATGCACACAGGCCGGCCCCCCGCGCTGGTTACCACGAGGACAGAAATAGGCGTGACGCACCACTCCAGGCACCTCAAAACTCCGCCTGTGGCAGCTGGTTCTTAAGTCATGTGGCACCATGAAGCTGGCGAAGGGCTCTCACAACGCTTCCCACTGGCCTGCATTCTTGCGCCCAGTCCCCACCTACAGCAGACGCCCTGGAATCCAAGACCCACCCGCCTCCAGGGAGATGGGACTGAGCCCCTCCAGAGCACTGACGCCCATGCAGAAGCCCTCGGGGGCTTCAGGACCTTCTACCAAAAAACAAAATCAGGAGGCTCTGCACTCCCCCACTCCCCCGGGGTGGTGGACTAATGTGGCCACCACAGGAAGGAGGACAATGCCAAGAAAAAGGCAGGAAAGGGCCCGGGGCCACCCGACATATGGCACCTGGCACCCGCCCCAACCCCACACCTCCTATCAGCAAGCTCCTCCTTGTGTAAGCAAACTCGAGCTGGGCTTTCTGCTACTCGGGAGCTGGAGGAATCCTGAAGAATGGAGCCTCAGAACCGCAGAAGCCTGGATGCAAACTAGACCCTGAGAATCACACAGCCCCGTGGTTTTAAAACTTTAAATGATGGAAACACTTCTTTCTCAAAAGAACTCTCCCATGGAGTGCCAATGTATAGGATGGATGAAGAAGAAACACCCTCGTGTTGACGCAAAAAGCCCCTAGACACTAAGAGAACCAGGGAGGTGCAGAGGAACCAGCTAAAAATATCACTGACCTGGCGCATAGAGCCCTAACTTGCAGAAAGAAAGCAATCACCGCCACCACCACCATTTATGACCACAAAGGATAGCTAGGCACTTAGACACACTCTGGTTCTCACACCACCCTGAAAACGTGATTAGCACCCTGACTTGACACAGAAGAAAATCAAAATCTCAGCAGGCCAGTTAACTGGCCCGTGAGGCTTTCCAACTAGTAAAGAGGAGAAAGAGTCCACATTCGAAAGCAGGACAGTGACTTCCAAAACTCCACTTCCAGCCCTCCTGAGGAAGAAACTGAGACGTAGAGGAAAGAGGTGACTGGCCACCGCCAACTCAGAAATCCAGCTCTGCGGACTCCAGCTACAGGCAGAACACACTGTCCTCTGCCAGCGGCCATCAACGAGGGCCCAGCAGCTGTCTCCGAGCAGGAACAGGGCTGGGAGTGATGTTTAGGAGAATGGAAAAGCACCTAAGACCAGCCACAGGGACACACCAGCCAGAGGAACGCCCTGCCCATCCCCCGGCCTCCCCCCAGCAACTTGCAGCCAAGCTTCAACAACTGCTCCCAGCTCCATCCTGCACAGCTGCGCAAAAAGAGGCCACAAGCGTCCCAGCGGAGGCTCGATGCGAAGAGCACAATCAAGAGGCACCAGCCGTCGCAAGGGCACCCACACCATGAAAATGGGATGACAAATGCCAACAAAGACACTGGGCCCAAGGAAAGAGCAATTCATAGAGCAATCCGAGGAGCGCTTTACGTCTTCCAAGGGATGAGGGAAGTTGTGGCAACCATGAAGAGGCAGCTGTGAGTATACATCAACTCTAGACCCTGCTGGAATGTTTCTAAGAAACAGAAAAAAGTTGAAGAGCTTACAAACAACAGGAGAACTGCTAGGCTGGGAAAGAGGACAGAAGCCATTCTTCTGGAACCCTGCCCATAGTGGTAGTCAGATACAAAGTATAAAGGACAAACCGAGCAGGACGCTATGATAAAGAGAGGCTAAACAGCACAATAGGAAACTTTGACCCAAAGAGAGAAACTTTTTTTCCCAAACACACAGAACACGCAACTCAACGAGGTTCTAGGCCACAATTTCACATTTTTACTGCCCACATGAGGGGAAAATTCTATTTACCTAGAGAATGAAAAATTTTTAAAAACTGGTGGATCCAAGAAGTTCAAATAGCATTTTTGGGTACAAGAAGAAAATATTTAGAACTGAAGGATGAAAAATCTATGTATCAAAACCCGTAAGTAGCATAGTACTCAGACAAAGAAACCCACAGCTTTAAATTCATAGTTTAGTCACTCAAGCTGATTTAAAAGATCTAAGTTTTCAATTTAAATTAGGAAAAAAACGAGGATAAACAACAAAATCCTAGTGTACAGCACAGGAAACTTTTATAGTTAATATCCTGTGATAAACCAAATGGAAAAGAAGATGAAAAAGAACATGCAGGTATAACTGAAGCACCTTGTTGTGCAGCAGAAATTGACATAATATTGTAAATCAACTCTACTGCACTAAAAGAAATTTCTTTAAGAAAAAAAAATTTTTTTAAGAAAAATTAGAAAAAAATTTTAAAGAAATTTTTTAAAGTTAACAACAGAGAGCATAAATAAAAAATTAATGGTGACAAAGATGGTAAAATAAATACTAGTTGTTTTGAAAAGACTAAAAAGACTAGAAAAATCTTTAGTAAGCCTAATTAAAGGGAAAAATACATAAATTAACATCAGGAATTTTTTAAATTTACCTACAGAGTCAAAAGGTATTTCCAAAAGCATAAGAGTAAATGCTACATATTTATATGTGGATACATAATTAAAATGACAATTTCCTAGAAAAATACAGATTATCAAAACTTGCTCAAGAAAAAATATAGAATCTGAGTAAATAGACAAAACTGAAACAGTAATCAAAACTCCTCTTCCACTACATTCTATCTCCACAAAGGCACAAGGCCCAGACAGTTTTACCACTGAGTTCTACCAAAATTTAAGGAACAGAAATTGTCCATCCTATACAAAAACTATTTCATATCATACAATATACTAAAAACTAACTGGCTCTTCCCACAAAGCAAAACATTCTTGATACTGAACTCATCCAAGAATAATACAGCAAAGAAAGCTGCAGCCTGAACTCACTTAAAAACTCAGTCGCCAGCTTCCTATATAAAACATCAGGAAATGTGTATGTGGGTGCTCAGTCGTGTCGGACTCCTTGTCGCCCCACAGACTGTAGCCCCCCAGGTTCCACTGTCCATGGAATTTTCCAGGAAAGAATACTGAAGTGGGTTGCCATTTCCTTCTCCAGGGGATCTTCCTAACCCAGGGATTGAACCCACATCTCCTGCATTGGCGGACAGATTCTTTACCACTGAGCCACCTGGGAAGATGGGGTGCTCTTAACATCCCACAATGCAAAGGACAGACCCCACAACAAATATTTATTCAGGCCACATGTCAAATGTGCTAAGGCTAAGAAACCTCCGTACAAAGATTTCATAGGCTACAAAAAGCCTGATTTAAAAAGAAAAGAAAAAAAAAATGTAAACTGAAGTTCATCAAAATTAAGAAATACCTATTTTTCAAAGGACATATTAATGAAAAAAAAAAAAAAAGCAATCCAAAGACTGTGGGGAAAATACACACTGTACAGACCTGAGGAAGGACCTGACTCCAAAAACATAAAGAACTCTTGAAACACAAAAAGATGACCCCCAAAAAGTGTGTTCAGGGATGAGGGGCAAGAGATTTTTTTGAGAATCACAACAAAAGATACTCAAGTGGTTAATAAGCACATGAAAGATGTTCAACCTCATGAGGCATTCAAATAATACAAGAAAAGATGTTCAATGTCATGAGTCAGCAGGGATGTGAAAATTAAAACCATACTGAGATACCACTACAACCCCACTAGGATGGCTAAAATTAAAAAGACTGACAAGATCAAGTGCTGACAAGGATGTAGAAACACCGGAACTCTCACACCGACGACGGAGATGCAACATGGACAATCCCTTCAGAAGTCAGTTTGCAGCTCCCATAAAATCAACCCTCACTCTCCAGCCACTGAACAATCTCACTCCTAGGTATCTATCCAAAAATACAGCGTGTGTCCACACAACATCTTGTACATGAATATTTACAACAGCTTTGTTTGTAACAGCCCAAAAAACTAGTAACATCTAGATTAGTCTTGGGTCAAAAAAAAAAAAAATCAAAACTTAGATTACACATTACTTAAAATTAACAAAAGAAATTCAAAAGTTTAATAAAATAAAATTAGCAAAAGGGGAGCAGTGGTGGCCACCAGTTCTCTGGATCCAGTGCTGTCCAGAGGGTGGTGTCTCCAGCTCTAACCCCTCCCAGTTTTCCCCCTACTTAAGAAATGTCAATGGATCACTTGGAGAATAAATGAGTCCTTTGTCACCTTGCCAGGATTAAAGGTGAGGAGACACCATTAACAAGAATTCAGGCCTCTGTCCCTCACTGGTCATGAGTCAGCTATGCGGAAAATACAAAGGACTCACAGGTATATCCGATCTCAGCTACCTCCACCTCCATGACCAGTGGGGTCACTGCCAAAAGGGCTCCTGGCTGGGATAATAAAAAAGGGCGGGAAAAAAAAGGAGAAAAAGAACAGTATCTGCAAAGTAATGAGTTACTTTCTTCCATCGGTCCCAGTTCTGCGACCGTTGTGAATTCTCTTTTCCCAGCACAGCACAGTTATACATGCCAAGATCGAAATAAAGATGAGACATCTAAATGATTTCACTCAACCCCATCTTTTAAAACTCCCTCTGTGAAACACTGATAAAAGATATGAAGCCCAATCAGGAGTTCATTCCCTGGGACTCTTGTCAGGATGATGGTCCTGACAAGAATTAAAGAATTTAAAGAATTAAAGCATGTGTCTACCCACAGTTAATAATCTTGGGCTACACACACACTTATTGTTGCAAGAAACATATACACACAAGTGGATGTGATCCAGGTTCAACATGTGGCCCAAATTAGGCATATAAGCACTGTTCCTTCGGAAAAATCGCAGGGAAAAAAATGTCTCCTTAGAGACATCAACTAAACCAACCTCAACTCCCAGCTGGCTTCATTACTCTCTTGTCCTCAATATAAAAAAAAAAAAAAGTTGCAGCGTTTATACAGAAACAATTGGGGGAAAGCTTGTTCTAAATACACTTTAAGATACTTAACTACTTAAATCAAGACAGCCCAAAGCATTATTTTATAACTCGTATAAACTGTTAAGCCTTCACTCATTAAGAATGTCGTTAACACCAAAATAAAGGGTAGAAAGTCACTAATTACCACGCACGTGTAGAACGGCCTTTTACAAAGTGTATCGCGTACAGAAGAGGGTGAAGCTGTGGACAAGCGGAGGGCCTTCTGGTCTCTTCGGGTGACTCCGCACAGCCTCTGGCCTCTGCCCCCTGACCTCCTGTCCCCACAGACCCTGCCCCCCAACCTCTGCACATCCCACACAGCTCAGCACTCCATGCCCCAGCCCCGCCATGCCTGCCAGACCCACCGCGGCCACGGTGGCCTCTGGATTCCAATGCTTTCTTTCCACCACACACCACCTTCCAAGAAACAGCCAAGGGATTAAAACCTCTGACTTCTTCCACAGCGCAGGACTCGCCAGGTGCATCCATCCTCACGAAGCTTCAAGAATGCACGACTGAGGCTCTCCAAAGGACACGCGCTCAAAGTGCCGGGAGAGCAGATACACTCTGGGCAACTGGCCGTCGTCATCCCTGCTCTGCAGCACCCGGCTAAAGACGATAAAGCTGCTGCTTCATCCCTTCTGCTAACGAGCCACTTGGGGACTACCCCTGCCCACCACGCTCACCCCAAGAGGGGTCTGGGCCACATGGGTGCCCTGCAGGCCTCCCTGAAACGGGCCCCAACTTCCCTCCTGTTGGTCTTAAGGGGCCATAGGCGAAAGGTACCCTCCCGGGATCTAGAAAGCTAGACTTGGGAGGAGAGGCCGCTGCCCCAGAATCAACCCCCCTTTCCAGGGACTGTGAGACCTGCCTGCCAGGGTTCTCGCGGCCACCGGAAGGTGTCTAGGCACCCCAAACCTGCGAGAGGGGAGCTGCGGACTGCACCAGGCACCAAACCACCAGGAACCGGGAGAGTCTTCCATGGAAAAACGTGTTCCTCGTTACCAGCAACCAATTTGCAGACGTTTGGAATGTGCCCCTGTGTCCGTGGGGACCGCTGCCACTGACAAGCAGCGCAAACACCAAGAGCAGAAGTCTGCTCTTCACACTCACGGTGAGGCCTGGGCAGCTATTTACGGACAGACGCCCAGAGCTGGAAGAAAAGGCCGCAGAAAACAGCCTGCTTCGGGGCTACTCGGTAGAATTTTTCAAAGTGGACTTAAAGACATGATCAGCCCACATTCCCATTCAAATATGTGCTACAGTGAAGGAACTTTTAGGCAGTCTGACTTCATTCAAGAAAACAGATTTTTTTTTTAAACCCCTTTCCTAGAGGGGGGAAAAAATGTTTTCAGTATTTAAGCCAAGGTATGCATTTGAAACGGGAACAAACAAAACAAATTTCAAATTTCAGGGAGTGGGTCTGAAGTAGAGACTGTTAAACGCGGCTCTAGAGAAGTCTGAATGTGAAACCACAGAGCAGTAACGGGAAAGAAACATGCCGAAGCCCACCCAGCTGCAACCCAGCTGGGGCTGCAGTCCTCAGAAGCCTGGCAGAAAGGACCTGTCTGAAGACCACAGAAGGCACATGCTAAAAAAATGCAAGTCCCCTCAGGACACTGTCAAGCACTTGCTAAGTCAGGCCCACGTGTGACCGTGAGGAGAGGCATTTCAAGATACAACGGCCATTTTCTACTGGACCAAGAGGCCAAGTTCCATCTGGAGATGAGTTTGTGAACCACGGTCCAGGCGCTGAGATGACTACCCTAAAGCAAAAGCAAGAGTCTCCTGCAGCAGCTCCAGAGTAGGGGTCTGCCCTTGAGGGCAACTTTATTAAGAAATCAATTCCATCTGCCAGCATCCAAGACCAACACCACTAGGCCAAGCTGAGCTAATTTCTCATGGATGCATATGGTTACAGCAGCCACTACCCCCAAAAACGTCCTCCTTTAAAGATCAGTCACAGTCTGACCTTGGGTCAGCGACTAGCTTTTCACTGTACAGGGGGCTTCTATGAGTAACTATGTATCTTAGGGTAGTTAACTGGCCTACAAACTAATGTGCAGTTAACTCTCCCTCGGGCCCCCAATACCTTTCCAAAAAAGGACAAAGAATATGGGCCTTTCCGCTTCCACTGTGCATTCAGCCTCACTCTCCTCAGAGTAATAATTTCTGAAAGTTCTCAATTCGGGGGTAATAAGACCATCTCTAAGGCAAAGGAAGACCCCATACACCTCACCGTAAGCTCAAAATTCAGGTCCAAGTGGGCTAAACTTGGCTTCATTCTGAGAGGTGACTTGCTAGCGCCAGGGATAACTGCTGACTTGTTTGTCCACGACTCTTTCAGAACTTTTCACCCCTTTTTCACCAAGCTTTAAAAAATTAATTAAAAGCTGTATTTTCCATCATCCTAAACAGTCCAGAGAAGGTTGGTTAGAAAAATACATGGAATCGGCAGTTCTCCAACCCCGGGACTCCCGGCCATGGCAGGACACTTAACAGTCCTCACTGGGACCAACGATTATACAATCATGGTTCCCAAAGCAAAAGACTCCACTAGAATAATCCACCCGGAGACAATGACATCATGTGAACAACGAGACAGGAAGTTCAGCTCGCAGAAGTGAAGGGTGAAGTCTCGAAAGCCAATACTGGATGACCACCCTCCATTCTCCCGATTAAAAAAAAAAAAAGTCAACTTCTGCAGAAAAAGCTACTTTAAAAATGGAAAACCCACATTGAGGAAATCAATCAGCAAATGAAACCAACCACCCCCCCCCCCCAACTCCACGGCCGTTCCTACGGATGAGTCTGTCCACCTTAAGGGGCGCATCTGAAGCCCCGCTGGTAGAACTTTGGGGGAAACGTGGAGTGGGAACAAAGCGAAGCCGGGGATTCCTGCGTCCTCCCAACTTTTTCGCAGGCGCACCGCTGGGCGTGAGGGCGCCCGCGGGGTGTCACCCGGCCGCTCGCACTCACGCAAACCCGCCCCGGACTTGGTGACAGCCACAAGTGGCCAGACGGCGGACCCCGGGCCAGCACGGGCCAAGCGCCCCCCACCCCCTGCCCGTGGGCACCGATCACCCCCGGGTCTCTTATCCTTCGCCGGCACGGCGGCAACTTTCCATCGGGGACAGGCAGACACAAGGAGAAGACTCGGGGACCCCGGGCCCTCCCCCGGGGGCGCCCCCTGCACCCCCATCCCGCCCGCTGCGCGCTGGGGCACCGCGACCGAAGCCCGTGCCCCGGCGAGCCACCCACCTGCACAGCTCTGGGAACTCGCCGCCCTGGGTGCCCGCGGCCCCGGGAACCCAGCCCGGCGGCAGCAGCAGCAGCAGGAGCTGCAGCTGCAGCAGGAGCGGGCACCGCGGCGGGCGCCCGGCGGGCGCGGGCCCCAGGTGCGAGCTCCGGCCGGCGGCCGCCTCCATCGCGCCGGGCCCGGGCTGCGCGTCCGGAGCCGGGCGAGCGGCGCGCGGCGGCCAGGGGCGGCGTCCGGGACACGGGTGTGCAGCCAGGGCGGCAGGCGGAGACGGACAGGAGCGCGAGAAGCCAGGGACGAGCCGGGGGAGCTCGAGGGGCGCGCGGCTCTTCTGGGCTCGGCGGCGGCCCCGGGGCCTGTCACGTGACCGCCCCGGTCCCGCCCCCGCCCCGCCCCGCTCACGTGACAGGCTTGTTCAGGTGATCCCCGCCCGCCCGGCTCCGCCCAGGCCCGGTCACGTGAGCGCGGCCCCGCGCGCGGCCGGAAGCGGCACGTCGCGCGCGCGCGCAGGTGCGGGAACCCCCCCCCCCCTCCACCCAGGCCTGCGGTGCCCCCCGCTACCCCGCGGGACCCCCGCCTCCGTGTCTCCCCCGGGGGCGCTCTCGGGAGATGGAGGTGCTGCCCAACCTGGACTCCCATGTTCCCACCCTCGACCGACAGGGAGAGGGAAAATGAGGTTTAGAACCTAAGTGCTGTAAAGGCCGCCGCGCAGCCCTGTTACCATACATTCGATCCCTTAATGAATGGGAACCCACTTTTCTTGCCCTCCGGGGGTTCGATCGCTGAGCCCTGCACCGCGGTGTTCCCACCGTTACACACCCACCAGAGTCTCTCACAAACCTTCTGTGGCAATGTGATTTCCCAAGCGTGGGCTTCCTCCAATAAGGAAGGCAGCCCAGATATAGGAACTTGAAACATAAAGGAGGTAAAAGGGTGACTCTTGAGCGAGTGCCGCCCAGCAAAGCTTTTTAATCGCTCTAATCATGTATTTTGTTAAGTCCATAACTGTGTGAATGGCTGAGCTAGGCACAGTGAGAATAAGAAGGTGAATCTGAAAAGACATGAGCTTAAGAAGTTTACCTGATACAGAATAATCTGATTATAGAATAACCACGATGGTAACGGTTCATCTTTTTTTTTTTTTAATATTTATTAATTTTGCTGGACGTCGTCTTTGTTGCCTCATGGAGGAGCTAGTTACCTTATCCAGGGTGGAACCCAGGTACCCTGCATTGGATGTATGCAGTCTTAGACACTGGACCACCAGGGAAGCCCCCAGTTAATTGTTTTTTAATGCTTACTCCATATAAGACACTGTACTAGCAATTAACATGCATGAATCCAGGAACCATATTCTAAATGAGGAACAGAGGCACAGAGATGTTAAGTAACTTAGGCAAAGCCACTTTGATGTAGCAAAGGAGAAATTCAAACACATACAGTAATAGCTAACGTTTATTGAGCAAGTTAATTATGTGCCAAGTATACTTGTGGTGTTTTGATTTAGCTCATTTAATCTTAACACAATCCTGTAAGACAGATATCTTCATCAGATCAGATCAGATCAGTCGCTCAGTCGTGTCCGACTCTTTTCGACCCCATGAATCACAGCACGCCAGGCCTCCCTGTCCATCACCAACTCCCGGAGTTCACTCAGACTCACGTCCATCGAGTCAGTGATGCCATCCAGCCATCTCATCCTGTCGTCCCCTTCTCCTCCTGCCCCCAATCCCTCCCAGCATCAGAGTCTTTTCCAATGAGTCAACCCTTCATATGAGGTGGCCAAAGTACTGGAGTTTCAGCTTTAGCATCATTCCTTCCAAAGAAATCCCAGGGCTGATCTCCTTCAGAATGGACTGGTTGGATCTCCTTGCAGTCCAAGGGACTCTCAAGAGTCTTCTCCAACACCACAGTTCAAAAGCATCAATTCTTCGGCGCTCAGCCTTCTTCACAGTCCAACTCTCACATCCGTACATGACCACAGGAAAAACCATAGCCTTGACTAGACGGACCTTTGTTGGCAAAGTAATGTCTCTGCTTTTGAATATGCTATCTAGGTTGGTCATAACTTGCCTTCCAAGGAGTAAGCGTCTTTTAATTTCATGGCTGCAGTCACCATGTACAGTGATTTCGGAGCCCAGAAAAATAAAGTCTGACACTGTTTCCCCATCTATTTCCCATGAAGTGATGGGACCAGATGCCATGATCTTCATTTTCTGAATGTTGAGCTTTAAGCCAACTTTTTCACTCTTCACTTTCACTTTCCTCAAGAGGCTTTGTAGTTCCTCTTCACTTTCTGCCATAAGGGTGGTGTCATCTGCCTATCTGAGGTTATTGATATTTCTCCTGGCAATCTTGATTCCAGCTTGTGCTTCTTCCAGCCCAGCGTTTCTCATGATGTACTCTGCATATAAGTTAAATAAGCAGGGTGACAATATACTGCCTTGATGTACTCCTTTTCCTATTTGGAACCAGTCTGTTGTTCCATGTCCAGTTCTAACTGTTGCTTCCTGATCTGCATACAGATTTCTCAAGAGGCAGGTCAGGTGGTCTGGTATTCCCATCTCTTTCAGAATTTTCCACAGTTTATTGTGATCCACACAGTCAAAGGCTTTGGCATAGTCAATAAAGCAGAAATAGATGTTTTTTCTGGAACTCTTTTGCTTCTTCCATGATCCAGTGGATGCTGGCAATTTGATCTCTGGTTCCTCTTCCTTTTCCAAAACCAGCTTGAACATCAGGAAGTTCACGGTTCACATATTGCTGAAGCCTGGCTTGGAGTATTTTGAGCATTACCTTACTAGCGTGTTAGATGAGTGCAATTGTGCGGTAGTTTGAGCATTCTTTGGCATTGCCTTTCTTTGGGATTGGAATGAAAACTGACCTTTTCCAGTCCAGTGGCCACTGCTGAGTTTTCCAAATTTGCTGGCATATTGAGTACAGCACTTTCACAGCATCATCTTTCAGTATTTGGAATAGCTCAACTGGAATTCTATCACCTCCACTAGCTTTGTTCGTAGTGATGCTTTCTAAGGCCCACTTGACTTCACATTCCAGGATATCTGGCTCTAGGTCAGTGATCACAGCATCGTGATTATCTGGGTCATCAAGATCTGTTTTGTACAGTTCTTCTGTGTTTTCTTGCTACTCTTCTTAATATCTTCTGCTTCTGTTAGGTCCATACCATTTCTGTCCTTTATCAAGCCCATCTTTGCATGAAGTGTTCCTTTGGTATCTCTGATTTTCTTGAAGAGATCTCTAGTCTTTCCCATTCTGTTGCTTTCCTCTATTTCTTTGCATTGATCGCTGAAGAAGGCTATCTTCATAGCACCCATTTTATAGATAAGGAAGCTAAGGCACAGACAGATTAAAAAGCTTGCAGGTCATATGGCTACCAAGTGGAGAAGCCAGAGTTTAAGCACAGGCTAGACAGTCCCAGTGGAGAAGGCAATGGCACCCCACTCCAGTACTCTTGCCTGGAAAATTCCATGGACGGAGGAGCCTCGTAGGCTGCAGTCCATTGGGTCACTAAGAGTCAGACACGACTGAGCGACTTACCTTTCACTTTTCACTATCATGCGTTGGAGAAGGAAATGGCAACCCACTCCAGTGTTCTTGCCTGGAGAATCCCAGGGACGGGGGAGCCTGATGGGCTGCTGTCTATGGGGTCGCACAGAGTCGGACATGACTGAAGTGACTGAGCAGACAGTCCCAGAGCCTGCAGCTTAGCCATGGTGGTATATTGCCAAAGAGGAATATGGCCCAAGAAAGGAAAGTTGTGGTCCTAAGAGGGTGCTCAGATGTCCCGCTGAGGGCATCCTAAAAGGGTTCATATTTTGCACAACAACAAAATTTGCACTCATCTCACATGCTAGTAAAGTAATGCTCAAAATTCTCCAAGCCGGGCTTCAGCAATACGTGAACCATGAACTTCCTAATGTTCAAGCTGGTTTCAGAAAAGGAAGAGGAACCAGAGATCAAATTGCCAGCATCCACTGGATCATGGAAGAAGCAAAAGAGTTCCAGAAAAAACATCTATTTCTGCTTTATTGACTATGCCAAAGCCTTTGACTGTGTGGATCACAATAAACTGTGGAAAATTCTGAAAGAGATGGGAATACCAGACCACCTGACCTGCCTCTTGAGAAATCTGTATGCAGATCAGGAAGCAACAGTTAGAACTGGACATGGAACAACAGACTGGTTCCAAATAGGAAAAGGAGTACATCAAGGCAGTATATTGTCACCCTGCTTATTTAACTTATATGCAGAGTACATCATGAGAAACGCTGGGCTGGAAGAAGCACAAGCTGGAATCAAGATTGCCAGGAGAAATATCAATAACCTCAGATAGGCAGATGACACCACCCTTATGGCAGAAAGTGAAGAGGAACTACAAAGCCTCTTGAGGAAAGTGAAAGTGGAGAGTGAAAAAGTTGGCTTAAAGCTCAACATTCAGAAAATGAAGATCATGGCATCTGGTCCCATCACTTCATGGGAAATAGATGGGGGAAACAGTGGAAACAGTGTCAGACTTTATTTTTCTGGGCTCCAAAATCACTGTACATGGTGACTGCAGCCATGAAATTAAAAGACGCTTACTCCTTGGAAGGCAAGTTATGACCAACCTAGATAGCATATTCAAAAGCAGAGACATTACTTTGCCAACAAAGGTCCGTCTAGTCAAGGCTATGGTTTTTCCTGTGGTCATGTACGGATGTGAGAGTTGGACTGTGAAGAAGGCTGAGCGCCGAAGAATTGATGCTTTTGAACTGTGGTGTTGGAGAAGACTCTTGAGAGTCCCTTGGACTGCAGGGAGATCCAACCAGTCCATTCTGAAGGAGATCAGCCCTGGGATTTCTTTGGAAGGAATGATGCTAAAGCTGAAACTCCAGTACTTTGGCCACCTCATATGAAGAGTTGACTCATTGGAAAAGACTCTGATGCTGGGAGGGATTGGGGGCAGTAGGAGAAGGGGACGACAGCGGATGAGATGGCTGATGGCATCCCTGACTCGATGGACATGAGTCTGAGTGAACTCCGGGAGTTGGTGATGGACAGGGAGGCCTGGTGTGCTGTGATTCATGGGGTCGCAAAGAGTCGGACACAACTGAGCGACTGAACTGAACTGAACTGAATGTTATAATTGCTACAGCCAAAGATCTTCAGTGGAAACTGAAACCATCAGGTGAAAAATAATTGTAAGCTAGAAAATTCACTTTGTCTAAAAGAATGTTTCTCTACTAAACAAAAATATATCTTTACAATGGAAAGATCTAGTGGAACCATCTTGATCAAGTGATTAAAATTTGTGGCACCAATATTTGGGAAAAAATAATATTTTCTGCTTCCTAAAATGACACAATTTTTTCCTAAATTGAAGAAAGTAGAGAAAATCACTAGACCATTCAGGTATGACCTAAATAAAATCACTTAGGATTATACAGTGGAAGTGACAAATAGATTCAAGGGATTTGATCTAATAGAGTACCTGAAGAACTATGGTCAGAGGTTCATGACATTGTACAGGAGGCAGGGATCAAGACCATCCCCAAGAAAAAGAAATGCAAAAAGGCAAAATGGTTGTCTGAGGAGGCCTTACAAATAGCTGTGAAAAGAAGAGAAGCAAAAGGCAAAGGAGAAAAGGAAAGATATACTCATTTGAATGCAGAGTTCCAAAGAATAGCAAAGAGAGATAAGAAAGCTTTCCTCAGTGATCAATGCAAAAAAATAGAGGAAAACGATAGAATGGGAAAGACTAGAGATCTCAAGAAAATTAGAGATACCAAGGGAACATTTCATGCAAAGATGGGCACAATAAAGGACAGAAATGGTATGGACCTCACAGAAGCAAAAGATATTTAGAAGAGGTGGCAAGAATACACAGAAGAACTATACAAAAAAGATCTTTATGACACAGATAATTATGATGGTGTGATCACTCACCTAGAGCCAGACATCCTGGAATGCAAAGTCAAGTGGGCCTGAGGAAGCATCACTACGAACAAAGCTAGTGGATGTGATGGAATTCCAGGTGAGCTATTTCAAGTTCTAAAAGATGATGCTGTGAAAGTGCTGCACTCAAAATGCCAACAAATTTGGAAAACTCAGCAGTGGCCACAGTACTGGAAAAGATCAGTTTTCACTCCAATCCCAAAAAAAGGCAATGCCAAAAAATGCTGAAACTACCGCACAATTGCACTCATCTCACACGCTAGTAAGGTAATGCTCAAAATTCTCCAAGCCAGGCTTCAACAGTACGTGAACCGTGAACATCCAGATGTTCAAGCTGGATATAGAAAACCCAGAGGAACTAGAGATCAAATTGTCATCATCCATTGCATCCTTGAAAAAGCAAGAGAGTTCCAGAAAAACATTTACTTCTGCTTTATTTGACTATGCCAAAGCCTTTGACTGTGTGGATCACAGCAAACTGTGGGTGGAAAATTCTTAAGGAAATGAGAATACCAGACCACCTGACCTGCCTCTTGAGAAATCTGTATGCAGATCAGGAAGCAACAGTTAAAATTGCACATGGAACAACAGACTGGTTTCAACAGGGAAAGGAGTACGTCAAGGCTGTATATTGTCACCCTGCTTATTTAACTTATATGCAGAGTACATCATGAGAAACGCTGGGCTGGAGGAAACACAAGCTGGAATCAAGATTGCCAGGAGAAATATCAATAACCTCAGATATGCAGATGACACCACCCTTATGTCAGAAATCAAAGAACTAAAGAGCCTCTTGATGAAAGTGAAAGAGGAGAATGAAAAAGTTGGCTTAACACTCAACATTCAGAAAACTAAGATCACGGCTTCTGGTCCCATCGCTTCATGGCAAATAGATGGGGAAACAGTGGAAACAGTGAGAGACTTTATTTT
The DNA here is from genome assembly GCF_019923935.1 of Bubalus bubalis. NCBI lineage: Eukaryota > Metazoa > Chordata > Mammalia > Artiodactyla > Bovidae > Bubalus > Bubalus bubalis. The sequence continues at coordinate 7,926,281 of NC_059166.1, forward strand.
GGGGGACTCCAAAATCACTGTATATGGTGACTGCAGCCATGAAATTAAAAGATGCTTACTCCTTGGAAGAAAAGTTATGACCAATCTAGATGGCATATTAAAAAGCAGAGATATTACTATGCCAACAAAGGTCTGTCTAGTCAAAGCTATGGTTTTTCCAGTAGTCATGTGTGGATGTGAGAGCTGGACTATAAAGAAAGTTGAGCACCAAAGAATTGATGCTTTTGAACTGTGGTGTTGGAAAAGACTCTTAAGAGTCCCTTGACTGAAAGGAGATCCAACCAGTCAATCCTAAAGGAAATCAGTCCTAAACATTCATCAGAAGGACTGATGCTGAAGCCGAAACTCCAATACTTTGGCCACCTGATGTGAAGAACGGACTCACTGGAAAAGACTCTGATGCTGGGAAAGATTGAAAGCAGGAGGAGAAGGGGATGATAAAGGATGAGATGGTTGGATGGCATCAGCAACTCAATGGACATGAGTTTGAGTAGACTCCGGTAGTTGGTGATGAACTGGGAGGCCTGGAGTGCTGCAGTCCATAGGGTCGCAAAAAGTCAGACACAACAGCGACTGAACTGAACTGAAAATGATGCAGACCATTCAACATCACAGTAATCCAAGTTTATACTCCAACCACTAATGCCAAAGAAGCTGTAGTTGAACAGTTTTATGAAGACCTACAAGACCTTCTAGAACTAACACCAAAAAAAAAAGATGTCCTTTTCATCATAGGGGATTAGAATGCAAAAGTTGGAAGTCAAGAGATACCTGAAGTAACAGGCAAGTTTGGCCTTGGAATACAAAATGCAGCAGAGCCAACTCATTGGAAATACCCTGATGCTGGGAAAGATTGAGGGCAGGAAGAGAAAAGTGCAACAGAGGATGAGATGGTTGGATGGCATCATCGACTCAATGAACCTGACTTTGAGCAAACTACAGGAGACAGTGGAGGTCAGGGAAGCCTGACATGCTGCAGTTCATGGGGCTGCAGAGTCGGACACAACTTAGCAACTGAGCAACAACAACAAAATGATGCAATGAAAAATATTGCTGATGGATAATATTTAAAAGATAATATAATGGTGACTCAGATGCAGATGTAAAATGAACATGTGTCAAAGATAATACTGAACTCTTTAATGTGAGAACCAGTAACCTGGTCTAACAGGTTCAAAAGAGAATCCAAAGACAACCCAACACATACACATACACATACAGTTAGGAATGCTGAAGTTATGTTGCCTAATAGATGGAAGATTAGTCAAGACCCATAGGTCAAATGGATGTCAAAGGAACAAAATTTGCAGTTCTAAAGATAAGAGCCCTAGACATTACCTTCAGTATTCCACAATTTAGAGAACTGTAAAAGAGCTTGAGGATAATGAAAGCTGTAAAACCCTGTAGAATCAGATAACCCACAAAGTTGCATGAGACAGCATCTAGCTTTCCACTCAAGTTACCCAATAATTTTTTTTAGTCCATTTCAAAGTCTTTCACAATATCCCCCTATAGTGTACAATATCACTTATGTGGTATTCTTGCCAAGATGTTTAAACTAAATCAAAAATAAAATGATCAAATCCAGACTGTGAAACATTCTACAGAAAAACTGAACAGGACAAATCAAAAATGTCAGTGCTCTGAAAGACCTCCTCTGCTTCCCCCTCCCCCTCCAAAAAGGCAAGAGTAAACAGCAGACTGAGATACCAGGCAGCTGTTTTGTAAATAAAGTTTTACTGGAATGTAGCAGCATGCAGTTATGTATTGTCGATGGCTGCTTTTGCCTACAGTGGCAGAACTGAGTGGTTGCCATAGAGCCTAAAGTATTTTACCATCTATCGCCTACAGCCAAAGTTTGCCAACCCTGGATCTAGATCAGCAGTTCTCCAAATAGTATGTTTGGGCCAGCAACTTTGGCATCACTTGGCAGCTTGTTAGAGATGCCAATTCATGGGCCTCCCTCTGACCCACTGAGTCAAAATCTTTGGAGATGGGCTCCAGAAAATTCGATCACTAGCTTTCCAGGAGATTCTCATACACATGATGGTCTGAGAACTACTGTTGCAGAAGGGTGAGCAAGAGAATAGTCATGTCCTGGGTGTCCGGTGCATTCCTGGGTTGGGCCGACAAGTGAAGGTCCTTGGCTCTGTGCAGGAAGGATCTCAAGAGGAGGCTGTAGTAAGGGGTGCGGGCATGCCTGCTAAGTCACTGCAGTCCTGTCTGACTCTTTGTGACCCCATAGACTGTAGCCCACCAGGCACCTCTGTCTATGGGTATTCTCCAGGCAAGAATACTGGAGTGGGTTGCCATGCTCTCCTCTAGGGGATCTTCCCAACCCAGGGATCGAACCTGCAACTCTTATGTCTGCTGCATTCACAGGCAGGTTTTTTACCACTAGCACCACCTGGGAAGCCCGTAGTAAGGTGAAATCTAGTTTATTTAGAGAGAAATGGATTCTATAGACAGAATGCAGTCCATCTCAGTAGGCGAGAGAGGCCTGAGATGTGGAGGTGGTTAGTTTTTATGGGCTGGATAATTTCATAGGCTAATGAGTGGGAGGATTATTCCAGTTATTTGGTGGAAGGGGTGGGGATTTCCAGGAATTAGGCCACTTTCTACTTTTTTGGCCTACTATGTTCAAGCATCCAAACTGAGATGGCACCTGTGGGTGTGTCCTTTAACTGATGTATTACAATGAGTGCATAATGAGGCCCAAGGTCTACTAGAAGGCAGATCTTTGGCCATCTTGGACAAAATGGATTCTAACCAGTTTTTGTTATATCCTCAAGGGCTGTGTCACTCTTTTAATGGTTGTGACCTGCCCTTCCCACTTGTCTCACCACCACCCTGAATTAAAGGAGCATGAAAAGGCAGATGACATCACCCTTATAGATAGAAAGCGAAGAGGAACTAAAGAGCATCTTGATGAAAGTGAAAGAGGAGAGTGAAAAAGTTGGTTTAACACTCAGCACTCAGAAAACTAAGATCATGGCATCTGGTCCCATCACTTAGTGGCAAATAGATGGGGAAACAATGGAAACAGTGAGAGATTTTATTTTCCTGGGCTCCAAAATCACTGCACGTGGTGACTGCAGCCATAAAATTAAAAGATACTTGCTCCTTGGAAGGAAAGTTGTGACCAACCTAGACAGCATGTTAAAAAGCAGAGACATTAGTTTGCCAACAAAGGTCCATCTAGTCAAGGCTATGGTTTTTCCAGTAGTCATGTACCAATGTGAGAGCTGGACCATAAAGAACGCTGAGCACGGAAGAATTAATGCTTTTGAACTGTGGTGTTGGAGAAGACTCTTGAGAGTCCCTTGGACTGAAAGGATATCCAACCAGTCAATCCTAAAGGAAATCAGTCCTGAACAGTCATTGGAAGAACTGATGCTGAAGCTGAAACTGCAATATTTTGGCCACCTGATGTGAAGAACTGATTCATTGGAAAAGATCCTGTTTTGGGGAAAGATTAAAGGCAGGAGGAGATGGGCATGACAGAGGATGAGATGGTTGAATGGTATCACCGACTCAATGGACATGAGTTTGAGCAAGCTCCGGGAGCTGGTGATGGACAGGGAGGCCTGGCATGCTGCAGTTCATGGGGCCACAAAGAGTTGTTCGTGACTGAGTGACTGAACTGAATTGAACTGAAAAAACAAAACAACAAAATGTGACACATGACCCTTAACTAGAGCCCAGATACCAAAAATGGAAGGTGTAAGGGGCAGTTGGGGATAATTGGGAAAATTTGAACATAAGTTGTATATTAGAAACTCTAAAGTCAAATAGTAGAGGGCATAACTCTCCTGTACAGGATTTCATTTAAATTTTGCAGCAAACCTTTGAAAAAGCAGGACTTAAAAATATTAGCTCAAGACCTTGTCTTATGGGTCATATTATGTCCCTAAAAAATATGTGGGGCTTCCCTGGTGGCTCAGTGCTAAAGACTCCACATGCCAATGCAAAAGATACAAGAGACTCAGGTTTGATCCCTGGGTCAGGAAGATCTCCTGGAAGAGGAAATGACAAGCCACTCCAGTATTCTTGCCTGGAGAATCCCAGGGACGAGGGAGCCTGTTGGGCTGCCGTCTCTGGGGTGGCACAGAGTTGGACACGACTGAAGTGACTTAGCAAAAGGCTTCCCTGGTGGCTCAGATGGTAAAAAAAAAAAAAAAAAAAAAAAAAATCCACCTGCAACGTGGGAGAGCTGGATTCAATCCCTGCGTTAAGAAAATCCACTGGAGGAAGGCATGGCAACCCACTCCAGTATTCTTGCCTGGAGAATCCCCATAGACAGAGGAGCCTAGTGGGCTATGGTCCACGAGGTCACAAAGAGTTGGACACGACTGAGCAACTAAGCACAAAATGAGGAACAATAATAGCTAACAATATACTACCTATTAAAGAGCCACTATGTGTCAAAAAACATTCCTGTATTTTATGATTTACTCTTTATAGCAATCCTCTGAGCGTAGTAATCCTATTCACATTTTAAACATGAGAAATTCAGGCACAAAGAAATTAAACACCTTCCCTGAGGTTTTGCAATGAGTAAGAGCTTCGATGTGAATCATATAATCTAGTAAGAAAGTCTGTGATTTTAACTCATAAACTTCCTTCTCATTGGGAGATTCAGAGCATGTGTGTGTGTGTGTGTGTGTGTGTGTGTGTGAATTCATAGTTACACATCAGGAAAATTCATCTGACTGCAGGATGGACTGAGAACCACTTTAATGAAAGCACCAGAATTAAGGTGACAAAAGAGACAGTGGAAAGGTGTCTGCCCTTCCCTAGGAGTGCCTCATTCCCACTTGGTTAACACCTGGTCAAGAGTAGAACCCATGTCTTGTGACTTCCTTGGGTATTGAGTTGCCCTGTGACTACCTGGAGCAGTGGGGGGTGGGGACAGAGGGACAGGGGATGGGGCAGACGATGTTGCCTGCCTTCCCGTGGGGGTTGACCATGCCTTTCTTTGCTGGTGAATCCCTCCTCCCACTAAAGAAGCTAAAGGTATGAGACCCTTGTAACATATCCCTTTTTATAACCCAAGGGAGGGCATGTGCTCCAGTTCTGACCATGGGAATAGATGGGAAGTCTCCTGAAATTTTTTGCAAAATAGTTCTCCCTCAAATTAGAAATGCAAAGAAGATCCTTTCTTCTCCACCCCTCTCTTTTTTTTTTCTTTCTGGAAGCAGTATTGTCTGATAGGGCATTTGTAGCTGCTCTAGTCCCTTGAAACTCCAAGAGAAGATATGGTCAACACAGTGGGAAAAAGGATCTTCAGTGCCATTGCTGACCACTTCTGAACTGGCCAGTATCTGATCATTCACTTTGTGACATGATACATAAATTTGCTTAAGCCAAGTGTGTTCGCTGATAATTTATTGCCTGTCACTACAAGTGCACCCTTTAGTACATGCTATTTTATGAACAAAGGAATTCTTATAAGCAGTTCTGTTTACAATGAGCATGATGTTAAACTTACTGAGTTGAAAACTCTCTGGAGGGAAATCTTGAGAGCAAAGTCTCCTGCTGTTTCCAGAACAGCCATACCACTGGTCTCTGCCCACCTCCTCCCTGACCTGCATGCTGAAGGGTGACCTACACACCAGCCTGGCCACACCAGGGAACTTCTTTACTGCTCAGTGAGCTGAACCACACCTTATCCAGTGAGATCCAAACCCCTTCCTAGTTTATCCTCCCTTGGTACTAGCCCTAGAGTACCATATAGAGTCCCTTTATATCTTATAGCTGCTCTTTCTTCAGAGTTAATAGTTCTCCATATTGAAGTTCCCTGTTTCGACCCTCTGATTGAACCCAGACTGCTATACCGTGCTTAGCTGGCTTTCGTATTACGTGCAGCCCAAAGCATACTAACTGACAACACGGTGCAGCACTTGGCACTGTTTCGACATGACAGACAGAAGGCATCAGTGAAGATTAGAGTTTCTATATTGGAAAGTTGGTGCTGCCAAGAGCAGAAGGGAACAGAAGAGGAAAACTGGATTAGAAAAGAAAAGTGCTGTGTCTTTCTGTGCAGTAAAGAGTCAGGAATACCCAGGAAGAGGTGCCCTGCAGGCACTGGTAATACAGTGCTAAGCATGGCCAAAGACTCAGAGCTGGGAATAATTGCAGGGGAGACATTTGGAAAGACAGGAGTGTTGGTGACGGGAACAGTGACTGGACATCAATAGCGTCCAGTGAATAAAACAGCCCAGGGAGAGAACAAAAGGGATTCTTGGTGTACCTGTGATCTATTTTTGTTGTTGTTCAGTCACTGAGTCATGTCCAACTCTTTGTGACCCCATGGACTGCAGCACGAACGCTAAGCTTCCCTGTCCTTCTCTATCTCTTGGAGTTTGCTCAAACCCAAGTTCATTGAGTCAATAATGCCATCCAACCATCTCATCCTCTGTCACCACCTTCTCCTCCTGCCCTCAATCTTTCCCAGCATCAGGATCTATTGGAATATAACAAATTACCTTCAGGTAATGAGCATCATTTATTAATTCTCACAAGTTTCTGTAGATCAGGAATTCAGACAGAGTCCAGTAGGGTTGTCTCCTTTCTGCTTCATGACTTCTGGCCCTCAGCCAGAAGATTCGAGGGCTCAGGGCTGGAATTATCTGAAGGTTCTTTCGTTCCAGTGCCTGATGGTTGGTGGTGGCTATTGGCTGAGCCCTCAGCTGGAATGCCTTGGATGTGGCCTCGACTTATGGCCTGAGCCCCTTCAAACGTGGTGGCTGGGCTCCAAGTCAAGCAGAGAGAGAGAGAAGGGGTCGAGAGGGGGACTCAGCTTGGAAGTCCCAGATCACCGGTTTGGGGGAGGCAGTTAGTAGGCCCTCGCCAGCTTCACGGGGAGGAAGCCTGGACCCCAGCTCTCAATGAGCAAGGGGAAGGAGACAGGTATCAAGGTGTGGCCGTGTTCGAAAAATGCAAAGTGCCCCCTTGGAGGGCGCCATGTTTGTGAGGAAGAGAGAACAGGCCAGAAAAAGAGCAGAAGCACAGAAAGAAAACTGAGGGAGCCAAGAGGGAAGAGAAAGTTCCTGTGAAGTTCCCCTTGGAACTGTGTGGAGCCCGCTCTGACACACACGTGAGAATGTACGGCGGCAGCAGCACTGTGGCAACTCCAGCAAGAATATCATTTTAGGTTGGTGGTTGGAAAGAAAAGTCCTTAGATTAATCATAGATATTCATTCAAGTTCTTCTGAAGTAAGTGAGAAGATGGGAAATAACGTTGTTCAACCAAACCGTGATCTGACTCAGGATATGGGCTGTGGTTTCCCCACTTTACATTGTTGTTTACGAGGAGAGTCAGGAGCTTGTGAATAAACACAAGCCCTAGCTGTGTATTAGCGAGACTTGTATGAGTGAGGGCTCTCGCAGAACTGTAATAGAAATGAGGTGGCCATTGGAACACCATCTTTCTCTTCTGCACTCACTCTCCACAAAGCGCATCATCCCACGAGAAGACAGTGAAGTTAATTCAACAAACACATACTGAGTAGGTTGATTTTAATCGACACTGTACTGGCCCTAGGGACACCAAGGAGGCGCAGTCCCTTCCCGGAGGGACTCAGAGACTGAAGACAAGAAACCAGTGATTTACTCCTTAGTGTGATAAGGAGACGGACAACTACCCACAGAGAACTAAGGGAGATGGAATCTCCTCTAGAAATTCCCAGAGAAGATGATCTCGGAGTCGACACAGCCAGAACAGAAGGGAGCGGAAAGGATTGCGGAGGCAGAGGGGAGGCGCTCGTGAGGGAAGCTCAGGCCAGATTTTGAGGAACTTTGTGCTTTGCTGAAGAGAAGGTAAGTCAGAGAGAGAAAGACGAATGCCACGTGGTGTCACTTTACATACAGAATCTAAAATATGACACAAGTGAACTTATCTTGAAACAGAAACAAACTCGTGGTTGCCAAGGGGAAGGGGGTTTGGGGAGGGAAGGACTGGGAGTTTGCAAACTACCGTATATAGAATGGGGCTTCCCAGGTGGCACTAGCGGTAAAGAGTCGTCCTGCCAATGCAGGAGACACAGCTTCAGTCTGTGGGTCAGGAAGATCCCTGGAGGAGGAAATGGCACCCCACTCCAGTATTCTTACCTGGAAAAAAGTCCCATGGACAGAGGAGCCTGGCAGGCTACAGTCCATGGTGTCACGAAGAGTCAGACACGATTGAGTGGCTGAGCACACACACGCATATACAGAACAGATGAACAACAAGGCCCTCCTGCTATGTAGTGCAGGGAACTGTATTCAATATCCCATAATAAATCACCATGGAAGAGAATGTGAAAAGGTATATTTACATGTATGTATATATGTATATGCATATACGTTTATATGTATATATATTTACATCTATGTAGGACTGAGTCACTTTGCTGTGCATCAGAAACTAACTCAGCATTGTAAATTGACTATATTTCAATAAAATAGAAACAGTAATAATAAATAAGCAGGGTGACAAGTTACGGCCAACCTAGATAGCATATTAAAAAGCAGAGACATTACTTTGCCAACAGACGTCCATCTAGTCAAGGCTATGGTTTTACCAGTAGTCATGTATGGATGTGAGAGTTGGACTATAAAGAAAGCTGAGTGCTGAAGAATTGATGCTTTTGAACTGTGGTGTTGGAGAAGACTCTTGAGGGTCCCTTGGACTGCAAGGAGATCCAACCAGTCCATCCTAAAGGAAATCAGTCCTGGGTATTCATTGGAAGGACTGATGCTGAAGCTGAAACTCCAATACTTTGGCCACCTGATGTGAAGAGCTGACTCATTTGAAAAGACCCTGATGCTGGGAAAGATTGAGGGCAGGAGGAGAAGGGGATGACAGAGGATGAGATGGCTGGATGGCATCACCAACTCGATGGACATGGGTTTGGGTGGACTCTGGGAGTTGGTGATGGACAGGGAGGCCTGGTGTGCTGCGGTTCATGGGGTCACAAAGAGTTGGATACAACTGAGCAACTGAACTGAACTGAACTGAACTGAACTGAATAATAATAATAAAGAGAAATGAAACTCAGAGGATTTTTAGCTGAGTAGCCACATCATGAGATTTTTATTTTAGGCAGATCACACTGACCACCCTGTGAAGGACAAGTGTGGGGGTCATATGAGGGTGACTCAATGGCGGCAGGGAGGCTGGTTGAAAGACTGTGACATAACCCAGGTGTTAGGTTGAACTGTATCCCTCATGAAGATGTTAAAGTCCCAATCCTTTCCTCTGTTCGTGGAATTTTCCAGGCAAGAATAAGTGGGTTACCATTTACCTCTCCAGGGGATCTTCCAAACCTAAGGATCAACCTCGGGTCTCCTGCTTTGCAGGCACGTTCTTTACCGCTGAGCCACTGGAGAAGCCCATTAACCCAGAATGTGACCTTATTTGGAAACAGAGCTGTTGCAGAGATGCTGGGTTAAGTTGACGTCATTCTGATGTAGGGCGGGCCCTTAATCCAACGTGACAGGTGTCCTCATAGAAAGAACATGGTGTGAAGGGGCAGACGGGCACAGCAGGAGGATGCCAAGGGAAGGCTGGAATTACGCCACCATGACGAGCCAAGGAACAACTGGAAGTTCGGAGAGACGCCTGGAGCAGGCCCTTCCCAGGAGCCTTCAGCTGAGCCTGACCCAGCCAGCAGCTTGACCTCAGACTTCCGGCCTCCAGAACTGGGAGGTGATATGTTTCAGTGGCTCTCAGCCACCAGTCGCCAGCATGGTACGTGGTTGGAGCAGCCCCAGGAAACTGACCCATCAGGGTAGGATTTGGATGAGCATTCCCACGAAGGCAGCAGCAGCAGCGGGAACAGAGAATAGAGAGAACTACAAATTCAACAGTTTGCCGGGGACCAGCCGTGAAGGCTGGAAGAGAGGCGTTGGGCTGACTCCCAGGTACCTGGCAGGGTGACAGGGTATTTGGGGATGCTACCCACTGAAGAAGAGAAAATCCTCCTAAAATGCAAGCTCTGTGACTGTGTTTGGCTTGTTCTGGTTCCCAGGATCATAACAGTGATAGTGCAGGACCTAGATGTTTACCGAGTGAATAGAAAAACTAAACGAAATAGGGATTATCTACAATACGCACGTGGGGCTTCCCAGATGGTTCAGTGGGTAGGAAATCAGCCTGCAATGCAAGAGACACAGGCAGATGCAAGTTCGATCTCTGGGTCGGGTAGATCCCCTGGAGGAGGGCACAACAACTCATGCCAGTGTTCTTGCCTGGAGAATCCCATGGACAGAGGAGCCTGGTAGGTTACAGTCCACGGGGTCACAAAGAGTCAGACACGACTGAAGCAACTGAACACACACGCACAGTACCCACATAGATATTTTCAACATTTTCTCTTATCTCATCAAGTTTCAAAAGTTTCACTGTTGTTACTCATTTGCTAAGTTGTGTCCTACTCTTTGTGATCCCATGGACTGCAGCACGCCAGGCTTCCCCGTCCTTCACTATCTCCAGGAGTTTGCTCAAACTCATTCCATAAAGTCAGTGATACCATCCAACCATCTCATCCTCTGTCGTCCCCTTCTCCTCCTGACTTCAATCTTTCCCAGTATCAGGGTCTTTTCCAATGAGTCAGCTCTTTGCATCAGGTTGTCAAAGTATTGGAGCTTCAGCATACGTTCCATATAACTTTTAAATATAAATATTTACATATAATATATTATAAATAATATATATTTATATAATAAATACTACCATGAGTCTTTTGACCCAATATGGAAGAAATATATGTCAGTTGAGTCTTGCTGTTTAACAAAAAAACCCCAAACTTGATGACTTGAAATAGCAGTAAGCATTTATTATCTCCCACTTTCTGTGGTTTGGCAGAGAAGTTCTGACTCAGCGTCTCTCCTGAGGTCGCAGTTGAATGTGAATCAATGTTGCCGTCACTTGAAGGTTTGGCAGAGGCTGGATCCGCTTCCACGGCTCTCACTCGCGTGGCCAGCAAGTTTGCTTGGCTGTCGGCAGGAGGCTTCAGCCCCTCTGCGTGGGGGCCTCTCCCCAGAATTGCTTGAGTGTCCTCACAGCATGGTGAGCGGGTTTCCCTCAGAGCAAGCAATCCAGGAAACCAAGACAGAAGCTGCAATACCTTCTGTGACAAAACCCTCCAGTTTCATCACTTTGGCCATATTCTGTAGGTCTCACCAACCAGTGCTTATATAACGTGGGAGGGAACTACACAAAAGCGTGAATGCAGAAGATGAGGGTAACTGGATGTCCTCTTGGAGACTGGTTGCTATAGAAAGTCAGAAGGAGAAGGTAAATGCATGATCAAGGAAAAACAGATATCATGGGTAAGTCTTTTTCGTGCTACTATATTCATTTATTTCACTGTTTTCTCTTTCATTTCTAAGACTCATTTTCAGTGATTAAAAAACTCATCAAGGTAACACAAATCAACCTTTCACTTATGTGAAGTTATTTTTTTGAAAATCTTTAATTGTATCCCAATAATTATCAACAAATTTTATTCCTATCCCAGTTGGATTTGTGGGTTTTTTTAATGGTGTGTTAGACTTATCATGATAAATTCTAGAATTCAGTGTTCTCATGCCCCAACCTATTCCTCTGTTTATAGCAACAGGTGACCTTGTTCCTAAGAACTGAGTTCATCATTATGGACATATTTATTTCAGCAGGCCCATGTCTGTGATGCTGTGTGCAAACGGCACACATCACAAAAAATGCAGGCCTATCCCAAGAAACTCTCCCAGTGGAACTGGTAGCAGAGGGAGCCTTGGCTTCTGAGTGACAATCTGGTCCCAGCCTCCAATGAGCTCTTTGACTTTGGGGGTTGTTTAACCTCAACTACACTTTCTTCATTTAGATCCAGTGTTCAAAACTCACTATTAAGACTAGATGGCAAATATTTTAGGCATTGTGGTCTCCGTCATGACTTTTCAGCTCTACTATAGAAGCATGAAAGCAGCTATAAATCTACATAAATAAATGAGCGTGGCTGTGTTTCAATAAAACTTTATTTACAAGGACCGCCAGTTAGCCAGATTTGGTCCAAGGGCGATATAGTCTGCCAACCTGGAGCTAGAAAATGGGCACATTTTGAGGATGTTGTGGTTGACTATTTAGTAATCTAAGCCAATCAAAGATGTCTATCTCCTGAACTGTTTTAATTTAGAAATGGACGTGCCCAACTCATTCTGAATCAGTGAGACGTGAAGAGTGGATTCCTGGAGCCTTCTGGAAAATTGAGGTCTTGCTTTTAAGAAAATGCTGCTGCAGAAAGCTAGCCTCTCTCTCCCCAAGGCATAAACGGGGAATCTTACAGATCTAATCACCACCAGCATCCATCCAGCAGCCTTAGGGAACATTTGACAATGCAAATGGCAGAGAGAAACTTTTCTCTAGACTTCTTTGCATGTGAGCTAAAAAAAAAAGTCCAACTTCTCTTTATTAACTTTGAAATGGGTTATCTGTTATTTCAGCTAAAAGCATCCTAAGTGAAAACCCCATTCAAAGGGTAGTTATGAGATCTAAAGATTTAAATGGTATGGCAGTGGGTATGACCATGGCATGCCAATTATAGAGCTCAGCCAATATGAGTATTGGTAATATTAAAATAATCACACAAGTCCTCCCCTGAATCATCACTGGATCTCAGTCACATTGTTAAAGGCCTTTGACATCTTTATTTCATTAAAAATGAAATCTTCATCTGTCTTGAATAATTTTTTTTTTTAAATTGCAAGCCATCACTTCTCTTAGTTTGAGATCCCCAACCATGAGAAAAAAACCTGGTGGGAAGAAGCCAGCAGTAATTATTAGCCTATCAAAACGATGAAGTCGTGGGTTAAGGTTCTTACAAAACTAACTTCCTTTCTTCCTTCCTGCCTTCCTTTTCTGGCAAACAGCAATGGGGAAAGCTGAGTTTGAGGGACGTGAGACTAGAGTCAAAAAAACATCCTTCTTTGGGCTTCCCTGGTGGTCCGGCAGTTAAGAATCTGCCTGCTAATGCAGGGGACAGGGGAAGATTCCATGTGCCGCAGGGCAACGGAGCCTGCTTGCTACAACTGGAACCTACACACCCAGAGTCCAAGCTGCAGTAAGAGAAGCCGCTGTAATGAGACTACAGAGAGCCCGCGTAAGCCACGAAGACGCGGTGTGGCCAAAGATCAATAAACAAATCACTCCTCTTTGACTAGCCAGCCATCTGCTGCCCCTGAGTAAATCACTGTGTACTAGGTCTGACTAGCCCTCAGAGAGGATTTACTGGTGGCTCAGAGGATTCCCTGGTGGCTCGGATGGTAAAGACTCTGCCTCCAGTGAGGGAGACCAGGGTTTGATCTCAGGGTCAAGAAGATTCCCTGAAGAAGACAATGGCAACCCACTCCAATATTCTTGCCTGGAGAATCCCATGAGCACAGGATCCCGGCGGGCTACGGTCCATGGGGTCACAAAGAGTCAGACTTGACTGAGCGACTAAGCACGGCTGTGGTTATTTATGAAGATCAAGAAGTGCCCAGCAGCTTATAAAGTTAAAATGTCTCATTCTCCCTCTGTCTTTCCCTAGAGATGTTTTGCTCAAGTAGCAAGTATTTTTTTTCTATTTATTTTTTTATCTTTCCACGATGAACCTAGTTCCATGATTATTTGATATCTGAAACAAAGAAATTAAGCAATTCAATACAACATCTCATAAACTGTATTGCTGGCAACTGTTTCATAGGTACAGTATACCAGACAGGGATCATAAATAGCCGTTCTAACTTCTCAAGAACTTATGACGTGCCAAGTATTATAGTGGCTGGTTGACAATCATTCACTTTCAAAACTCTGAAAAGCATCACTTTTTAAAATATTAATTTGTTTGGCTGTGCCAGATCTTAGTTGTGGTATGGAGAATCTAATTCCCTGACCAGGGATTGAACCCAGGTCCCCTGCACTGGGAACTTAGAGTCTTAGCCACTGGACCACTGGGGCAGTCCCAGGCATCATTTTCTTCACTTTACACAGGAGCAAATGGCGGTTCACAAGAGGTCAGAGCGATTTGCCTTAGGTTGTAGAACACGGGATCAGAGGGCCTGAAATACGTGTCTGTGAGATGCAGAGGAGGTTCGGGCAGACGTGCTCGGCTGGGAAACTATGAGAAGAATGAGTGGAGCTGATGTTTATGGGGTGCCACTGGCTGAGGACCAGCTCCAGGCTGGACAGGCCACACGGGGGTGGCAGGACTTGGGACGCGCCCATTGCATGTCAGCAAGGAAAGGGGCTGACTGCCGCTCAGAGAAAGTGAGGCCGTGTCAGTGCCTGCATGTCCCAGCTGCGTGGCTTCCCTCTCACCCAGGATGCCTTGACTGGGCTCCAGCTCGTCCATCTGAGTGACGATAGAACTGGGGCTCAGCTGAAGTCTAGTTTCTGATTCTGGTCTTTCTTCCCGTAGACCCTCTCTCTTGCCTTTCAGTTCAGTTCAGTCGCTCAGTCGTGTCCGACTCTGCGACCCCATGGGCTGCAGTGTGCCAGGCTTCCCTGTCCATCACCAACTCCTAGAGTTTGCTCATACTCATGTCCATTGAGTCAGTGATGCCATCCAACCATCTCAACCTCTGTCATCCCCTTCTCCTGCCTTCAGTTTTTCCCAGCATCAGGGTCTTTTCAAATGAGTCAGCTCTTCACATCAGGTGGCCAAAGTATTGTATTGGAGCTTCAGCCTCAGCATCAGTCCTTCCAATGAATATTTAGGACTGATTTCCTTTAGTATTGACTGGTTGGCTCTCCTTGCAGTCCAAGGGACTCTCAAGAGTCTTCTCCAACACCACACTTCAAAAGCATCAATTCTTTGGCACTGAGCTTTCTTTATAGTCCAACTCACCCAACCATACATCTTGCCTTTCAGCCCAGCACAAATCCTCCTTCTCCGTGATGGCATAGTGGGTCCCTCCGGCCCAGTGGCCTCTCGACTTGGAATGCCAAGGACACTCCTCTTGTTTGGCATTCACTACATACTAACTACGGCTTCCCTGGTGGCTCAGATGGTGAAGAATCTGCCTGCAATGTGGGAGACCCGGCTTTGATTCCTAGGTTGGGAAGATCCCCTAGAGAAGGGCATGGCAACCCGCTCCAGTTTTCTTGCCTGGAGAATTTCATGAGCAGATGAGCCTGGTGGGCTACAGTCCATGGTGTCACACAGAGTCAGGTATGACTCAAGTGACCAATACTCACTTCTCACTTTCATATGCGAATACATGTGGTTAGTTAACCTCCCATGTAGGGGTATTTATTTTGGTAAACTCAAAGGCAGGGGCTATATTTTATATGATTTCTGTGCCTATGTGTTATTTCTTGTGTCCTCCACAGGATCGGATACAAGGCTGAAGTGGAGTAGGCCAGGCCACCCCAAAATGCGCCACTTTGCCGAGTGGACTGTTTTTAGCCGAAGGCAATCAAGACCCAGCAGAGTCAAGAAAACTGATTACTTTTCCCTTAACTACCTGAAAAAAATTAGACAGGGCCAGAAAGGGAGCTATTTCTAGAAATAACATTTTATCTGAATGACCTATCTGTGGCAGGGGAAACATCCAATTACCAAACACCTGCTCTTCTCATGGCCTCTGAACAAACCACCTTCCTCCTCTTGAAAGGCCCAGACTCCATCCCACTCCTTACCTCAGAACCTCACATAAGCCCCAGCTGCCTGACCTGCCCTGAGCCTCACGTCTTTGGGCTCCCATGTAATTAAATTTGGTTTTCTCCTGTTAATCTGTCATATCAAATTAGTTGTTGGAAAGTGAAAGTCAGTCAGTCGTGTCTGACTCTTTGTGACCCCATGGACCATACCTCATGGGGTCCATGGACCATGGAATTCTCTAGGCCAGAATACTGGAGTGGACAGCCATTTCCTTCCCCAGAGGATCTTCCCAACCCAGGGATAGAACCCAGATCTCCTGCATTGCAGGCAGATTGTTTACTAGCTGAGCCACCAGGGAAGCCAAATTTAGTTGTTAGACCAGTCAATATAATTATTAATTATTAGACCAATTTAATCAAGGGAGGTGGAGAAGGCAATGGCACCCCACTCCAGTACTCTTGCCTGGAAAATGCCATGGACGGAGGAGCCTGGTGGGCTGCAGTCCATGGGATCGCGAAGAGTCAGATACGATTGAGCAACTTCACTTTCACTTTTCACTTTCATGCATTGGAGAAGGAAATGGCAACCCACTCCAGTGTTCTTGCCTGGAGAATCCCAGGGACAGCGGAGCCTGGTGGGCTGCCGTCTATGGGGTCGCACAGAGTCGGACACAACTGAAGCGTCTTAGCAATCAAGGGAGGAAGGGAAAAGTTGTTCTTCCCCACAACACCAAGCATGTCATAACATTCCGTTACTGGATGTTGACACAAAGAGTCGGACACAATTGAGCACGCAGGCATGCACACATACACTGGATGTTGAATCCACCTAGTAAGAGAGACCGACTGGTGTCTGAGCCTTATTCTCACAGGCCCTTGAAGGCACAGTGGTGTTTTCGGAATGTACTATGTGGGTTGTTTTTTTTTTTTTTTTTTGGCCGCACTAGGCCTTTGTTGCTGCATGCAGGCTTTCTCTAGTTGCAGACAGCAGGGGTAACTCTCTACTTGTGTGTGGGCTTCTCACAGAGGTGGCTTCTCTCGTTGTGGGGCACAGGCTCTGGGGAACAGGCTCGGTAGTTGCAGCGTGTGGGCTTAGTTGCTCCAAGGCACGTGGGATCTTCCTGGACCAGGGATCAAACCCGTGTCCCCTGCGTTGGCAGGAGGGTTCTCAACCACTGGACCACCAAGGAAGTCCCCACGTACTAAGGTTTTGTAGTTAAGCATCTGGGCTTTCAAAAGGCGTCCTGTGTTTGGAACCCTCTTCTCCTCCTATTTTCTTACTGGGACACCTGGATGACTGACTTAACCTCCCTCTGCTTTAATTTCTGAGTCTGTAAAATACAGATAGCAGTTAGGGGCTGGGACGGGCCCAGCTCTGTCCTGATGGAGAGCATCCATGTGCTCCACACATGTGCAGTGCTCAATAAATAGTATAGGTGTGGTGACGGTTTTTTAAATATCAGTGGCCAAATCCTGTGTTGAATGCACGTGAAAAGGCAGACTGAGGATTAACAGAAAGAAACCTGACATTCAACTCTGCTGCTCTCTAGCTGTACCCCTGCTCTGGGAGGGCACATTGACTCTCCATACAGTGGGACTCCTCAGCCACACTGTGCTGTGACCCTTCCTTTGGGCTGTAGATGTCCCACTAGACAGTATTAACTGCGTCCTTCTGTGTATAGAATTCATTCTTCCGTGGCATTCAGCAGAGAGCCAGGAGCCAGTCACATGCCTCTATATCGGTGGTCCTCAAAGTGTGGTCCATGGACCCCTGAGGGGTCCTGAGACCTCCTCACGGTGTCCATGAGATCAAAGCTATTTTTATAGTAATAATAAGATTCATTTTTCCTTTTTTACTCTTTCACACTCGTACAGTAGTGTCTTCCCGAGTCTCTCTGAAGTGACGTCAGATCTTTCAGCTAATGGCATACGGGTTTCATTATTCCTGTGTTTTTAAAATTTCTCAGTTTTAATATAGAATATGGTAAATGTCAGTAGATATTTTAAAAAGTGAAAGTGTTCGTCACTCAGTCGTCTTCAACTCTTTGTGACCCCATGGACTGTAGCCCGCCAGGCTCCTCCATCCATAGAATTCTCCAGGCAAGATACTAGAGTGGGTTGCCATGCCCTCCTCCAGGGTATCTTCCTGACCAGGTGGACTCTTCACCATCTGAGCCACCAGGGAAGCCCATCAGTAGATTTAACCTACATTAAAAAACAAACAAACCACTTTGAGGCCCTCAGTAATTTTTAAGAGTGCAAAGGAATCCTGAAGCCAAAAGGCTCAGGACCCCTAGAATAAGACGCTTCTAGTTTCTAAGTGCAGTATGACATCACCTCACCCACCTTCACGCAGCAGTCACCTTAGTCTTCATTATCTTTGTCATAACGCCGTGGGAGCAAGGGTAAGGATGCTCTTTGATTTTAAAATACATTTTTCTGGTCCATTTAAAGAAACCCTGCCAGCACCCCTGTTTACAATTAACAGCCTTGAAATAAGCAACGTCCCTCCCTGGCTCCAGGCCTATAGATGCTCTCATGGAAGAGTCCGTCTTCCTCGTAGCTTGAGAAAAACGTCCAGCGTTGCAGGCTGCTACTCCAGAAAATGGTTCCCAGGAACCAGCTGTTCTGAGTGTGCCTTTGCTCTGTGTTTGATTTCCCACCTTGAACTTGAAACAGTTCTATTCTAGCGTCTGTGAGATACCTCCACTGAGCAGTTCTTATCATGATTTTCTGTTTCCCAAGAGTATGCTAGAGGCATTGTGGTTACAAAAGTTAGAAAAGCCTGGTAGGGTGGGCTGATTATACATGGGGGCTGTTGCTTCATGCTTTCCTGTCCCATAGACTCAAGGCAGATGGTGTGATTGTTCACACAGCCCAGACAGCTTTGTCACCAAAGGGACAGGAAGTCTCCGCGGGAGTCACACGAGCCCCAGGGGGTGTGTTGCCCATTGACCTGGGTGTCCCACCAGGAAATCTTTCCCTTTTGGAAAATGAAGAAGATCGCTCGCGTGGGCTCTGCCAAGCCTTCCCGAACTCTTATTTGCCCAAATTGGGGACTCGCCGGCTTTAGGCTAAAGAGAGAAACTAGATGCCTTTCAAGAACAAACCGCAAATGCACATTTTCTTTTAATTACACTGTCTAATCGCCTCCAAACAGGATCCTTCCTGAATGTATCCCCTCAGGAGATGACTCTTCAGGAGACAAAATACATTCTGAGTGTGTTTACAAAAGACAGCTGCTTTCTTTGGCTAGTCGTTGCCATTAATCAAAATTTATATGAAATGGCTACTCTTTGCCAGAACAAGAATGTCATCAAGATGACCCTGAAAGGCTGAACAACAGACTGAAATGGAATTCATAAATTCCACTCATATGCAGAACTCGTCTGCATTATTTCAAGCATCCTTGAAATCATGAAGTGAGGTCCCTGACTTAGAGGTACACACAACAGAATACTGGAGTGGGATGCCATTCCCTTCTCCAGCGGATCTTCCTGACCCAGGGATCGAACCCAGATCTCCTGCATGGCAGGCAGATTCTTTACCATCTGAGCCACCAGCGAAGCCCGATAGCAGGTCTACAAAACCCAGAACAAATCAGTACAGTTCTGTGTGACCCCAGTGCCAGGGCCACCCCCAGGCCCAGCCCATCATCCACTCTAGCTTCCTGACTGGTCTTCTTCCATTCTCTGCTGCTATGCAACAGCCACTGGGACGTTTTAGATGTTCAAAATGTTCTAGAATCAAGTTTCAATGCACTCGCCAGTGAGTTTCCCTCTCAGCAATCCAAGCCCACTCCACCTGAAAGCTGTCCTCTGGTAACCCCGGCCCTCCTCCCTACCCGTGGGCCTGAGTCACCCACGCAACCCAGATGGGAAGAATGATTCCAGGGACTTGTCAGTCAGGCTCAGTAGCCGTCGTCTGGGGGCCCTGAGGACATGAAGACTCAGATGTGAAGTTCCTGACCCAGGTTAGGTTCCCAGAGCAGAGATAGAATGTGCCAAGATGGGACTTCCCTGGTGGTCCAGTGGCTACGTCTTCGAGCTTCCAACACAGCAGGCTAGAGTTCAATCCCTGGTCAGGAAACTTGATCCCACATGACCCAGCTAAGAGTTTGCACACCACAACTAAAGATGCCACGTGCTGCAAAGGAGATCAACGATTCCTAGTACCACTGCTAAGACCCGGCACAGCCAAACAAACAAAAAATTCTAGTAGCTGAAGAAGCAGAGAGGAAGGTAGGGGGTATCCCTCCCAGAACACCAGGTGTGGCCTCTGACAGCCTTGAGGCTGAAAGAGGCAAAGAGACCAGCTGTTGGTGCCCTTTGTTGATAATCAGCAGCCCGACACCCACCAATCTAAAGGTTCTGGTTGGCTGGTTCTCACACTTGTGCCTCAAGACTTCGCAGTGCACTGTCCGAGGACCCAGGATGCGCCAGAGTCCCCCAGAGTACGGACAGAGGTTCTCCTGGAGGTAGGCATCCTGAAGTGGGGCTGGCAGATTGAAGGGAGAGCTGACCTTTGATCAAGGTGGGTTTAGGTAGACCCAGTTTTTAAACCCCCCAGGTAGAATGCCGGGACCCTGTTACACTTTCCAGGATTGGGGCAAACCTGCCTCCAGGGTGGAAAATGGTGGAAGCATAAGAGTCACTTCTCACCCAAAAGGCGGAGTTCAGCCTGCAGGTGAGAAAAAAAGGAAACGGTGAGTCATCCATACTGAGATGCTGAGAGGGCCCAGCACCATCTCCTGGGCTGACTGCTAGAACGGGAGAGTACCACCAGCATGGTGGAAATCCCACATAAACTGAAGGATGCCTGGCTCCTGGGGCATCGGCCTACAAGCTGCAAACCCCCAAGACAATTTCTGTGCCCACGGGGCACCTGTGTAGTTGGGCAGCAATGCTAAGGTGCTCAGGCAGGTGGGCTTGTGAGAAGCTTCTCAGAGGGGCGGGGCAGCAGGGAACCAGCTGGAGTGGCCAGGGGCCCTGGCAGGGCTCTCCCCATTGAGACAGAGACCAGTGAAGACAGCCCGGTGAGGGTGGCCTTGCAGAACCGGGTGCCTCCTTGGAGGCCAACAAGAACATGATGACCAAGGACCGTGAGCACCTCCCCACCTCAGAACAGTGTGGGAGCCTCCCCCGAACCCAGCATCACCCAGGGAGAGAAGTTGGAGAGGATCATCAATTCAACAAGCACTTTCCCCAAAGAGACCAGCATGTGTGCATGCTAAGTCGCTTCAGTCTACTTTGACTCTTCGAGACCCTATGGACAGTTTCCCCTGTCCAAGGGATTCTCCAGGCAAGAATACTGGAGTGGGTAGCCATTGCCTCCTCCAGGGGATCTTCCCAACCCAGGGATCAAAGCCATATCTCCTGTGACTCCTGCATTGCAGGCAGCTTTCTTTACCGCTGAGCCACCAGGGAAGCCCAGAGACCAGAGGGATCCTGATTACAGCAAGATGAAGTTCTCCTCCTTCAAAAGAAACAAAACATTGTCAGCTAAGTCGAAATCCATTTTGGAGAAGTCACCTGTCTGCACACCCTGGTCTGTGGATTCAGACATGCATGCCTATTATGAGGCGGCCACGATCTCCTGCTAAAGGAATATTGTTTCCTCGTGAATGAATCCACACTTTGACTTCGGGCCTCCAAGATCCCGAACCTGTTCTTCTCCCCCTGGTTCCACCTCCCCCGCCGCACACACTAACCTTTTGTCCCACTGGCCCCTTTTGTGAAGAGCGCTCGCGCATTCTTTCCTGACTCAGGCTCATGTGTCTCCAGTTTCTTCTGCCAGGAACATGCTTTCCCACACCAGCAGAGGAAACTGGCGCCTTCTCAAATTCAGAGAGGCCAGCTGCAAGCAAGCCAAACGGTTGTTCTCTCCACGTCTTCTTCTCTATCTCAGCACTCTTTTCTTTGCTTTTTCACTCTGTAGCGTTTCACACTGTATTGTCCCTTATTTGTTTATAGGTTCCCCTGCTAGGCTGTCAGCTCGGTGAGGGTGGGGATTTCGCTGCAGTGGTTTCTATCCTTCTAGCCCAGCACCTGCCGGTGGTGGTGGTGGTTTAGTCACCAAGTCGTGTCTGACCAAGTCGTGTCGTCTTGCGACCCCATGGACTGTAGCCCACCAGCCTCCTCTGTCCGTGGGATTCTCCAGGCAAGTAGTAGGTACGTGCAAATAACTGTTGAATAAATGGACAAATAAGCAAAGGAATTAACCAGCATCATTAAGGCCTCTGGAAAGTGCACAGGAAGTTCATAGCTGGAAATGACTAATTGTACTCAGCATATTTGGAGAAGGCTTTGCAGAGAGTGCGCACCGTGACAGCATGGGGAGAGAAAACTGATGCTGTGGTCAAGAGACAGGAGTGGGGAAGGCACACAGACCCTAGCAAAAATTTCAGAGAGGACAACAACGCTCACTACAGTTTTAAAATTCTTCCATATTAGAAAAGGAAGTGGTGTCCATGATTTGGAGGAGGGAAGGGATTCTAGGATAAGCAGGATGCCAGACTGTATCATCAACAGGAATAGGAGATGCTGGAGTGTATCAGGTAGATCAGGGGATGCTGGAGTTTTTCGATAGGAATGGATGATGCCAGAGTATATGGATAGGAACAGAACATAGCCAGCCTTCTGCTCCACCATTGGTGAGATTCTAAAATAGAGCCATATGTCCAAATTATAACCCTATACTTTATAAACATTCAGTTCAATTCAGTCGCTCAGTCGTGTCCAACTCTGTAACTTCATGGCCTGCAGCACACCAGGCCTCCCTGTCCATCACCAGCTCCCAGAGTTTACTCAAACTCATGTCCATCAAGTCGGTGATGCCATCCGACCATCTCATCCTCTGTCGTCCCCTTCTCCTGCCTTCAATCTTTCCCAGCATCTGGGTATTTTCTAATGAGTCGGCTCTTCTCATTAGGTGGCCAAAGGATTGGAACTTCAGCTTCAGTATCAGTCCTTCCAATGAATATTCAGGACTGAGTTCCTTTAAGATTGACTGGTTGGATCTCCTTGCAGTCCAAGTGACTCTTAAGAGTCTCCTCCAACACCACAGTTCAAAAGCATCAATTCTTCAGTGCTCAGCTTTCTTTATAGTCCAACTCTCCCATCCATACATGACTACTGGAAAAACCGTAGCTTTGACTAGACAGACCTTTGTTAGCAAAGTAATATCTCTGCTTTTTAATATGTTGTCTAGGTTTGTCATAGCTTTTCTTCCAAGGAGCAAGCATCTTTTAATTTCATGGCTGCAGTTACCTTCTGCAGTGATTTTGGAGCCCAGGAAAATAAAGTCTCTCACTGTTTCCATTGTTTCCCCATCTATTTGTCACAAAGTGATGGGATCAGATGCCATGATCTTAGTTTTCTGAATGTTGAGTTTTAAGCCAGCTTTTTCACTCTCCTCTTTCACTTGCATCAAGAGGTTCTTTATTTCCTCTGCTTTCTGCCATAAGAGTGGTGTCATCTGCATATCTGAGGTTATTGATATTTCTTCTGGCAATTTTGATTCTAGCTTGTGCTTCATCTAGCCCAGCATTTCACATGATATACTCTGCATATAAGTTAAATAAGTAAGGTGACAATACACCGCCTTGATGTACTCCTTTCCCAATATGGAACCAGTCCGTTGTTCCATGCCCGTTCCTAACTGTTGCTTCTTCACCTGCTTACAGATTTCTCAGGAGGCAGGTCAGGTGGTCTGGTATTCCCATCTCTTTAAGAACTTCCCACAGTTATACACATTACATATTTGCTAATGAAGACCCTGGAGAGAGCATGATAAATGATAACAAGGTATAAGAAAATGGAGTGGATTATCTTTAGCCAGAAGAATGCTGAAATAATAATGATAATGCATGTGGTAATAGTGATAATGCATGTGGTCTCCTTTTGAATAACAATCTGCAGGGATTCCCTTGTGGTCTGGTGGATAAGAATCTGCCTGCCAATGCAGGGAACGTGGGTTTGACCCCTGGTCTGGGAAGATCCCACATGCTGCGAAGCAACTAAAGCCAATCACCACAACTGCTGAGCCTGCATTCTAGAGCCTGGAAGCCACAACTACCGAAGCCCTCCTGCTGCAACTACTGAAGCCCCAACGCCCAAGAGCCGGTGCTCCACGACCAGAGAAGCCCGTGCACCAAGAGCAGCCTCCACTCTCCGCGACTAGGGAAGGCCCGCTCACAGCAGTGAACACTCAGCACAACCAAAAATACATAAGTAAATTAGTTATCTTAAAAAAGAAATCTCATCTACAGAAGAGAGAGGTGGAAATCAATTATTCCCTCAGAAATTATTCTCACAGGTTCGCCACAAACAAAATGCCTCCTGTTTGTTGAGTGAATAAATGGCCATACACACTGCTAAGATTTGGCGTGTCACTTTCTTTTTTTGTATGAGGCTGCGTGCGTGTTGGGTGTGTCCAGTTCAGACACTGAGGGGTGGCTCTGTCCACAGTGTCTGGGTCATCAATTTCACTCCAGAGAACTCCATACCATCAGCTGCTGATGAGCCTGACGTAACTCATGTGACCATGCTGGGTTGCGATAATCCTTGACTCAAGGAAAGAAATCTGAGAGTTAAATTGCTTTGTGAGACTTCATGATTGGTATATGTATACTTTTTGGAAAGTTTTTTTTAAAACATGATACATATCTCAAACTCCTAAGGGCCATGTATCCCCTGGTTGAAATATGCTGCTTTAAATATCAACTCATTTTAAAGACCACACACCTTCTTACAATGCGATTATAAAAAGACAAATAGGCTAATTTTAAAATGGACAGAGGAATCAATAGTTGCTTCTACAAGAAAGATATACAAAAGGCCAGTAAGTGCATGAAAAGATACTCAACAGCATCAGTCACTAGGGGCATGCAAATCAACACCGCAGGGTACCACTTCACACTGGCCAGAATGGCTAAAAGCAAAAAGGTGCGCTAACAAGTGTTGACAAGCACACAAATAGCACATATGACGTGAATCCGTTTGTGGGAAATGCCCAGGAAAGGGAAATCTACAGAGAAGGAAGGTGAGGAGTTGCTTAGGGATGGGAAGAGGGGTGTTGGGGGAATGGGTAGCCAGAGAGGAAGGGGTTTCTTTCTGAAGTGATGAAAATGCTCTAAAACTGATGGTGGTGATGACTGCCCATACCTGCGAATACATGTAAATACCACTGAATGATACACTTTAAATAGGCAAATTGTACGGTATATGAATTATATCTCAGTCAAAGTGTTAGTCACTCAGTCATGTCTGACTGTTTACAACCCCATGGACTGTAGCCCACCAGGCTCTTGCCCATGGAATTTTCCAGGCAAGAATACTAGAGTGGGTTGCCATTTCCTACTCCAGGGGATCTTCCCAACTCAGGGATCGAACCCAGCTCTCCTGCATTGCAGGCAGATTCTTTACCATCTAAGCCACTAGGGAAGCCTCAATAAACCTGTCTACATCATGGGTTTTTTTTTTAAAGACCAGGCATCTGTGGAATGGAGTTGGAGATCTTTTCCAACATACCTATTCTGGATAAAGCAAACCTTGCTCTACAAGGTCTAGCAAACCCCTGGTACCGCAACGGTTGGTTCATCACCCTTTTGAGCCAAGAACACGTTCAATGCTGTGGCCTCTAAGTGACCAATTCAATACTGTGCACGTAAGAAGAATTCAATAAAATGGTTGATAAAGAAATGAACAGGAAAGTAACATCCTAATGAGTATATTCTACTTTTCCTGAGAAGTCTGAGTGAGAGGGATAAATGCCAGGAAGAAGCCTGAGATCAGGCATTTGGCCTAACATGAAGGGTTGGACATCACAGTAGAAGAACCAGTCATGACCTATTCTTTATAAAGTTGAAAAGCAGGTCAGTCCAGACAGTGCTAGGTGAACTTTTCTCTGGAAAGAATTGAATGATTCAAACCTTCTATTTGCTGTTACAGCCTTCAAGCTTTTCTTAGCTGCGGTAAACAGCATGGAAAGTCAGAAACATCAAAAATCAGCAACTAGTAGCAGAGGCAAGCCTAACCCCCCCCCCCCGCCCCCCGAGCCACTCACACGTAAGACCCAGAATATGATTCATTATGATTCCCTACATTTGGGGAGTGATGACATCTCTCACTTGTTTGCTCAAATAGTCTTTCTCTTCCCTCTCTGCTCTTCTCCACCCTTAATAATTATGGGGTTTGGTATTTTAGGGGAATTAAAATTAATTTCATTTGGGGAATTTCTACAACCCTGAGATGGAGACACCTTGAATTATCCAAAAATAAGGACAAGAAATTCTAAAACAAGATGGAGGTATTTGATGACCAGGGAAGGTCCACAATGAAAACGCATTACATGCTAATGGAAAAGAAACCATCATACAATGCAAAGGATGAGATCTGTATTGTTGACAAGGGCACGATGTTTGTTCTAGAACTGACCCAGTTACTCCCTGCCAGGCCTGTTGCGGCAGAAGGACTCACATTTTTCCCTGCTCCTCTTCTTGTTAGTTACAGAGACTCCAGTCACCACAGGCAGCATCAGGCGGCACTCAAGGGAGCACAGCTGTACCCCTGGTCTGAGTCCAAACTCTAGGCTAATGGTTCAGCTCCCACCAGACAGGAAACAGGACTCCTTCGGAAGAACACTGCACAAGGAACGTTCTTGGTACAGGATGGATGGATGAATCCAGAAGGAGCCTGGATCTGAGGGCTTAGAGGCCCTGCCTTCCAGAAAAGGTCTGCTTCTCTTTGGGCCACAGTGGCTACCAGATCCCTGTGCAGCAAGAGATAAGCTGGTGGAACTTCCCTGGAGGTCCAGTTCAGTTCAGTTGCTCAGTTGTGTCCGACTCTCTGCGACCCCATGGACTGCAGCACACCAGGCCTCCCTGTCCATCACCAACTCCCAGAGTTTACTCAAACTCATGTCCATTGAGTCAGTGATGCCATCCAACCATCTCATCCTCTGTTGTCCCCTTCTCCTCCTGCCTTTAATCTTTCCCAGCGTCAGGGTCTTTCCAAATGAGTCAGTTCTTCTCATCAGGGGCCCAAAGTATTGGAGTTTTGGCTTCAGCATAAGTCCAATATTGGAAGGACTGATCTCCTTTAGGATGGACTGGTTGGATCTCCTTGCAGTCCAAGGGACTCTCAGGAGTCTTCTCCAACACCATAGTTCAAAAGCATCAATTCTTCAGTGCTCAGCTTTCTTTATAGTCCAACTCTCACATCCATACATGACTACTGGAAAAACCACAGCTTGGTCCAGTGTTAAGAATTCACCTGCCAATGTGGGGGACACAGGTTTGATCCTCGGTCTGGGAAGATCCCACATGTCTCAGAGCAACTAAGCCCACCACCACAACTATTGAGCCTGTGCTCTAGAGGCTGGGAGCCGAAACTACTGAGCCCGGGTGCTGCAACTCCTGAAGCCTGGGCTCCCTAGATTCCGTGTTCCCCAACAAGAGAAACTATTGCAATGAGAGAAGCCCGCTCATCGCAACTAGAGAAACACCCATAGCAACAAAGACCCAGCACAGACAAAAAAAAATAAAGAAATAAAGAGACAAGCTGGCAAAAAAAAAAAAAAAAGGATTCATCATGCCAGCAGGGGGAACTGACCCTGGTCATCAGGAGAATCGGCCCTTCCTCCTGGGGGTGTAGAACAGATCGGCACACTGGTGGTCTGTGACGGTGCCTCCCTGCCCAGAGTGGGGAGGGGGCTGGCTAACAGACCAGTGGGAAATATAAAGAAATACCAGGACTGATCTCTTTTGTTATTTTAGTCTATTCCTTGTAATATATGCCTTATAATGTATGTGCTACATCTGCAAATGTTTATCATTTATGAATGAGACATTTTTAATGGGATGCATGCTCACTTCGTTTGTTTGTTTGATTTTTTAGAGGTACATGATTTAAAAAGTTTGCAGGTCACTTCTCTAATCCACTGAGCTTTCTACCTCACAGACCCTCTCGTGGCCCTCCTGTGCTGGGTGGCGTCCTGATCTCCGGTGCCACCTCCCTCATCAGACCCACCCCCCACCTAATTCCCCATGATGTCATCAACTTCTTCCCCATCTATCCAGAGCTCTTCATATGACGCACATACTTTAGGGTTTTGCCTTGTAATATAGAAATTTGCATAAAATGTACTTGTTTCTTCAGGTCTATTTTAGGCTTGTTGAAGACAGAAGCTGTATATTTTTCCCCCCAGAACCTTGTGATGCTTTTTGTTTTTTTTTAAATTTTATTTTATTTTTAAACTTTACATAACTGTATTAGTTTTGCCAAATATCACAATGAATCCGCCACAGGTTTTTGAATATTTTAAGTGTCATAACTTCAAAGACTGATCTTAATGGGATATTTTAAGTAATCTGTCTTTCATACAGAGCTTAGTGAGTGAAAGTCGCTCAGTTGTGAACGACCCTTTGTGACCCCATGGATGGTACAGTCCATGGAATTCTCCAGGCCAGAATACTGGAGTGGGCAGCCTTTCCTTCCTCCAGGGTATCTTTCCAACCCAGGGATTGAACCCAGGTCTCCCACATTGTAGGCAGATTCTTTACCAGCTGAGCCACCAGGGAAGCCCATACAAAGCCTAACGGGAGTTAAAAAGACACGGTGTAGGATTAAACACTCATCCTTTCAGAAGTTAGTGCTCCCTGCTAGTCCTTAGGTTGCTGGCCACAGAAACAAAAAGAATTCACAGAACGATATCGCCACCAGGTGGCAGAATGACATTGCTCTTCAATTCGTATTTTTCAACTCGTGTTCTCCAAAACATGATCAGCCCACCCGTTAAGCTACCTTAGAACACATCACGTGTGCGCACACATCCTGCGTGCCCGGAAGAGAGTGGAGTTAAGAGTTCATTTTACTCCTGGATCAGCCTCACCCCTTTCTGCTGAGCCCTGACCTTTGCAAAGGGCATCAAGTCACAGGTAGCCCCCTCTCCTGCAGGGGCCTCTGCTGCAGGGGATTCTGACCCCACTTGATCTCCGTGTGGGGAAATCTAACTCGGTCATCTGGCTTCAGTACATGCGGGGTCATGGCGCCAGGGGACGTCTCTGGTGCCCTGCGTCACGTAGAATGCAGAAGCGAAAGCTTCGGGCCTTGGCTTTGAGATTTGCGAGCCTGGTAGGAGACTTATAGGTGTATTCTTGGGAAGAGTGCAGCGAGGTGCTCTGCCCCGATCCCTTCTCCCCCAGACAGGAGAAAGGTTCCCAGGCAGGGCCTCTCTGGAGGGAAGAGCCTCAAGCAAGCAGAGTGTGATGGAGCCCCGGGCTCTGCCCTCTTCATCCCTGGGAACACCCGAGTCATCAGGGGGAAGATTGCAAGGGCAAAGGGCCTCCTTTCCTGCGAGAGCCTGGAGGGCCCGCAGCAGGACAGACAGGGTCCGCTCGCCCCCCAGCATGACAAAGTCAGCGTCGCTTACGCTAGATTTACGCCAAGTCCTGGGTGCTGTTTTAGTGCTGACTCATTTGACTTTCACAAACACCCTATGAGTTAAATTATTTTAATCTCTATTGTCTTCAGATGTGAAAAATGAAGTTTCTGCCTTGCTCGGAAATGGTGGGGCATCGCTGCGCACCCCAGCGGTCTCCAGGCCCACGCCTCTGACTTCCCGTGCCAACCACTTCCCTGGATGGGGCGCGAGAAGGCAAAGGGGCGTGGCCTGCAGGGGGCTGAGGTCGAGCCCGAGGTGATTCAACCCTGAGCCGGTCCACTTGTCCCCCAAGGGCCAGTCAGGACATCTGAGCAGACCTCCAGCCCCACCATGGCCCGGAAACTTGGAATTTAGTCTGGGGAAAGGCACCCACCAAACTGACCGATTCCCACTCTTCAGTGGACTGATGGCTCAAAGCAGAAATTAAATCCAGTGTCAAAAAGTATTAGATTCACAGACATATGGTTACCACAGGGGATGGGGGAGGGCAGGTCAATTAACATATACATATATACACACTACTATGTGTGAAATAGATAAACAATTAGACCTGTATAAGGCAGGGAATTCGATTCAATGTCTTGCAATAACCTATAAGGGAAAAGAATCTGAAAAAGAATATATATATGTATATATGTCTATTTATATACATACATATATAAGTATGTACAACTGAATCTGAAAAAGGATATGTATGTATGTGTGTATGTATATATATATATATGTGTGTGTGTGTGTGTGTGTGTACGCTTCCCTGGTAGCTCAGACAGAAAGGAATCTGCCTGCAATGCAGGAGACCCAGGTTTAATCCCTGGATTGGGACAATACCCTGGAGAAGGGAATATATGTGTATGTATATACACACACATGCACACATATACACACACACACACACATATATATATATGTAACTGAATCACTTTGCTGTAACCTAAAGCTAATACACGTTGTAAATGAATTATTTGTTTGTTGTTCAGTGACCAAGTCATGTCCGACTCTTTGCAACTCCATGGACAGCAGCACTCCAGGGTCCTCTGTCCTCTACTATATATCCCAGAGCTTGCTCAAATTCATGTCCATTGAGTCAGTGGTATTATCTAATCATCTCATCCTCTGTCGTCCCCTTCTCCTCCTGCCTTCAATCTTTCCCAGCATCAGGGTCTTTTCCAACAAGTTGGCTCTTTGCATCAGGTGGCCAAAGTATTGGAGCTTCAGCAACAGTCCTTCCAAAGTATATTTCAAGGTTGATTTCCCTTAGGTTTGACTGGTTTGATCTACTCAAATTAAAAAAAAAAAGATAAAAGATAAAAATTCAGTATTAGAAAAATAGGAAAAAAACTAATTTCTGGCATGTCTGACTTGGTAGACTGAGACTCAAGTCCAGCAGAATGAGGAAAGGGAAAGTGAAGTCGCTCAGTCGTGTCCGACTCTTTGCAACCCCATGGACTGTAGCCTACCAGGTTCCTCCCTCCATGGGATTCTCCAGGCAAGAGTACTGGAGTGGGTTGCCATTTCCTTCTCCAGGGGATCTTCCCAACCCAGGGATCGAACCCGGGTCTCCCACATTCCAGGCAGACGCTTTAAACTCTGAGCCACCAGGGAAGCCTGAGGAAAGGGAAGGAAGGAGTAAAAGCCCACACTGAACACCGCTCAAGCCCAGGCACTCCTTCTCATCAGTACACCCATCCCCTCACAAATACATTCAACCCTCCATTGACGGGTTAATAATCTTCCCCATGTTGACTGAGCCAGGACCCAAGAGGGCAAGGCTGAGACCACTGTGAGGTGGAGCCAGGACTCAAGTTCTGACCTGTCCTGTGGAAAATCGCAAGGCATTTGTATTAATACCACGCAAGGAAGCCCTGCTATTGGAGGTCAGTCCAGCCGAGGCAGCTGTTTTGCAGGTGAAGGTTGAAGAACCAGCCCGCTCTTCTCCAGCCCCTCACCCCGTCACTCGGACTGAACTCGACACAGAAAACTCTAGTCTCATTTGGGACAAGTGACTCCTGGCTTGCAGCTTTTGGCCCTGGCTTATCTCTGATTCTAACAAAGGGAGCTCTGCTGAAAAGCTCTTGGCAGTTGTTCAATAGAAGAATTTTGAAAATTTCAATAGCTTTATTGAGGTATCATTGACATGCAATAAAGTGTACATTGACAGATAATAAACTCTCCATTCAAGGCAAATAGCTTGGTAAATCCTGATAGACGTACACACTTGTGAAACAGTCACCACAGCCACAAAAGTGAAAAGATGCACCCCTCCCAAAGTGTCTCCTTCGTCAGCCCTTCTCTCTGTCCCTCCCTGCTTCCCTCCAGCAACCACAGATCTGCTTTCAGGCACTGCAGACTATTTTGTGTTTTCTAGACTTTACCATAAATGGATTTTTACAATATGGACTCCATTTGTCTGGATGCCTTTATTCAGAATGATAATTTTGGGACTCATCCATGGTGTTCCATGGATCAATGGTCCATTCCGTTTCCTGGCTGTGTAATATTCTGTTGTTGGGGCTTCCCAGGTGGCTCAGATGGTAAAGAATCTGCCTACAGTGCGGGAGGCCTGGGTTTGACCCCTGGGTCAGGAATATCCTCTGGAGAAGGAAATGGCAACCCACCCCAATGTTCTTGCCTGGAAAATTCCATGGACAAAGAATCTTGGTGGGCTACAGTCCATGGGGTCACAGAGAGTCAGACACGACTGAGCAGATAACACACACACACAATATTCTGCTGAGCCGCTATTTGTCCACACACCTGGGCTCTCTTTGCTGCTTCACTGATCTATGCACTTGTCTATCAACGCCACGCTGTTTCTATTACAGCACCAGAATTTAAGGTGTGATGAGAAGCTTAAATAAACCTGATGTCCATTCCACTCAGCAAAGTCTGCGGGTCCTTCTTTCTTCCCTGAACAAGAAAAGCCTGCTTTCTCCTCCCAGAGGGCAGCGGGGTCTACCTTTCACTTAAATGGTCTTAGAACAGCCGCTGTGCAGGTTGCAGTAGAGAATATTCTGTTGCTGCTGTGAAGAATATCAATGATGGGAAATTGCAGAAAATTGCCCTGTCATTTGCTTTTTGCCACCTAAACCAACAGGCTTCCCAGGTGGTGCCAGTGGTAAAGAACCCGTCTGCCAATGCAGGAGACACAAGTTCAATTCCCTGGTCAGGAAGATCCCCTGGAGGAGGAAATGGCAACCCGCTCCAGTATTCTTACCTGGAAAATTCCATGGACAGGGGAGTCTGGTGGGCTACATACGGTCCATGGGGCCACAAAGAGTCAAACACAATTGAGTGACTGAGCACACCCTAAACCAGCACCTGAACCAAACTGAGAGCAGACCCAGCGGCCTCGTACAGCCCCTCCTGGAACGAGCACCCGTCACCAAGCTGGATGCTTGCTAGCAGTTTCTAGAAAGATGGGCAGATGGTAGGGAGACTGAAATTAGCCATTAAAATACAATTTGAGAATGTTACTCTATTGCCCAACATCACTCCAATCCTCTGCTTTGAAAATTGTGAGCCAGTTACACACTAAAAAGGAAATGGAAGAAGAGGTCCTGCCTCATGCCCCACATCCCAGGGGCACAGCACTGATGATCTGTGTCAGCCTGGTGACTACACCTCGGAAAGCTTTGCACAGAAAGGGAGGCAAGCGCCTGTGAAATCCCTCAGTACCATCTTCACAAACTGTAAATAAAAAGCTGTTCTAAAATTAAAACATTATTTAAAAAAAAATCAACATAGCCATGTGAAAAAGAAGCTAGAGAAAGAGAAGATTTACTCAAACTGCTGAAAAATAACACGGCAGTTATAAAAGGTAACCACCCTCTTCATTTTCATCTTCCCAAATGAAAACTGACCATTAACTTTCCATCCTCCAGAGGCTCCTCTCGGATGGGGTGTTTACTTTTCCAAGCTGTAGGATGGTCCTGAGATGCGCCAGGAAGCTGAGGTGAGTGTGTTTTTGTTTCTCCCCCACCCTTCTGGGTGAAAACACCCTTTGATCTGTTTTTCCTTCTCCCCAGCACTGATTATGTCTTTTTCCTGGTTTAATCAGAGATAAGTAGAACAGATTTTGCAAGTCTCCTCAAAGGAGAGTGTGGAGATGTTCAGTGCTTATGGAAGGTATGAAAGCATAAGTTTAGAGGTGAGAACTTCAGGCTGTTACCGCGTCTCACCACAGCTCTTGTGCAATAACGATAGAAGACATCTACGAGCTGGGAAGCAGGGTTGGCAAGGATGATACTAAAGAGTATCCCCCTAGTGGGATAATCCCACAAATGGATAAAGATAAAAGCACAGGGTCTGTCACCCCCTAACACCAACTCGTGTCCTAGTTACATCTTTGCCAGGAGGAGGCCCATCCAGTAAACACAAATATTGAAACGAAAACAGAATCCCTGGAGTCTGACCCTGACAATACCCACTTGGAATGGAATTCCATGAAAGACAGGTCTATCTTGGACCTCAACACCTTGGAGAGCTATTACTAAAAAATAAAAATCACAAGGAGACATTCAGCTTCATACTAACCACTGCACAGCATACACAAGGGCAGCTTCAATCTGAGACTGTGAGGTCCTTACCCCCAGAACAAGGAAGGTGTTAGAGACTCATCTTCCCCCAGAGACGGTCTAATAGAGAATGTGTGAACCACCCTCGGTGACCCCCAAGGACACAGGACTCCTGGGGTTCACACCTTTGTGTGATTCCCCTCCCCCTGAGTGCGGGCAGGACTTGGGACTTGCTTGTAACTAAGAGAATGTGGCAGAGATGATGGGATGTCACTCCTTGGCCAGCTCACTACATATGGATGAGATTCGTCTTATAACAAACATGCTAGGTGCTGCCTCACTGGCCTTGAAGAAGCCATCAAGAAGTCAACAGCCACGGTAGAGCAGCCCACAAGGCGGGGAACTGTCGGTGCCTCTACTTGAAGAGAGCAGCCTCCAGCAAGAAGCTGAAGCCTTATTCTTGCAACAGGAAGTAAATGAATTTTGTCAACAGCCCGAGGGAGCAAGGGAAACAGCCTTACTCAGCCCTGACCAACATCTTGACCACAGCCTGGTGAGGTGCTGTAGCCAAGGATCCAACTAAGTCCTGCCCAGATTCCTCATCCACAGAAACTCTGCGCTGCCGAATAAGTGTTATTTTAAGCTGCTAAGTTTGTGGGAATTTGTTACACGGCAATGGCTAACTGATAAAGGGACTGAGATATATTTTTGTGTGTTAGCCACTTGGACTTTATAAACATTTTGTTCCTAGGATGTCCCCTTCATGCTACGAGAAGCATCCCTTCCCACTTTTCCTGCCACAGAGGGGACCCCCAAATCAGATGGCTCCTGGTAGAGCCCCATCAGAAAGACATAGCAGCAGAACAGGGGTGGTTCTCCAAAGGAAACCCACGGTCGCATGACCAGAAGAGAAAGGAGACAGAAAATGAACATCCTCAAAAGAATCATTGCCCCCCCTCCTGCCCCTGCCCCGCGAGAGTCCAATCCACATAATCTGACAGAGGAAGAAATAGGCCCCGAGAGGTCAGTGGCATCCAAAGTCTGTGCCCCACGGTAGGGTCAGAAGCAAAACCACATTTCCTCAGTCCCATCCAGGACTCTTATCACTAGAGCACGTTGCATGACTCATGTTTTTGGATGATCTTATTTTTCTGCTTTTTTAACCTATTTAGGCATATTTATTCAGTGAGAAAGCACTAAAAATCAAAGTCAAATAATTCGTGGAGATAAACAAAAGTTTAAAAAAAAATCCAGTGGAATCAGACATGTTATTTGGAAGAGAAATGCCTATTTGGCTGCCCTTTCAAAACATTTCCAACTGGTTTCTGCATACTTGGGACTTTGATTACTCCCACAACCAAGAACAACAGAATGACAAATATGAACCTGGTAAAGACAGGAAAACAGAGAGCTAGGTTTTGGGCTTCAATTTCTCTTTCTTTCCTTACATGTTTAAACTCTTTCACCGTTTGTTCAGTCACTAAGTTGTGTCTGACTCTTTGTGACCCCATGGACTGCAGCATGCCAGGCTTCCCTGTCCTTCACCATCTCCCTGAGCTCGCTCATGTCCATTGGGTGGTTAATGCCATCCAACCATCTCATCTTCTGTCGTCCCCTTCTCCTCCTGCCCTCAGTCTTTCCCAGCATCAGGGTCTTTTCCAATGAGTTGGCTCTTCGCATAAGGTGGCCAAAGTACCGGAGCTTCCGCTTCAGCATCAGTCCCTCCAATGAATATTCAGGACTGATTTCCTTTAGGATTGACTGGTTGGATCTCCTTGCAGTCCAAGGAACTCTCAAGAGTCTTCTCCAGCAGCACAGTTTGAAAGCATCATTTCTTTGGTTCTCAGACTTCTTTATGGTCCAACTCTCACATTGGAAGACTACTGGAAAAACCACAGCTTTGACTAGACGGACTTCTGTTGGCAAAGTGATGTCTCTGCTTTTTAATAAACTGTCTAAATTTGTCATAGCTTTTTTTCCAACGAGCAAGTGCCTTTTAATTTCATGACTGCAGTCACCCTCATTTTGGAGCCCAAGAAAGTAAAATCTGCCACTGTTTCCATTTTTTCACATCTATTTGCCATGAAGTGATGGGACCTGATGCCATGATCTTGATTTTCTGAATGTTGAGTTTTAAATCAGCTTTTTCACTCTCCTCTTTCACCTTCATCAAGAGGCTCTTTAGTTCCTCTTCGCTTTCATAAGGGTGGCATCATCCTCTGGTCTTGTGGAAGTTCTGTAAAATCTTGTGGGTCTTTTCATATAAAGAGATGGACATGGAGGCCCTCTTATTGGAGATCATAGAGCCAAACGCCGTCCTTTCACAGAAATGAACGAGCCTCTGCAGGGCCAGTCCATTGGTGGGATTCTGCAGGGCTCGGTGGCTGGAACTCGGACTGAGGTCCCCAGCAGGCTTCCTTCCTTCACCATGCGGTTTCAAGCTGTGGTCAAGCTGTGATCCAGGAGCACCAGGAGCTTCCGAAGGCAACAGTAGCTGTGAAAGAGGCTTCCAGAGGTGGGAACACAGCTGCTCATGGCCCCACAGTGGCCCTGGTAGCCCCAGAACAGCATCACGGAGCGAGGCCCTTCCAGGAATGTCACTGGTCAGGCTTCTGAAGAATAGCCGGGGCCCTCGCCTCCTACTTTAATTTCAGCAGGCATGCTCTTAGGGATGGCCACCCTCCCCAAGAGCGAGGGGCAGGGGAGGAGGGAGGTTCAGACAGAGGAGAGGAGGTAAGTGTGAAGCCACGTCCTGCTGTGTGACTCCAAGGAAGACACCCTCTCTGAGCCTTGACTTCTCTCGTGTATTAATAGCATAGAGGGGCTGACTGCCGCCCTGCAAGCTCTCTGTGGGGGAGCGAGTGAACTGACATGGTCCAGAGCCACGTCCAAGGTGTTTAATCAATGTACCCGGCTGGTCTGAGCTGATTCCACATCCGCAACCATGTCTCATCCACAGCTAAGTCCCCGAGGGCTGAGAAGTCACTGCGATTGATGCCCTGCAGCTGACCTCGCACCACACTCCGAGTGCTGCACATAGAGTAGCACTTAATGCTCACAACCAGGCATGAGATGAACACTATTACACTCATTCCAGTTGTGCAGATAAAGAAACTGGGTCACGGGGAGGGTGAGGTTTGGAGGAGCCACCTAGGGAACTGGCACAGCTTGAACACAGAATTCAGGCAAAGGGACCCAATATCGGGTTCCTCGTTAACACATTCTGCCTCCTCTTGGATAAACGCAAAGACCTCAAAGAAGGGGTCACGCAGCCCAGGGGCCCATCCTCCTCTCTATTCTCCACCACCCACTCTTTCAACCCTCTTTGTGTCTAGGATTCTTCTGTCTTACTCCAAGATCCCTCTCTGGGCCCATCCACATCACAGCCTCCGTTGGATCACCTGCCTCTTTGGTGTCCACTGAGCCCTTTGGCTTTCTTTGCAGGCTGGAGACATTCCACATAAACCAGGATCTAAAAATAAGGAGGTAGGAAGACTGCAGTTGTTGACCATTTGGCAAAGGCTTCTTGGGGGCCCGTCAAAGGGGGCCCGTCAAAGCCAATCTAGAATGATCAGTGATCAGACATGAAGCCCCTGATGATGCTCATGTAGCAATGATACCAGTCAGTCACAAGTAGATCTGGAGGCTGGTGGTGACTTTCCTTTCAGGTAAGCTGTAGGAGGAAAGAGACATGGCGTCAGAGGAGATCACACTTGGGTTCTGATGCCTAATTGTAGATGTTCCAGTGAGACCTGGGGGAGGGGGAGCTGAGGAGCTGAGTGCTCCCTTTCCAGCATCAGTGCAACCAGGCTCTTTGGCATCAGACCAAGCACTTCAGTTCAGTTCAGTCACTCGGTTGTGTCCGACTCTTTGCAACCCCATGGACCGCAGCATGCCAGGCCTCCCTGTCCATTACCAACTCCCAGAATTTACCCAAAGTCATGTCCTTTGAGTCAATGATGCCATCCAACCATCTCATCCTCTGTCATCCCCTTCTCCTCTTGCCTTCAACCTTTCCCAGCATCAGGGTCTGGTCTTTACCAGTGAGTCAGTTTTTCACATCAGGTGGCCAGAGTATTGGAGCTTCAGCATCAGTCCTTCCAGTGAATATTCAGGACTGATTTCCTTTAAGATGGATCTCCTTGCAGTCCAAGGGACTCTCAAGAGCCAATACCAGAGTCCAAAAGCATCAATTCTTCGGCCAAGCAGTGGGGTGTGTCATAGAGCTGTAACATACTGCCTCCAAGTCCCACTTCTTGTCAAAAAGGTCTTTCAAGTTCATGATAATCTCTTTTTCCCCCACAGTTTTCAATCAGATAAAGAGTTGGTCCTGAATATTCATTGGAAGGACTGATGTTGAAGTTGAAATTCCAATACTTTGGCCACCTCATTCGAAGAACTGACTCATTGGAAAAGACCCTGATGCTGGGAAAGATTGAAGGCAGGAGGAAAAGGGGATGACAGAGGATGAGATGGTTGGA
Organism: Bubalus bubalis; assembly: GCF_019923935.1. Classification (NCBI taxonomy): domain Eukaryota; kingdom Metazoa; phylum Chordata; class Mammalia; order Artiodactyla; family Bovidae; genus Bubalus; species Bubalus bubalis. The sequence continues at coordinate 7,964,323 of NC_059166.1, forward strand.
TAGCATCACTGACTCAATGAACATGAGTTTGAGTAAACTCTGGGAGTTGGTGATGGACAGGGAGGCCTGGCGTGCTGCAGTCCACAGGGTTGCAAAGAGTCAGACACAACTGAGCGACTGAACTGACTGAAAGAGTTGGTGCATTTCTTTCCCTGTGCCCTCTGCATTGGAAGCACAGAGTCTCAATCACTGTCCCGCCAGGGACACTGTCAGCTTTGAGCAGTAAGACGATGTGACTTGGCTGTTACCTGCAAAGGCACTTCAGCAGGTGGGCAAGGGAAGCAGCAGGGAAACCCGCTAAGGCCCCTGCACTGATCCAAGTTCGAGGTGAAGGGGGCCTGGAGCAGGTGGCTGAGTGGGGAGATGAGAGGGAAGGCAAGATCTTGGAGGAGAGGGAGGAGGGTTTTCTGCCACATTGGACGTGCGATCTGGGAGAACGAGGTGTCCCAGAGGACTCGAGGCAACGGTAGCATTGGTGCTGCCGGCGATCGGCTGGTGGGCGAGTGGGGCTCAGGGCTGCCCTGCGTCCAAGCTGAACAGGTCACTTCTTATGGGCTTATTGTTTGGGAACAAAGCCTTACTGCAAAGGAAAATTTGTATGTTAAAGTCCACTGGTGTTATAATTAATTCTGTCCCTGCAGAGAGACTATCTCCCAGGGGTCAGTTCAGACAGAAACACACCGTGAGCAAGACCTCCTGGCCACTGGCCTGCTGGAAACAGAGAGAGAAGCCTGCTTAACTGGGCACCAGGGCGAGGCCCCAGCACAGCCCTGCACGGGGGGTGGGTGGGCAGCGCTCTCCTCCAAGTGCAGCAGGCGGTGAATTTGGCCTCCCTTGAGCTCAGCGTGAACTCCAAGCTGATGCTGCAGTGGAGGAGCTTCTGGGAAGCTCAAAGTGCCCTTACTTTGCTCCTAGAGTCCCCTTGTGACTCAGCTGGTAAAGAATCTGCCTGCAATGCGGGAGAGCTGGGTTCAATCCCTGGGTTGGGAAGATGCCCTGCAGGAGGGAAAGGCTACCCACTCCAGTATTCTGGCCTGGAGAATTCCGTGGACTGTACAGTCCATGGGGTCGCAAAGAGTCAGACACGACTGAGCAACTTTCCCTCACTCACTCAGAGTCCCCTTAGGGCTTCCTAGGCTCTAGCAGTAAAGAATCCACCTGCCAATGCAGGAGACATAAGAGACAAGCATTCAGTCCCTGGGTCAGAAAGATCCCCTGGAGTAGGAAATGGCAACCAGCTCCAGTATTCTTGCCTGGAGTACCCCATGGACAGAGGAACCTGGCGGGCTACCGTCCAAGTGGTCACAAAGAGTCAGACACGCCTGAGCAACTGTCCTTTTAAGGCCAAGCTCAGCTGTGTGCCCTCAAGTCCCATGTTGATTATTATCTTTATTTTGTGCAAAAAAGTGTCCCCAGGGCCTTCCCTGGAGGTCAGCGGTTAAGGCTCAGTGCTTCCACTGCAGGGGCACAGACTCAGTCCCTGATTGGGAACTAGGATGCCGCGTGCTGTGCGGCATGGCCAAAAAAATTAAAAGAATCCCCATGTGTATTAGGGGTCTTCCCCTCATCAGTGAGCCCTGTGGTCTGAGTTACGACAAGACCCCCGGGGCTGAAGGATGTTTACACACGCGTGGCCCATGGTTCACGGTCACCGGTGACTGTGCCGCCACCTCCAGTGTGTTTGATGAACACGTGGAACCTGCACCTGGTTAGTGCCTGTGTTGACTCTTTCATCCACAGAGACAATATTATTTTTTCCTTTACCATGAGAAAAATTAGGGACCGCTTGTGAGTTTCCGTGTAGAAGCAAAAATTGTGGAAATTGTCTGCTAACAAAGGATAAGTGTGGGTGGACTTGGGGCACTGGGTGAACAGGTCACGGGGTGGGGGTGTGAATGGGTGACCTCAGAGCAAAGACAGGGAACCATTGGCCTTCATGCACCTCACTATCACCTCCTGGTTCCTCCTCCTCCGGCCCCACCCACTCCTAACGCCACCCCACCTGCAGGAGCCTCCTCAAGACATCCTGAGCAGAGGGACCCTCCTCGAGCCAGATCCTGAGCAGAATGACTTGGTGTATTTCCAGGGAGCGAAACACTGCATGTCAGGTAGGCCTCCCAAGCCCCAGATATCCTGGTCTCATCTTCTCCTTCAAAACTCTACAAATGAAAACAGGCTATCTTGCCCTTTCTTTGGTTTTCAAGTAAACATTTCCTTAGGTACTAATCAGATTAACAGTCACCCCACTTCCTTGCTTCAAGGAGATGCTGCCCTGATTTTCCAAGCTCAGCAAGGTAGCCCTGGCCAGGTTAAAACTGGGTCTCCCATTGCATCTATGTAGAGTCAGAAATACCGAAAGGAGCCAGGGTCCTGCGGGATCCCCATCTGCACGCCCTGCTAGCAGAACCTGGGAGGGACGCCTCTGGGATTTTTCCGGGTCAGTTGGCCTCCTGGGGAAGGAAGTAAAGGCACCCGTGGAACCTCATGACCTTGACATTGAAGCTCTCAGAGAAAGACCAAGGCGAACACCCCAGGCCTGCCAGGGCCACGCATGGTGAGGGCCTTCTGGGGGTGGATTGTCCGGGCAGACACCACACGCTGGCGGATGACAGTTCCTGGTCACTCCGTGTCTGATTCACAAACAGTTTTTCAACTACTTAGCAAGGTTTTGAAATGGGGGGAGGGGGTTCTATCACGTGAAAATCCAGATTTGCGGCTTCTCTTAAAACCTAAGAAGATTGGGCCCCGCGGAGCCCGCATCTCTCAGGGCAGCGGTGGGCTGCCTGCGTCTGCTCCCCGACATGGGCCCTTTGGTTCCTTGCTGTCCCCAGCGTTCCCGGCCGTGTTCCTGGCCAGGCCCGTCTTTTCCATCTCCTGCCTGGTATTTGAGTGTGGCCCTGAGGGACAGTCAGCCGGCTGTACCCCCTCCTGTCCTCTCCTAACAGAAGCTGTAGGAAGCCCCCGAGGGTGGCAATAGCCATCTGTAAGCTCAACACAAGGTTAAAGATAAGAAGGATGGCTGGGTCTTCCCCACCAGGGAACCCTCACACACCCCCTCCTCCTGCAAAACTCCTCATTCAGCACCTGGGCAGGAGACAGGGCCCACATCAGCTATGTGAGCAGAAAGAATTTCGTAACTGTCATTTACAGGGGCTTCCCTGATGATGGCTGGGTGGTAAAGAGTCGGCTTGCCGATGCAGGAGACACAGGTTCAATCTCTGGTCCGGGAGGATCGCACATGCCGTGGGGGCAACTAAACCCAGGCACTACTGAGCCTGTGCTCGAGAGCTCGGGAGCCACAAGTACTGAGGCGTGCGAGCCCTAGAGCTCATATTCCACGACAAGAGAGGCCACCGCGATGAGAAACCCTCATACCGCAACTAGAGAAAAGCCTGTGCAGCAAGGAAGACCCTGCACAGCCAAAAATCAATAAATATAATTATGAAAGGGAAAAGTGTGAAAGTGAAAGTCACTCAGTTATGTCTGACTCTTTGCGACCCCATGGTCTATACAGTCCATGGAATTCTCCAGCAAGAATACTGGAGTGGATAGCCTTTCCCTTCTCCAGGGATCTTCCCAACCCAGGGATTAAACCCAGGTCTCCTGCATTGCAAGCAGTTTCTTTACCAGCTGAGCTACAAGAATCCTGGAGTGAAGCCCAATCCTGAAGCCCAAGAATCCTGCAGTGGGTAGCCTAGCCCTTCTCCAGCAGATCTTCCCGACCCAGGAATCAAACAGGGGTCTCCTGCACTGCAGACGGATTCTTTACCAACTGAACTATCAGGGAAACTGTCTTTACATTTAAAGTTGTAAACTAGGAACTGAAAGACAAGAGGAAGCTATAAACCACCTTTAAGGACGCATGACACTTTTTACAGAAGTGCAGGAGATGTACCCTGAGACTGGGGAGCAAAGAGAAGAGACAAGGCTGGTGTTACTAAGCCTGTGAGCCTGGAGGAGGCCCCCAAGACCCTGGAATCCAGGTCTCTGAGGCACTGGAGTCTCTAAAGTGGGCTCGGTGATGCCGGGGGTGCTGGTGGTCATGGGATCACAAGCTGTGATGGGAAAAACAACTCTTGAGAAAAAGTCTTTAAGGAAAACAACTCTGTTTTTCTGAGCTGCCACTTAGGCATTTTACTGTCTGATAACCCTGCTCACACCCAGAGCCTGGAGATAAGAGTTTGAGACGCCTGCCACCAGTTCCTGCTTTATTCTTCCCGGGGCGCCTTGTAAAAATGACCACTTTAGAAAAAAAAGACCACTTAAGAGTTAAGCCTGTGAAAAGCCAGCCCCAACCATCTAATGCGCAGT